>NC_062218.1:159017968-159320111 GCF_902686445.1 Sciurus carolinensis
GGCCGCTACCGGGAAACCCACTTGCTTTCACTAGAAAAACTCCTAAGCCCCACCGTGCTGAGGCATGCATGCAATGGGGAAGGCGTCCAGGAGGGAGACTTGGTGCATGAAGGCCATCGCAAGCGAGAGAGGCAGAGGGTGTGGCCCAGTGCCCAAAACAGGGCTAGAGTGTGGGCAGAATAAATAGTTCTGAATGGAAAGAAGGAGCCGGAAAAGTGGAAACGAGTTGCATTTATGACAGTCTCCCCATAATTCCCTTGTACTGCTATCTCAAAGGGACCTTGGGGTTGATTATGCCTGCAGGTTTCTTAGAAATGAACAAAGTAGGAATAGTGGCTTACTATCCTTGATGGCTTCAAAGTTACCTTGAGGGTCACAAGGTCTGAGCAGCAAGGAGAAAGCAGCATGCCTGCAGGCATGGAAGGGTGGGCCCTCAGGGGACAGAGGGCAGCGAGGCTGCCCCACATGCGCACACACCCGAGGAGGCACTGAGGGTACAGATGTGCTCTGGGGACACAGGAGCCAGAATCCCCCACAGCCATTCTGATCTGAGCTGTCTTCATACTTTCTTCACCCCAAAATGCCAGAAAAGTTATCTTTAATGGTGAGAAAACTTAACTCTTCTTTTCACCTGTTCCCAAGCAGTGAAATGGTGTGCACTCACAGCTGAGAAGGAAACAATCCCTCTAAAGGAGGAGCAACTATTCTCTCAAGGCTTGATAAGAAGACAAAGGTAGATAGCTTAATAAAATTATGTCTAATAAACCCTGCAGGGGGGAGAAATAGCCTCCCCAGCCTACAAATCTTTTTGACTTTTCCTATAAAGGCTTCAGGAGAACATGTCAAAAGGAACATGCTACCCTGATCACAAGATCATCTTCAGGGAGTACTCTGGTGGCATGGGAGATGTTCAGAGAAAAAAGGGTCTAAGCTTAAGCAACGCTGCACACATGTGCCTCGGCTCACTCCCACACACCCACGTGCCCTCTCTCAGGTCACAATACACTCCACTAAGATACTGAGGGCTCTATAATGCACCATAATTTACAGATCAGGCTCTTAGCTTAATCCCACTTCCCTAACTTTGTTGGACATAAACACCCCCTTTCACAATAATATCTATTAATAACAGTGCAGCATAGATCAGCAAACACTGACCTAGAGTAACAGGAATAATAATAATCCTTTCCTCCCACTTCACCAAATACCATGCAGAGACAAAGGCAAGGAGCGCTTTCGTGAGGACATTAAGCCCTTTCCTGTCCCATCGCCTCTCAGCCTGCTACGTGGGGACAGGTGGTGATGGCAAGAAGGGGGACTTCTCTTATGGGAGCCATGTACCCCTCTACTGTGTGTGTGTGTGTGTGTGTGTGTGTGTGTGTGTGTGTGTGCGTGCGCGTGCACATGTGTACGATCACTTTAACTTCAATTCCTTAAAGGCATCAGACAAAAGTTCACAGTTCAATCAACAGGCAAGAAAACCAGCGGAGCTCCTGAGGGAAGCTCCTGAGGGACAGGGAAGGTGGCCCCACGCAGATTCTGGAGCGCCTGCGAGGCGGGAGGTCTCCAACGCTTCTGGGAGAGGGGTTCTCAGAAACACCCGCCAGCTTATCCCATTGCTGCCCTGCTGGACGTCCTTTCCCGCCTCCTGGGCCTACCAAGCCAGAAACAGCACACGTCCACAGATAAGATGCAGACGCCCTGGGGAAAGGCCACATTCAGGAAGCCACGCAGGCCTGCGGCAGGCCAACCCTGGAAGCCCAACACTTGGGACCAGGTGACTTTTTGCCGTGGGGGCTGTCACATGCATTCTAGGATGGTAACAGCATCCTGGCCCCTATGTACGCCAGGAGCACCCACACAATCGTCTCCAGAGTGCCAACTGTCCCGAGGGAGGAAGGCAGATCACTTCATCCATGTGAAAACCAGCACTCCAGGGGCAGAGCTCCGAGATGTGCCCTCCAGGCGCTCTTCAGTGCTGCACCTCAGGCTGGCCCTTCTACCTCCTTGGGCTTCTCCACTTGGCCCCTGGGCAGGGCGGGATGCTCCTCACATCCAGGCTGATCACACCAGGAAGGAAGCAGCTCTGTATCTAAACCCTGGGGGAAGCCTTGCTTGCCACGAAATTCCTATCTGAAAAACCTTGATCACAGACTGTCATGAAGCCACATGCAGCTGACCACCAAGTGGACGGAGCCAAGGCATCTGTTAGGGGTCTTTATGTTAAGTTCTTCAGGGAATTTTGACATGTCTCTGCCTCAAAACGAGTGCTGTGGTGACGTGATGTGGCCATGAGGCAGCACCAACCCCAGGAAGGAAGCTGCACATGTGGCAGGTTCCGTGCCAGCGTGCAGGACTACAGAAACACAGAACATAATGTCTGCACCCGGGGATCGCCTGCAGGTAATATTTATAAAACCAGCTGTTTATGTTAAAAATATGATCAACTAAATATCTTACCTAAAAGTTCCACAGAAATAGAAATAACAATTACTATTTAATGATTGCCTGTGCTAATCAGGCACTGAAACTTTAAAACTTTATTTAAATCCTTCTAATCCATTCCACGGTCTTGCACTATTCTACATATAGAGAGGATCACACTCAGAAATATTATGCAACTAGCCTGGGGTGCTGCACCAGGTAAGAGCCAGGATCCCACGCTGGACTCTTCCTATTGATTGCCTCCCCAGTCACATGGCAGATGCATCGCCATTTGCAGTCCTGCCAAGATCCCAATCTTGCTTTGAAGTCCCTTTTTCCACCATCACCAAGGAAAACACAGGCACAAGAAGGTACTGTTCAAAAACAGCATCCCAAGCACAAATGCAAGTAGTGCCAAGTTCCATATTAAGGGTGGCTGCTTTGGTCTTTGCTTGGTCAGTTCAATTAGCCAGGTCGCTATTACCCTCAGAGTCAGGTTTTAGAAATTCTATATTGCTGATCACAAACGTCTAATGAAAGAGGATAAAAGAATAATAAAAAAAAATTTAACAGTTTTGTTTTTTGCAACACTGGGGACTGAACCCAGGGATGCTCTACCACTGAGCCACGTCCCAGGCTTTTTCATTTTGAGACAGTCTTTCTAAGTTGCCCAGGCTGACCTCAAACTTGCAATCCTCTTGCAGCCTGCTGAATAACTGGGATGGATTACAGGTGTGTTCCGTCACACCCAGCTAAACACTGTCATTGTAAAATCTAACTGAAAATACATGTAGTATAGTCCAAATACGATACACAGTCTAGCAAAAGCAATTTTTCATTTTGTCTGTGCATTTTAATTAACATTGCTGCCCCAGGCTGGTACTGGTGAGAAATCCTCACTTGCTAACCATGCACTCTAGGGAGCCCAGATGGAAAGTGCATTTCTTAAGCTGAATTCTTTATAAAACCCAACATGCACACCACTGCACACGCTTGCATGAGCGCGCACACAGACACACACACACACACAACCTCCTAATACTATGAATTGAAACTTGTCAAGAAAGACAGAAACGAGCTAATGTTTTCATCAGTTGGATAGTTAAGTGTCCCAGCTATCAGCTCGAATTCTTCCTTCTTTGTAGCTTTTCACTAATCCCAGAATCTCTGTACATTCTGCCTCCTCACAATGCCATGCCAATGGACAAATGTCGTAGGATGGTTCCGGTGACCTCACCTCCGTTTTCTTTTAGTTTGTGTTTAGGAACAACGGGCTCTGAGCAATGATATATCTTAGCCAGTAGGTGCCACCAACTAACACAGAATATATTTCACATGGAAAATTCCTTTCTTAGGGAGTTATATAAGAGGAACCTATTTCCTACTTTTAAAATGCTGCAAATTCTACATTAAGTTAAAGGTCAAGAGTCACATAACTTAGTGAATGAGAGATGTGGGTCTCAGGCCCAAGTCTGCTCTACCCAGAAGTCAATGTACTTTCCACACAGAAAAATATGTCTCAGATATTTTACAATTGCTGTTTGCGGCCCATGAATCAACTTAATGGGCTGCGACTAGCATTTTTTAGTAAAATGAAGCAGAATCCAGGCATTCTCCTACCCACAAGGGCAAGCATAATAACAAAATCCCACAAAAAGTCTAAAAAGAATGGGGTGTGAGTTCAAATTAAAAAGAAAGCAAGGTTGTTACTGCAAGGAGAGCAATGTGCAATCAAAACCACTGAGTAACAAAGAATTTTTTTAATCTTGAAAAAGCAAAACTTACAGAGGATAAACTGTGCTTGTAAATACTAAACAAAATTCCACAAGTACATCAAAGAAAAGGTTGGAAACATTATGTTTTTATTTTTTAAACAGTTCTGCATGTTTGATGGAATGCTGACCAAAAAAAGAGACAAAGACAGAAAGGGAAGGAGGGAGGGAGGAAGGGAGGGAGCGGGTGTAAAGGAGGGAAGGAGGAGGCTGAATTACTAAATAAGTTTCTGACCTTTCCCCCTGCCCCCTCCTTACCAGGGATTGAACCCAGGAGTGCTTAACCACTAAGCCACATCCCCATCCCTTTTTTAAAATTGGAGACAGGGTCTCCCTAAATTGCTTAGGGCCTCGCTAAGACTGGCTTTGAACTCCCAATCCTCCTGCCTCAGCCTCCCAAGCCACCGGGATGACAGGTGCGCCCCTGCACCCGTCTCCAGCTTTCCGTTCCGTTCCGTATGAGTAGCCGCCCTCATCTGCACTCACCTTCCATGGCTTCAGCCTGGTCTGACAAGAGTAAATGGAAAATTTCAGAGAGTGAGAATACAGAGTCACGTAACTTGATTATAGTTTATTATTATAACTATTCTATTTTACTATTAGTTATTGTTAATCTCTTACGACGTCTAAGTTGTGAATCAAATTTATCACAGGTGTGTCTGTGGATATGGTGTGTGTGCACGCATATGCATGGGGAACACACAGCACAGTGAGTTGGTAGTATTCCTGATTTCAGGCATCCATGAGGGTGTTGACGCATATTCCCCACGGATAATGGGAGACTACTAAACATTATTTTCAATTTTCCATGGAACATTTTGAAAAACTGATCCTAGGTTACAAAAGAAATCTCAAAGACAGTTAGAAATCTGATGAGATTTGTTATGTTTAAGATTAAGCTAAGCAGAAAAATCTATTCCATAGATCACTACTTGCCATATACTCCCAAGGATTAAACGCACAGAAGAGAAAGGCAAAAGCAAACCAAAGCCTTTTTTGGTATTACTGTTAACTACAGCAAGACCCCTAAATCCTGAATCTCCAAACTTTACTCTTACCAACTCACTGCTGGCAAGTAAGATCATGGGAAAGTCAGAAGCATTCATTCTGAACAAGAACAGATAAACTCGTCCAAATGGCAGCCTCTCCCCTACACTAACCTGGCCACTCGGGAAGACAGGGGGACGTGCACACACACTGACCCTGAGCATTGCTAACCACGTCCTCAGGGAAAACCTTTCCCTCTTCAAACAATGCTAAAACACAGAAACAAAAAAGTTTTCTTTCTACAATAAAAATATAAATTACTAATAAGGCTTAAATCCACTGGAAGTTTTGTTGGAATTGCTTTTACATGGATTTTTATAATGCAGTTTTCTTCTAAACAACCTAAATTTCTAACAGATGTTTTGTTGTAATTGACACTACCTGACAGGAGGAGGTACTAAACACATCTGGAAGAATGTATAGGAGAACAATTATTATTCCTTTTATAATCACCATTTTTTAAAAGAAAGGAACACATATTTTGCTAAATGTTAACATTTTTCTTAAAAGTTACGATAAAGCGGTATGATCCTAGCAAAGCAATAAAACAAACAAATCCCATTAACAAATTTATTTAAACTCATGAAATTGTGTGTATGATAAAGTTAAAAATTCAAGCTGATGAGAAATGAATAAATCAGTAAAGAGTTTTAAGAAATAAGTTATATCTACCTCATATCACATACCAAAATAGACTACAGATAAAAATAATCAAGTGTCACAAAATAAAATGCTAAAAACAAACCTAGAAGGATACAAATTCATCAAATACGAGAAAGGTCGCCTCAGCATGACACCAAAGAAACAGACTTAGATTTGCCTAGACAAAACAAATTTAAACTTCAAAATGTTCAAAATCAGCAACTTTTTAAAGATATATGTTGGGGGAAATATCACAATATATGATAAAAAACTTATGTCTTGAAAAATAGAAAACCAAAATTAACATCCTCATTGGCAAATAAGTCAAAAGTTAAGTGCAGATATTTCAAAAAATAGATTCAAAGGGACAATAAAAATGAACATGAACAGTATTCAAAAAAAAGCAATGTTTCACCTATCAAATTGGCAATTTCTGTTCATCCTATAGGAAGTGGGTTCTCTAGGGTTACAAACTTATTTCTCAGAGACTATCTACTAATCTCTATAAAGAATATCGCACAACACTGAACATAAATGTAACACAACAACTTATCCTAAGGAATTACAGACCTATACAAATTGTACACACAGCAATTTGGGAAACATAAACAATGTAAAATGCCCAATAGGGTACCCTTTAAAAATATGGTACAGAGAGTGCAGAGGATTTTTAAGGCGGTGAAGCACCTTGAGAGATACTGTAATGATGGACGCACATCATTACTCAGTCCTCACACAATGAACACCACCAAGAATGAACCCCAATGTGAACTATGGACTTTGGTGAGACGCGAGTCAGTGTAGGTTCCAATGTCACAAAGGTCTTCAGGTGGGGCTGAGAATATGAATATGTGGGAAGAGGGATCTCTAACTTCATTCTGTGAACTAAAACTGCTCTTTAAAAATCTATAGAAATAAACAAAAATATGGTACACACACAGGAGAAAACATCACTTTGGGGCTAGGGACTGAGTGCAGGGCCTCCCCTGAGCCTCACCCCAAGCTCTCTAACTTGGGTGCTTTTCTTGAAAAAATTTTTTAAATTTTATTTTCAAACTATAATAGTAAAAAGCAAAACTCTCAAGGGTAACTAGTACAAATATTAACATACACTGCTGATGTCCCACACATCTCCCTCATATTATCTCCCAGTCATTAATCCCTAAAGGTAGTCACTAGTTTTTAAAGCTTACCACAAACTCACTTTGCCTGTTTTTTTTAAATTGTGTTAAGTACAATTAACATGAAATCTACCAGATTTCAAAATCTAATAGTTGAAGTAATGGCTCCTTTGGAGAGCGCTCGCCTTTCATGCCTAAGGACCCCGGTTCAAATCCCCTGCCAGGAAAATGAGAGGAAAAAAAAAAAAAAAACCAAAAAACTACAAAATCTAACAGATTCTGAACTGTAAAATACAGTATTGTCATCTATGGGCACAACTTTATATAACAAATCTCTATTAATCAACAGGTACAAAATTAGGATTTTATACCTGCTCACTGGGAACCTGGCTTTGTCGCCTCCTCTCTGCTCCTTATAGCCACCAAGCTGTTCTTGGCTTCCATGATTCTGACTACTTGGGACACCTGTTCACATAAGGGAAATCATGCAGTGTTTTTCAGTCTACAGCTGACTTATTTCACCGCACTGTCCTCAAGGGTCATCCAAGCTGTGCCACAATGCAGAATTTCCCTTTTTTTGAAGGCAGAATATTCTATTTTGTGTATATGCCAGTTTTTATGAGCCATTCATCTGTCACTGGATATTTAAGTTGTTTGCACACATGTGTTTTGTGAATAATGCTGCAGTGAATATGGAAGTCCTGATATCCCTTCAAGATCTGCTTTCAATTTTTGTGGATAATTGGAAGTGCTGGACCTACTTCTGACTCCAATTCTATTTTTAATTTTTAAGGCACTTCTATGCATTTTCTCGTAGTTCTTCACCATTCTACATTCCCAAGTGTCTGAGGGCTCCAATTTCTCCACAACTGGCCAACACGTCTCGTCTAATGAGTGAGGTGGAATCTCACTGTGGTTTCGATTTGCTTTCCCTGATGATCAGTAATGATACCATTTGCCTGTTTTTCAACTTCATATCAACTCTTTTGGGTCTGGCTTCATTTGCTTAACAAGTCTTTTTGAGATTTAAAACAGACTTGTAGTCAATTCTCCTTTACGGTTGTATACTATTTCAAAAATTATTTGTTGCAGGGGACAGATCACAGTGACAGAGCTCCTGCCTAGCATGCATGAGGACCGGGATTTGATCCCCAGAAACACAAGCACGAACGTTTCTCATTCGACTGTTGAAGACTTTGAGTCACTTCCACTATGAGCATTTAAAATTAATTCTGCCACATTTTTTTGTATATAACCATGCAATTCTGTCAGGCTGTCAACACAGTATATGCTGACACTTTTCCAAAGAGCTCTATTCCATAATCACTCCCACCAGTGTGTAAGAGAGTTTCAGCTGATCCTCCACAGGTGTGAGCTTATTTTTTGGTTTTTATTTTTAATTATAATTTTCTGGTTAGGTGTATAGTAGTATCTCTGTGGTTTGCATTCCTAAAAACTAATGATGTTGAGTACCTGTTGGTAAAATTACTAGCCAGTTTGGACACTGAAGCTTCTAACCAATTTTTTTTACTTTTTTTTTATTAACCAGTTTTTAGAGGATTTTTGTTTTGTTTTTTATTTCAAGAAATCCTTCATATAGTTGAGAATGGAGTTTTTTTTGGGGGGACCAGGAATTGAACCCAGGGGTGCTTAACCACTGAGCCACACCCCCAGCCCACTGTATTTCTCTGGTTTTTACTTTCTCTTTTCAGATAGGGTTGTTGCTGAGGCTGGCCTTGAACTTCCCATCCTCCTACCCCAGTTGAGTCGTGGAGCTATTTTTCAAGTATATTTACTACAAAGGACTTCTCCCAACATGTGGCTTAACTTTTCATTCTCTTAATAGTGACTTTTGATAAACAGAAGTGACTGATTTTTATTGTTTTATTTATCAGTTGCTTCCTTATTGTGTTTTCTGGGTCTTGCTCAAGAAATCTTTCTTCTAAGAACACAAAGATATTCTCCCATGTAATAGTCTAGTTGCTTATTTTATCTTGCAATTTCCATCTAAAATTCATCTATACTAATTTTTATGTAAAGTGGGAGTCAGGATTCATATTTTTATATTTTAAGTTCATTCAAATTGGAAGGTTACAATCCACTATGATTCACAATATCAATTTAAAAGATCTACCAGCATTTTTTTTTTTTAAACTGAAAAAGGGGCTGAGGGCTCAGGGGTAGAGTGCTTGCCTAGTACATGAGGCACTCGGCTTGATCCCCAGCACCATGTGAAAGAAATAAACAAAATAAAGCTATTATGTCCATCTACAACTAAAAATATTTTTAAAAACTGAAAAAGACTAGAACAGAGTATATCCCTATTTCATCAACTATAAAATAATATTTTCTCATATTTTAACATTTCTGAAATAAGATATTTCTTACAATGGTATCTAACAATTAAAAATGGCAGTGCTTTTCATGAATGGATACGTATGCATAACATACATATACACGTAAAAATAAATCAATGTACATAAATAAACCATATGCTCACGTAAACTTTCATTTTCTGAAAACCCCTGGTTAAGGTATTAGAAAATGAACCCCACAATGCAAAAACTATCTTTGCAGTTTTGTAATTCTATCAAAAAATTACGTTCACACTTTTCTATTTTTTCACAATTTATTTATAACAAAAAGGCTTGCCCCTGTTTAGTGTTCTGGGGGAAAAACAGTATCTGGCCGGCATTTCGGATGGGTTGTTGATATGGTGCTTTATTCACAGTAACCGATGCCAGCAGCACCACGGGTTTCCCAGTCACGTACAATGTTATTTTCTGGTTAAGAAAGCATATTTTTAACATATGTGAAATAAGTACATGAAAAAAAAAGATATAAACACACAATCGTCCCTCAGTATCCACGTGGGACTGTTTTTAGGACCTCCCTCAGCTGTTCCTGTCCAAGTGTGCTCAAGACCCTTACTTGAAAGATGCAGCACGGGCAGGGAGCCCCCTCCCTCCGCACACCCTCCAGATGACTCCCCACCCCACTGCAATGCAAATGCTATGTGAGTAGATATCGTACTGCTTAGGGACTAGGGACAGAGGAAAGGTCTGCGTGCTCAGTACAGATAGAATTCATTTATTAACTTCAGTATTTTCCATTTGAGATGGACTGAGTCTGTGGATGCAGGCAGAGGGTAACCTTTATGTAAAACACTGTGAAAGCCTGACTCAGCTACTCAAACGTTAGAGAGGCACTGTTTCAGGAAAACAGTGACAATTGTTTAGACAGGAAAATGTCTAAGCCTTACTCAAGGGGGAAAAAGCAAGCAGTAGGATCCCATCTTTACAAACCGAACCTAATTTTTAAGTACATATTTAAGAAAGCAACTGTGTTACAACACTCACAATACTATCCAGGCTTTCTTTCTGTTTATATACCCTATCTAAATTTTCCTTAGGGCAGACATATCTATTTTTAATAACAAGGAAAAGTGATTTTTCGAATTAAACTTGACTTCTTCCTGTTCTCAGTGGTGTGGTACAGGGGTTCATAATTGTGTGATCTGCTATATCTGTACATGCACACAATAACTATTAAATTTGGCCAATATCATTCCCTAGTATTTCTCCTTTCCCTCCCCCTAGTCCCTTCATCATGTTAAACTTTAAAAAGTAAAAGATTCACACCAAATCCCCACAGAGAGACAGTCACTCTAGCCTCGGGAAACAGAAACTAGTTACGGAAAGTTCCACTCAGGTGCAGTAATGCTGCCTGTCATTTGATGTCTTCATGCCTGTGTCCTTCTAAATAAAACTGAGGTGGATGGAGGTGGAAAAAGGGACTTGCGGGCAGCCTGAGAACCTCTAGAAAGCTACTCGCAGCACTCAGGGGTGCCCTCTGCAGCTGAAACACTTAGGATCTCTGGGGACAAGTACAATAAATACTTGATGATCAGCTAGTTATAATCCTCATATTAACTATAGTGACAAAAACAGTAATTTTGTTTCTCTGTACTCTTTTCCTATAGTTTTCAGATTATTTACAATGAGCAAGGATTCAAAAATCTAGGAGACAAAAACCATGCAAACAATTCAAAACAGTGTCTACTTTCAGACAGGCAGTGACCCTTCTCTCCCACACAGTATTGGGTTACCCAGATAAAGGAAAACTCATTAATTATTTGAATGTTTAAAATGATCTGAAAGAAGGGCAGAGAGGAGTGTGCTGGAGTCCCCTGAGAAGGCAGACCAGGGCAGAGCGCACGCAGCCTGCTTTCGGGGCTTCACTCCGAGGTCAGCTTTAAAAGTGAAACCTGAAAAACTCCATATTCACTAAAAGGGGGTGGAGGGTTAGGAGCTTAACAGAAAAATGGCCAAAAGACCCTTGGTCATCAAGAATGGTGACATGGAAAAGTCTGTCTGTTGAAGTACAAAGAAGAGGACTGTGGAGCCAGGCGTTCCCAGGCAAGTCCTGAGGCCAACGATTGCAAGCTGTGGCTCTGGGCAGGGTACTGGCCTGTTCTCTCTTGGGTTCAGTTTCCTCCTGTTATAAAATAGGGATAACCCTGCCTATGGTGTTGGAATAGAAATAACATGCAAAGCACACACAATGTAACATTGCTTACCAAGGAAAATAACAAAACAGAAAAATATTTTCATCCTTTTGCTTCCACTATAGGTCATTTTAAAGTATGAAATCCCCTATTAATGACGTCAGTCAAAGCCAGAGAAATACCATGCCACCACTTTTCATATTATTGTGTTTGAATACAACTTGGCAGACTCATCTATGCATCAACCACAAAACCTACCCAAGGAATTACAAATTACACTATAATAAATTATATTTATAATCATAGCAGCATCACTTATTAAGTACCTGTTAGGTTATATCATTTGATAAAAACTAGGAAAAGAAAACTAAACCCACCAACAGCTTAACTTAAACACCAAGAGATAATGAATTCAACACAACACCAAACACCCAGCAGGCTCCACCCTTCAACACCTCCCTCCGCAAAAACAACAAAAAATGAGCAGATTCTAAAATTCATATGGAAAATAAGAGTCAAAGCAATGGGAAAGAACCAAGCCAAACAATCTACATTATAAGATCTCGAGTACTACTATACAGCTATAGAGACTAAGCGAGGCAAGCAGCTGCAGACAAACATCAATAGAAAATGGCTTCCAAACTCAGGTCAGGTCTGCACGAGTAGTCACCTGACCCAACACCAAGTGCCCCTTATCTTCTTATCATATTGTAAGCCCTGCCACCAACCCCACACGTCCCTCCCTCCCTCTCCCTGACACACACACACACACACACACACACACACCACCACCACCACCACTACCACCACCAATTCTAGTTACATTAACCATCTAAATGTAAGTTAAAACGATCAAACAATTATTAAAAGAAACCACAAAACACTGTCATGACCTTGGAATGGGCAGTTTTCTTAATACAAACAACTGCTAAGCATCAAGATAAGTTTGAATATGTGGACTATTAAATCAAAACCATTCCTATTCATTGAAAGCACTGTTAAAGAGAGTGAAAAGACAGCCCATATATGGGGCAATAAAAATTTCCTAAAACTGACAAGGGCTGGTTCATCATTGTAATGCATACATGAAACAGGTGAACTTGTGACATGCAAAATACACCTCAATTTTTTTAAAAAAAGAATCAAGTTTAAAACAAAAAAGGAACACACTGCGTAAGGAAAGGTTGAGAACACATCCAGAATATTCTTTTTTAAAAACTCACTTCAAATCAAGGAAAAATCAATCACACATATGCAGATTTTAAAAAATGAACAAGAGACTTACAGAGGCATTTTACACACACACACACACACACACACACACACACACACGCACACACACACAGAAACAAATATATATATATTTGGTTTTTTTGTGGTCCTGGGGATCGAACCCAGGGCCTTGTGCTTGTAAGGCAAGCACTCTAGCAAGCAACTGAGTTATCTCCCCAGGCCCAAGAAACAAATAATTTTAAAAAAGAAAAATCAATAAAAATACTGCCACCCAAAGATAACAACTACACCATTTTGTTACACAGATTGAAAACTGCATACGTACGTAGCTGAAAACTGTTAAAATGTGCTTGCTCTTCAGTAACTGCTTTTTCCTGTTTTTTGTGTATCAAGCCATGGCTCCCTGTCACTATAGATCTACATTTTTTAGTGGCAGTTTACTTCGTCCCATAATTTGCTTAATCAACATAGCTAGTAAAAGCAATACATTTTTTATTATTAAACACAACCCCACAATGAACGCTAATGTCTACAATTCCCTCTTATTCAAATTCCGAGAAACCTAAAAAATCCAAGCGAATGTGAATTTAATAAATGGATAGGTGAACTGATTTAATTTCCTTCAGCTAATCGCATCTTTCCATCAGAACAACCTTCACATTGCGAGGTACTGAACTCAGCGGTCACCTCCCATTCCCTGAGCTTCCTGACCGGGGCTGGGCAGCCCCTTCCTGCTGTCCTTCCCCCGAAGCTTCAGGCTCCCCTGCCCTGGTTCTGAGCCCCACTGTGAGAAATGCTAATGCGCTTCAGACAGAGGCCAAACGAACCAGGAGGAAGTGGCTGCGAGGGGAGGAATGAAGAAATGACTGAAGAGAATTAAGAGGAAAACAGTACAAATCAGAACATATAGCAAACCTTAAGTGAAAAGTACAGAATTTTGCTGAAAGAAATTAAAGACACAAAGACATCTCATGACCATGGATTCTAAGACTTAAAGGTCAGTAGCACTCAAAACAATCTACAGATTTATTCAAACCCCAACAGTGTTTTTTGCAGAAAGAAAAATCCATCCTAAAATCCATATGAATCTCAGGATACGCTGAATAATCTTGAAAAACAAGAATGAGGTTAGGTTTCAAAGAAGAAACTCACTACAAGATTATAGTAATCCAAACTGTAGTACTGGCATGAAGACACACAACCAACAGAATACAACAGATGACTTCAACGGAAGCATTCCAAACATCGACAACGTTCAAAACCCTCTCATTATTAAAAGTATCGGGTAGTTTCCCCAATGACAGAGGGCTGAGGAAGGAGCTCAGTGGGAGAGTGCTTTGCTTGGTATGCACACGGCCCTGGGTTCCACCCCAGTTCCACGAAAACAGAACACCTACACCATACTTCCAAAGTAGAACCCTTTCCCCCCACACCCAAGAACAGAGCTAGAATGTCCACACACATTCCTATTGAAGTTCACTAGTCACAGCCAGCACAACAAAGCAAAATAAGGAAAAAGAAAAAGCAAAATTTTAAAACCATTAAAAACACAAATATCACAGAAAGGATGCTGATAGCATGACACAGAAAATCCTAACAAATCTACCAAAACAATAAAATATGTAATATGAACACAGCCACAGGACACAAATAACGACAGGTGAAGTTACAAAACCCTAACCCAGTAGCAAAACCAGAAGGAACAGACAAAAGTAGAAAACTAAAGCAATCCTGGCATTTCCTACGTCCCTGCCTTAAGTTTGCATTAAAAGCAAGAACAGTCCAAGACAAGTTGTGCAGAACAAAAAAGAGGGCCGCTGAGGGACACTGACACACAATCACATCATGTGTGCAAACACTGACAGCGAGCCCTCTGGATCGGGGTTTATGACAGACAAGCAGATTGTAAAAGGAATCAAGGTGCAAAGAGGCAGTATTTTAAAGACCACACTAAGGCAAGAAGGCAAAAACATGGAAGTTATTTAGACAAAACATAGAACATCTACCAAAAGTCAACGGGAAACATCATGCTTAATGGTGAAAAGTCAAAGCTTCCCACTAAGGTCAGGAATAATGTTGTTGATCATCATCATACGGGAAATTTTAGCTAATGCAGATCCAATTGGGAAAAAAGAAATTACACTGTTTTTATTCACAGATGACTTGCTTGTCCACACAGAAAACCTGAACAATGTCAACAGAAAACCTCCTGGAACCAGTAAGCAATTATAGCAAAGATAAAAAATGCAAGGTTAATATACAAAAATAAAACACTTTCCAATATACCAGCAATGAAAAAGTAAAACGCGATATTAAAAAAACACATTAATATTTATATTAGCATCTTAAAAATTAAAAACTTACGTATGAATCTAACAAAATATGCCTAAGATCTAGTTGAGAAAAACTACAAAACTCTGATAAAAGACATCAAAGAAATAAATAAATGGAGGAATATTCCATGTTCATGGACAGGAAGACTCAACACTGCCAAGGAGTCAGTTCTTCTCAACTTCACCTACAGATTCAGTGCAATCCCAACCAAAATCCACCAAGATTACCTTGTGGACACCGAACAAACTGAAGCTTACATGCACCAGCAAAATAGCCAGAAGAGCCAACACAACATCAAAGGAGAAAAACAAAATTGGAGGACTTCGGGACTGTTTTAGAACTACAGAAACCAAGACAGTGTGGTACTGGCAAAGAAGAGACCGTTAAATCCACTTGGCAAAAGAAGAGAGCCCAGAAACAGATCCCCAAAATACAGTCAACTGATCTGACAAAGAAGCCAAGGAAGTAAGAGAAGAAAGGTCTCTTCGATAAATGGTGCTGGAACAACCAAACTACCATATGCAAAAGAAATCAATCCTGACACAAGCCTTACACACTTCACAAAAATTAATTCCAAATACAGATCTAACGGTAACATGCACAACTATAACACTGAAGACAACGTAGGAGAAAACCTAGGCAGGACTGATGAAAGAACTGATAAAGTAGACTTCACCACTCTTCCAAATTTTGGCTCTATGGGACACACCGTCACAAGAATTAACAATCGAGTTATACACGGGGAATACATTTGCGAAAGATGTATCTGATAAACGACTCAGTCGTTTCCAAAACATGCAGAACTGTTAAAACTCAGTAAGAAAACCCAATAAAAATAATGGACCAAAGATCTTAAGAGATACTTCAACAAAGAAGATATACAGCCGTGCACAGTGCTGCACACCTATAATCCCAGCGGTTTAGAAGGCTGAGGCAGGAGGATAGAGCTCAAAGCCAGCCTCAGCAAAAGCGAGGTGCTAAGCAACTGAGTGAGACCCTGTCTCTAAATAAAACATAAAATAGGGCTCAGCGGTCGAATGCCCCTGAGTGCAATCCCTGGTACCAAAAAAAAAAAAAAAAAAAAAAAAAAAAAAAAAGGAGGAGGAGGAGGAACACAGATGGCAAACAAAACAAGAAAAGGTACTTAATACCGTAAGTAAATAGGGAAAAGCAAATTAAAAGAAATATACTATGTAACTATTAGAAAAGTCAAAATCCAAAACACAGACACCAAATGCCTGAGATGATCTGGAGCAACAGGAACTCTCATTCATTGATAACAGAAATGTAAAAGAGTAGAGCTACTTTGGAAGACAAGTTGGCTGTTCATTACAAAATTAAAACATACTCAGCATACTATCCAGCAATCATGCTCTTTTGTATTTGCCAAAATTAATTAAAAAGTTATACCCCAAGAAAAAAGTGCTATGGATGTTTAGAACACCTTTATTCACAGCTGTCGAAACTTGGAAATAAGGAGTCCTTCAATAGGTGAATGAATAAGCAACCTGTGCTACATCCGAACAATGACACATATTCAGCACTAAAAAGAAGAGAAGTACTGCTGGGCATGGTGCCGCACACCCGTAATCCCAGCAGCTCAGGGGACCAAGGCCAAAGGATCATGAGTTCAAAGCCAGCCTCGGCAATTTAGCCAGAGCCTGTCTCAAAATAAAAACATGAAAGGGGCTGGGGATGTAGCTCAGTGAATAAGCACCCCTGGGCTCAATTCCTAATACCAAAAAGAAAATGAAGGAAAAGAAATAAACTATCAAGCCATGAAATGATATAGATGGAAAACTTTTAAAATGCACACTAAGTGAAAGAAGCTAATCTGGAAAGGCTACGTGCTGTATGATTCAACACGCGACATTCTGGAAAAGGCAGCACTATTAAAGACAAAGATCAGCGACAGGCAAGGAGTCAGGAGGAGAGAGAACTGAGTAAGCAGAGCCTGTAGGGTTCTTGAGGCAGTAAAACTCTTCTGTGTCACACCACCACTGTGGACACGCACACAGTGATAGAAAGACTCGTCACCAACGCAGTTCACCTAGAAGGTGTGGATACCTTGGTTTTGAACTGAAGGAAGAAAAAACAATTGTGGACACATGTCATTAATCATTTGTCCAAATCCACAGAATGTCCACCAAGAGTGAGCCCTAATGCAATCTACGGACTTTGGGGAATAAAGAAGTGTCTGCACAGGTTCGTCTACTGTATCACATGCCCCCTCTGCGGCAAGGGATTTCCATGGTACACAAGGCTGTGCACATGTGGGGACAAAAGATACCTGAGAACCCTTAGTACTTTCTGCTCAACTTGCTGTGAATGTCAAATGGCTCTAAGAAATAAAGCTTACTGATGATTTTTTTTTTAAAGGAAAGGTAAGGAATCTTTTCAAGACTATACAACTAAGGAAAAGAGAAATGGCAAGGAGAGTATTTTAGGATCCTGGAAGAAAAATAGAACACTGAAAGGATGCAAACCCCTCCCACCATCTCCTGCTTTTGGGGGCCGGGGTGGGGGATGGTGTCATGCAGGAAAGAAACTACACTTTAACAAAGGATTCTTTTAAACTAGGAATCTTATGAAATTAAACTACCTCCCAAGAGAATTCATGATGCTAAGTACTCTTTAAAAAAGAAAAAAAGAATAAATTAAGCTAATGAAACCCCACAAATGGAAATAAGTAAAACAAAGAAAATAACAGTAGGAAAAAACTAAAACACTCCAAATAAGACTTTCTTATCTGGGGTTCCATGACATCATTAAGCCCTGATGAGTGATCTGGTGATCTTTTAATTTTCCAAAAGATGGTATATAGACAGTACCATTCCAGTTTGTAGGAAAGAAGTTAATTCATTACATACAATGTATGCCCTCGTGTGTTGCAGTAACAACACTTATGGAACCTGATTAAAAAGAATTTAAAGCTTAAAAGGTTTTGATATTATTTAAAACACCTTCAATCAGAAATTCAAAATTTAAGAACAGAAATGTCCAAAAACAGAAAGAAATGAGATGAAAATGATTGATTTAACTCAGAAAATAAAAGTGAGATTATAACAGATATTACAATGCCCAAAAACTTATAAATCAAATGAAAAGTATAATAAGAGGCACTGAAGTAAAGCAAGAAAATTCATGAGATTAAAAAATGAGATAGAGAAAGTAGTTGAAATGGAAGACAAAGGAGATCCAACATATATACAACCGGAGTTTCTAAAAAAAAAAAAAAAAAAAGAGCACACAAAATAAAATAATGGAGGGCTGGGGTTGTAGCTCAGTGACAGAGCACTTGCCCATCATGTGTGAGACACTGGGTTCGATTCTCAACACCACACTTAAATAAATTAAGGTCCATCAACAACTAAAAAGATATTTTAAAATAAAATAATGAGACCAAAAAGATCTAAAACTATAATCCAAGTAGTTGCCTAGAGCTGGATAGGTGAAGAATATAAAGAATGACAACTTAAACGTACAGCATCTCTTTTTGGGGTGATGGGTATGTTCTAAATTGATTATAGTGATGATCACACAACTTTAAAGTACTAAAAATCACAGAATAGTACACTTTAGATGAGTAAACGGTATAATATGTAAATCATGTTTCAATAAACCTATAATTCAAAACCCCTTTCAGAAATAAAAGGAAACCTGAATTGTATGTTACAAAGGTCTCCAGGAATTACAGAAAATTGGCCCACAGCAATAAACTCCAAGAGATACCCTAAGAAAATTATTAGACATTAAAGATAAATATTTTTTCAGTCCCCAGCTCTAAAGTATTTCTTGAGGTTTCTTTTATCTTTTTCTTTGTTTTTAAGAACAACTTACAAGAGAAAGAGCATTAATTAGACTGGCATCAAACTTCTCAAGAACAGCACACCGCGCACGGCATCAGAGGAGCAGTGTCCTCCAAACTTCAGAAAATGAAACGTAACCACTGAAGAACATTCTTGAGTAATCGAGAGATGACTTGGAAAACTTCAGAGATTAATGGTAAATATTCCAAACGATTGTGGATTAAGGATAAATCAAAGAAAAATACAAGGATTCAAGAATAACATGTCAATGCTGACAAAGGAAAAATAACACAACTTAATAAATGGAAGAGGAAGAGATAAGGAAGAGGAAGAATAAGCTCTGCCTGCTATACAGGCAATGGGCAGGGAGTTAAGCAATATCATTAAAAATTGATCAATTTATTACCAAAATGTTAAAATTGCTGGGTGCAGTGGTACAAGCCTATACTTGCGGCGGCTCAGGGAGGCTGAGGCAGGAGGCTCTCAAGTTCAAAGTCAGCCTCCCCAACAGTGAGGTGCTAAGCAACTCACTCTAAATAAAATACAAAAAGGACTGGGGATGTGGCTTAGTGGTTGAGTGGCCCTGAGTTCAATCCATGATCCCCAGAGCTCCCCCAAAAAAATTAAAATTAAAAAGCCAGGTATGGTGGTTGAGGCAGAAGGATTTCAAGTTAGCCTCAATTTAGCAAGATTCTGTCTCAAAATAAAAAATAAAAAGAGCTGGGGATGTGACTCAGTGATAGGATACCCTGGGTTCAGTCCCCGTACTGGAAAAGAGAGAAAAGGAGGGAAGGAGGGAGTCCAAGGGAGGGTGGGTAATAGAAATATTTAAATATTGTAACACAGGAATAAAAATACAAACCTCTCTAACATTAAAAAAAGAAATTTTTAACATAAAAAGCAAAGAAAATACATCGTGAAAAGAAACAAAAAGAAATGCAAAGAGACATGCATTGAAAATATACTACACAAACTTCTCTCTGTACAAGAGAGCACAAGAGGACCAAGAAAATAGGAGAACAAACTAATTGGCAAGTTAGGCAGATCTTAGAAAGAAATATTTATGCACATATATACATATACACATATACATATATATTAACAGACTATGCTTTTCAAGCATACACAAAAATGATAATGCAGATCACAAAGAAATAAGCCCAATAAAAGAGAAAAATTAGAAAATAATAATTTCTGACCAAAAGATGATAAAGTTAGAAATAATTCCTATAAAAAAGAAATTCTCCTTCAAATTCAATGCTATTCAATAACTGGTGGTACTTTTGACCTATTCTTTGAAGATCTGATGGAATTCCACTGTGAAACCATGATAGTCTGATGTATCTTTGTGGATTAGTTCTCTAATAGATTACTCTATTCTTTTCTTTACAATTTGTTGTTGAAAAAGACAACTAAAGATGACAATACTCCCTAATTCCTAAGTTTAACATACCTACAACAATCCACAAAAAGCTTCTTCATGGAGCCAGACAAGCTGGTACTCAAGCTTATATGGAAAACAAACTTGTAAAGTATTCATTTACAAAAATAAACAAAGAAAAAGAAAAGCCACAGGAGGAATTAATCCTACCAAACATTAAAATACAGGATAAAGGCCCCCTAATTAAAAGTGAGGTACTTTATGCATGTGAACACGAAATCACTCCAGTCTAGGGATCAGCAAACTTTCAACTGTTTTAACCCTGCAGGCCTCACAGCCTCTGCCTGGCTCTGGAGCAGCGGGAGGCAGCCAAGGAGGCTGGGCAAGCAAGGCGGTGCTCCAACAGGACCTCAAGGCAACAGGACCTAGGCTGCTAGGGCCTAGGACCACAGCTCCCCAATTCGGGTCTAATAGAGTACAAAGTCCAGAAATAGACCCGAGAACATATAAAAATTTAGTCATGATAAAAGCAGCACCTCAAATGGCTCGGGAACTTTTTAATAAGTAGGGCTGGAACAACTGGTTAGTAATTCGGAAAAAGATAAAATTAGATCCATATTTCAAAGAGTGCACATGAATAGACTCCAAACAGATCACAGATGTAAACTCTAAGTACTGGAAGAAAGTATAATGAATTCCTTTAACACCTAGGAACAGGGCCTGGGAGGTAGCGGGGTGCAGTGGCGGAGCCTTGGCTAGCATCCCCAGCACTGCAAAGCTACACAAACCCAGAGTAAGGGAAGGTCACTATGTCTCAAAACCCAGGTGCAAAAACAGAACAGAGGAAAATTTAGCTAGCTATAAATGTTAAAATTTGCATAGTGTTTTAAAAACATAAACTAAATCAAAGGAAAATGACAAAGTGGAAAAAAATGTTTGTGACACATGTCACCGATAAAAAGACTAATATCCCCCAAATTAATTTTAAACTGAGGGGAGGGGGACAAAGAATAGAAAAGCAGGAAAAATTTGAAGAGACACCTCAAAAATACAAACACGACTCTCAAATGGAAAAAAGATGTTCACCCTTCCTCATCATCGAAGAGATGCAAATTAAAGCTATGCATTTCTCAGATCACTTACAGGCAAATATTTAGCAAGATGACAACACATTCAGTGGATGAGGCCATGAGGAAGCAGGCAGGCACACCCATCTATTTCTGGTAGGAAGGCAACTGTGCCCAACCCTTTTGAAGGAAATTTTGGTAACATTTAACAAAATGAATTACATATATCCTTTTTGATCTTGCAACCCTACTTCTAGAAATTTTTCTTGAAGACACACTAATTCAAAAATAATATGAAAATATGTACACACAGTTATTCACAGAAGCATTGTTTGTAATGTCCCTGTCTATCAGTGCAAAAGAAAGAAAAGAGGATAAATTGGAAAAAAAAAACCAGACTGACTATCCCCTGGAAACAGAACGGGAGAATGGGAACAACACAGAGAAGAACAAGTACTCACATTTCTGAGTTTACTTTCTGTGTTGCTTTGGTTCTTAGAATTATGCTAAATGCTTTGTATGCTCAAATAAAAAAACAAAATCAACAATGAATGAGGGAGAGAGGTGGACTATCAGAAGGAATAAATGACCTAAGTATATTTCAAATGAAGAGCAAAACCACACTTAAACCATTAAGTCCCGAATGTTCAATTCTGTGATCATTTCAACAAAACTGACATAAGTGCATTAAAATAGATTGGAAATCATAACCTAGAACTTTGTGTTAATTAATCATTGTGTTAACTAATATGTTTATAGTGTCATTATATCATTATATAATTAAATGTTACATAATTCTATTATATGTTGTATACTACATTTAAGTTTTTATAGGTATTTCACATCTGGGATGATGGGACAAAATGGGTTAATAGTGGGGGGGTGAAAAGAAACAACCTAGGTGACTCCTGAACTCAGCAGTTATACCATACAGCCACAAACAAAAGACCTCCGAAAAATCGTAGAGATGGGCTGTTGTAGCTCGGAGGTAGAGCACTCACCTGTGACACACAAGGCCCAGTACCATCAAAAAAGGAAGGGAAAGGAGGGGAAGGAAATACTCAGTCTGGTAGGCAAATTTACCTTTAAGTAACACAAATAAGGAAGTCTATTGTAGAAATTAGGAGCAGGTCTCCCTGTTAGAGAAGGGAATAATAAATATGGAAATGGCTACCTTACAGAAGGCTGGAAGGAAACTTGTGGGACTGCATGAGAACTGAAATTATCAGTATGAATTCAGGGATTTCGTCTTGTTTTGTTGTTATTAAATACACAGAAAAGGAGGGAAAGTTTTTTGTTTGTTAGTTGGGGGATGGGGGGTGGTACTGGAGATTGAACCAGTGCTTTACCACTGAGTTAAGTCCCCTTTTATTTTTTCTTTTGACACAAGGTCTCTAAATTGCTTAGGGCCTAAGTTGCTGAGACTGGCCTCAAAATTGTGATCCTCCTGCTTCAGTCTCCTGAGCTTACAGGCGTGGGCCACCATGCCCTGCAGGAGGGAGCTTTTAAGAAAGAGTGAGACAAAAGTATTTATATATTCACTTCCTAACTGAGTTGGCGGACAGGGCCCAGAAGCAATAACATTTCAAGAATTCTACTATAAAAGAGATTTGGGGGACCGTTATTGGTATTTAAATAGGGAGTGAGGATATGATGCCAGCACTGTTATCAATGCTAATTTACCAATTTGACTCTTGGATTATGATCATGAGGAACACCTCCTTTGTAGGCAATATACACTAAAATATTACAGCATGATGGCAGTCAGTTTTGTTTTCAAATTGTTGGAAAAATAGTTCTTTGTACGGTACTTACAACTTTTCTATAAGATAAAAAGCAATTTTTCAATGGTTTGTTTACATTAATTAAATATCCCTAAGAACAAATGTGCTGAAACATTTTGTGCCTTTTCTTTAACCATTACTGTCAGATGTCCTCGATGAACTTCTAAAACTAGTGCTGACTGGGGACACTACAGGTTAATGTGTATTCCCCAAGTCATCACTACCAGTCAGAAATAAGGGGTACAATTATAGCCCTTTCCTGTGAATTCTACAGGACCCACTGGGCAATGTTTCTTTTTGCCAAGGTCTTTTTCTTTGAAATTAATGACATGATAGTCTCTCCTACCTACCACCACGGCTACCATGACTTTAATCCCTAATTTTTCATTTCCTTCTTAAAGACGAAGGAGTTAACGTTTGTCTTATACTAAGTAATTAAGAATCATCCTATAAGAGACTTCACAGTCTTCAACAGGTGACCCCTTGCCTTCTCAAGGGAAGAGCTTCCTTAGATTAGGGCAAGGGGTATATGCAACCAGTCTGGAGGCCTGGAGCTCGTTCTTTGCATCACAGGGCATAGCACAGTCCATGGGACACAGTGGGCAGGTCCTGGGTAAATACGTGCAAGATGTATAAGTGAATCTATGCTTTGGAAGCATTCCATGAATCACCCCATTCTAACCAGGTGACATCAACACTGAATTCCAGACATGGCGCCCAGGCAACTCAACAGGAAGGCATGGACTAGGGCGGTCGCAGTTATGTTTGAAAACTTCTCCCCAGTTCCTTTTCTTGGCCAAGTATATCTAGTCTCAGGATCTTCTTTCAGTAAGCCACGTCTCAGCTGACTCGACATATACTCAAATTGCTCTGGGTGCAGGGCTGCCACTTGTAATGAGGTTTGTCAATTTAGAATATGCCACTAGGCTTGCTAGAAGTTCTCAAAATAATAACGTCCACTCTTTATGAAGGTGCCATAAGATCCCAACTCTCTGGAAAACAATCTGACAGAATATGTACTGTATAGCTCCCGGAAAATATACCCTAAGTAGTTCAAATGGAAGGCAAAGACTTATGTACAAAGTTGATTTGTTTTTTCAGTAATAGAAATGAAGATTCTAAATAGTCACAGAAATGGCAAATTATGGGATGTTCAAGAAAGATATTATATATGTCATTTCAAATTAAGAGAAATTACAGGAAAAAAGTATAATCATCTGAATAAGCACGAAGCATAGAGTAAAATAAAGCAGGTAAAATTACATATGTATTTATTTACATATATGTAATATTTCCAACTATCTAAAACACATATAAATACAACATAGTCCTAACCAAGAATGGAGAAAGCTTTTCCTTCTTATTCCAGGTTATTATGCCTATTCTTCATTCAATAAATAATTAGTGAGCAACTACTACATGCCAGCAACTCTCTAGAAGCAGTGCATTTACCAGCAGGGAACAGGCAGACATGACCTTTTAGTTCTAAGATTGACCAGTGTCAACCTACCTCCCTACTTCACTTTTCCCTTCTATTGTCTACACGGCCACCAGTGTGATCCTGTTAAAAGGTCAGACTGATGAATTGTGGTAAAAATTCTTTGGCGCCTTTCCACTTCAAGGCAGGAAAGAAGGGAAAAAAAAATTCCAGTAAGGCCTAGAAGCCTTGCCGATCTGTCCTGCCTTCTCCCTTTCCACACTGAATTCACCTCCCACTAGTTGCCCCTCACTGTACTCAGCCGGTCTGGCAGCACAAGCACAGACACGCCCACTGCTGGCCTGCCACCTTGCTGTCCCCTCCACCTGGGGTCCCAGTTCCTAGATATCTGCACAACTTGCTCCCTTGTTTCCTTCACATCTTTGCCCAAATGTCATCTTCTCAAGGAGGCTTTCCCTCATTGCCCTTTCCCAAACCTTAGGGTAACCTACCCCCACCTCTCTACACCACTTATATTAACATTTAACGCAGCATGTTTTCTTCATTTTATCTCCTTCACCACTAAAATGTAAGTTCCTGGCTGCTGGCGGAGCTCAGTGATTGAGTGCCTGCTAGCAGGCTTGAGGCCCTGGGTTCCAGCCCCGGCCCCTTAAAAATAAACAAAAATAAAATGTAGGTAACAAGACAGCCTGGCCCTCTGTCTGTGATGTGTATTCCTGTATTCTCGGGCCCTAAGACAATGATTGGCACATAGTAGCATCAGAAATGCTTGTGGCTGGAGGAAAAAAAAAAAAATAAATGAACAAAGGGTGATTTTTAACTCACTCCTGGTGCTTTTCTATTTCTTGTTTCTTACACTGGGCATTGTTTCTATTGCAATCACACACTACTGTGTGATGTGGTGAAAAGTAAGTTCACCTTTTGGTTGAAAGTTTTAAAAGCCTTATGAAAGTACATATCCTGACTCAATTTTACTAATAAATACTGTATCTTAAGGAATTAATCACAGAGATCCACTGTCATTTAAAGATCTTCATGTCCAGCAGTAAGAGGCAGGCGGAATTACTGCATATTCAATCAAAGTGCAGTTATTAAGAATGCAGACCTAAGTTTACTAATGAGAATTGTTCAATTAACAATATAAAATATTGGGTTATAACCTGTATAATACATGGAGCATGAGTCTATATAAAAACAAATATACATATACATATATAGAAATAAAATGTCCAGAGGGAAAAAGAAAAGAATGCATGCTAAAATGAAGAGAGATTATAAATAGATGTTAACCTCTTTTTTTTTTAAATACCAGGGATTGAACCCAGGGCATGTGACCACTGAGCCTCCTCCCCAGTTGTTGTTTTTTTTTTTTTTTTTTTTTTTTGAGACTGGGTCTCACTAAGTTGCTTAGGGCCTCACCAAGTTGCTGAGGCTGGCTTTGAACTTGTGACCCTACTGCCCCAGCCTCCAGAGCCACTGGGATTGCAGGTGTGCACCACCGTGCCCAGCAGTCAACCTCTTCTTTTTACTTGTCTACTGTTGAAATTTTGCAATGAAACTGTTAGCTTCATCAAGAGACTAAACAAACAATAAATAAAACCAGCATTTTTATAAGCAACGTAACAAGTGTCTGCAGTATGAAATGATTTGTATTCCAAAAATAAAAAGATATTTCTAATGGAGTCTGAATCCCATTTACTTGCGTCCTTAATCCTCAAATATACTGTGAAACGTCAGTCGCCAGGCGCTTGGTCTGCAAACCACGAACTGCAGCTGTTGGAAGAGCAAGGTGCAGCTTCAGCATTCCAACAGCAGAGGCTCTCTGCCTGGCAAACCGTGTGACTTCCTGAGTGCTAGAGTTATATGCCAGGCACTGTGTGTAATTAAAACTTTCTCCAATTTGCTACTTCAAATTCTTAGACCGCCTAGTCACCCCATGGTTTTCAGAAAATGACATGGAAATGTTCGAAAGCAATTTTAATCCACAGTAAGAACAGAGCATGCTTACCTAGCATGCAAGAAGTCCTGGGTTTGATCCCAGCATTGCCAAAAGGAAGGAAAGGAAGGAAAGGAAGAAGGAAAGAAGGAAGGAAGGAAGGAAGAAAGGAAGGAAGGAAAGGAGGGAGGGAGGGAGGAAGAAAGGAAGGAAGGAAAGGAGGGAGGAAGGGAGGGAGGTGGGGAGAGAGAGGGAGAGAGAGAGAGAGGGAGAGAGGGAGAGAGAGAGAGAGAGAGAGAGAGAGAGAGAGAGAGAGAGAGAGAGAAAGAGAAAGGAAGAAAGAAAGAGAGGAAGAAAGAAAGAAAAAGAAAGAAAGAAAGAGAGAAAGAAAGAAAGAGAATAGAGCAAGTCACTCTTTTAGAAAAATGTTAAAATCCGTTTTTTCTGTTTGGCAGTGAACTTTCAAAATCCATATCACCATTAACAAGATGCCTTCAAACTAGCACTCCTTGTACAGGTCAACAAGATGCAGCCATGGACCAGGAGGTGCAGAGGCCTGGGTGAGGGGCAGAACGGGGCGCAGGAAGGGAAGTGTGAGCACAGCCTCACATCAAGGGTAGACAGAAAAGGACAGGCTGTTTAAAAAAAATGTGGACCCTTGAATCTCAGCATATAGCAAACATGACAGAGAAACTGAAAGGTTTAAATACAAAGCATAGTGCCACAAAACAGAAGGATACTAAAGGAAAAGAATAAGTATGACTTGTACAGAAAATGCAAACATTTCTTTCAAAATGTTCATCATGGCCAAAAGCCTTATTAAAAAAAAAATTTTCAAATTGGGGGAAATATATGCGATAAATGAATTACTATATTTAATATATAAAGAGTTCCTACAAATTAATTTTTAAATGAATCTATCAACTAAAAAATGAAGAAAGAACATAAAGAAAACTCAAAACAAGAAATAGTAAGTGGCCAATGAATTTTTAAATTCTATCTCATTAGCAATCAAACACCAAATACAGGGGTGGTACACACACCCACAGCAACTCTGGGCTGAGGCAGGAGGATTGCAAATTTGAGGCCAGACTCTATGACTTAGCGAGGACTTAAGCAATTTAGCAAGACCCCGTCTCAGAATAAAAAAATAAATAGGGCTGGGAATGTGGCTCAGTGGTAGAGAACCTCTGGGTTCAATCCCCAGTACACCCAGCCGCTGCCACCAAATTAATGATAACAACAGGGCTGGGGAGATAGCTCAGTTGGTAGAGTGCTTGCCTCGCAAGCACAAGACCATGGGTTCAAACCCCAGCACCGCAAAAAAAAAAAAAAAAAAAAAAAATGATAACAACAATATTATTTTTTTTTTCATTTTCATCCATGAAAATGGCGAAGAAATATAAAATCTAAATATCCAATGTCATCCAGGCTGTATAAAAAGGGAATATCTCAGACAATGTTTCCACAAGCTTCTCAAAAATATAATGTACATTTGCAGCCAGGCAGGATAGCACATGCCCGTAAATCCTAGCTACCTGGAAGTCTAAGAGGATCCAAAGTTCAAGGCCAGTCTGGGTAACTTGGCTAGACCCTGTCTCAAAATAAAAAATTAAAATGACTGGGGACAAAATTCAGTTGTAGATAGTCCCTGAGTTCAATCCCTAGCACTGAACCCCACCATAAAAAGTTCAATTTAGCAATCTAAAAAATTTTAATGTGCATGCTTTTTTACCCAAGATCTAGTAACAATGATGTTCCACTCAATGTGGCTTAAAATGCCACAAAAACGGGAAGCAATCTTAATACAAACCATTTCTTAAAATCAGTAATACAACTGTTAAATGAAATATCATGCAGTAAATTTAAATGATGGTAGAAAATCTTAATTTATCATGTTACTATTGGCATCAGATCTGCTGTTTTGCTGCCGCCATTCTTCTCCCTCCCCCCACAACACTTTACAACCTAGACTGCGAGCCCCGACTTCCTAGCCAGTCACGGGTCCAGATTGTTAGCCCACGAACCTCCTCGCCAGCTACTGGTCCGATCTTATTAGCCCACGAAATTCCACTACTTAAGAATGGCTCCCCCGCCTTTGCCTTTCTCTCTTTCTCTCTTTCTCTCTCTCTCTCTCTCTCTCTCTCTCTCTCTCTCTCTCTCTCTCACTGCGGGCAGACACTCTGCCTGTCTGCTTAATAAAATCTCTTGCGTGAGTTCCCGCATCTGGAATGGTTTCTGGGTGCTTTCAGTTACTATTTATGATTTTTTATTTACTCATTTAATTTTTTTAAATGTATATTATTTCTAATAATATTTTGAAGTAAACATTAAGCATTCTTAATGATATTCAGAGCTTATGGCATTGACTGGAAAATAAACTGGTATCCCCTCCATGACACCTGCCTGTCAAAATAGAGCACTGTCAGCTCTGGGATCAATCACTGAGCTACACCCTTGAAGGGTTATGGAAACGACATGCCTATAATACAGCTCCCCAAGAAGGAGGCTTGGGAGGTGGGAGGGGAAATTGACCAAACAAGACCTCTCCCAGTGCATTCTGATAACAAAGGGTCCTAAAGGAAAGGGGCTGATGAGGAATGCCAGGCCATAAACCTTGACCTTTCCGCATGGCAAATTAGTCCTGAATGACAATGGCAAGATCTGAGTGCTCATCCCTTGGGGTCTGATTTTAACCTGTACAACTAACCCCTGCCAGTCAAAACTCCACTTGTGTGGTTTCCAATGATTCCCTCATCCTCATTGTATCCTATAAAACCAAAACCCCCTCTGTAACTGACTGGCCATTTTCCCATCCAGAAAGTGGACACTCAAGGCCGCAAGGAATAAAGGCTTCTCTGAATCCCTGGAAGTCCGCTTCCCGTCCTTTTGGGCTGACAACCCTGAAAACTGCTGTAGGGCATGAAGGTGTCACTCAGCAGTGAGCTTACACTTCCCCAGCACAAAGTCCTTGGTACAATCCCCAGGACCTCCCCAAACAATGTTTTTCACTTTTTAAAAAGTATTTCAGGAAAAAAATAAAAAACACTCTCAGGACTGCCTCCTACACTCTAGGGATGACAGTAAAATCAGTGAGAGTTAGACGTCACTAATTCAAGGCCAGGTCTATAACACAACAGCAAGCAAACAGAGCTAACAAGTGGCACTGTGGTTTCCTGAGGAGAGTCCATTTTTACTATTCCAAAAAGGGGGAACCCCCACAGTTACAGGGGTGCATATTCTCCTACAAAGAGCACATACTGTGACAGACAAAGGTCGGCATTTGTTTCTTGGAGAAGTGGGCTGACAGGGAGAGGCCCCTGCACCTCCACTAGACAGGTGGCCGCAGGCCTGTGAACAAGCACTGCACTCAGGGTGCACTGACAGATGCAGCCCTGCAACCCTACAGGGACATGTGCAATAAAGTTTCTCAAGTACTTTTGATATTTTAAAAAATTATACCCTAAAGTTCCTTCAATAGAGGGAATTGGTTATTTTTGAAACAAAATAATTACAAAGTCATATATTTTAATACTGCAGCTATAAAGTAGAATTTTATTGGTTTTATATACTGATATGGAAAGAGGCCAATGTCTGCTAATTGAAAAATGTTAACTGAAAAATAAAAAGTGTATATTATGGATCTACTGATGTTTTTCTAAACTTTAGTCAAAAATGATCATGGGAAACTGAACTTTACTTACATTTTTTTTAAATGCTGACTGGAGTGATTTGTCAGACTTTTTTTTTTTTTTTTTTTCCAATTAAACTATCATAGATTTGCTTTAAAATCCTCACGGGGGGGGTAGAAAAAATTGAACAACATAATTTTGAAATCTGTTCAGGTTAAATTGAACAATTCTTTTTATTTTTGTGTATGTTTGGAAATTTCCATAGTAGAAAGGTTTTTAAATAAAATCTCCCTTGGAGTTCCACCATATAAAACAGACAAATTCAGAGCTATTCTGGGAGACACAGAAGTGGGAGGAGTCACAAAGCTAGGCCCCAGCTTTGTCCCTCTCAAACTACAGTTCCGGACAATGAAAACACCACTCTTGGAGTCATCCACACCAACTCCTAACACAGAACCTGCACAACTTGATGACTTCCTCCCTGCCCAACACACAGGAAGAGGGACGCTCCTGAAATAGCAAGGAATACTCTCCGGGTGGTAATGAGTGGGGAGGTTACCAACGGACGGGGGTGCTATATTTGTAAACTTTCTTATGAAGAGGGGAAAACGTGCTATTTTAGTGTTCATAAGTATTATAGGCTCTCCCACTCAGCAATCCAAAAGGTTATTCCAAGCCTTCACATTTTCAGACACAGAATGCAACAGGATAATCAGGAAGGAATTACAAAGTCCCAAATGCTCATTAGAAAGAAACAAAAGCAAAGTGTGGGAAGAGCCACTTGACCTAAGCCCTGCACAAAATGAGCACACCCCCAGCAGCCAGAGGAAGGGGCTCTGACAGTTTCTCCTTAACCCACCCTGGAATCTAAGTCTCTTAAGACTGGAACTCTCTACCTCTTGAATATAGACCTGGAGCAAGCAAAGAGAAATGCAGCTTCATCCTCCCAAAAGGAGGCAGCAATGACCTTCTTCTACCTGGCAAAAGCGGTGAGTGTGGACACAACCACCTTCACTTTTAGAGATAAGGAAACTGAGGTTAGGGTAAGGAAAGTAACTTGTCAGGCATTCCAGAATCACTAAGTAGAAGGAGCAGGACTAGAATCTAGGTTTGTTGGCTCCAAAACCAAGGTTCTTTCTACCAAGCTACCTCCATCCTCTGAAAAACAACATCTTAGGTCAGCAGCTAAGGTAAGTGACAGTCGTAATGTTCTCAGACCACTGTGGCTCCCTGAATGTACTTGAAGATAAGAAAAGCAAGGCGCAAGACAGGTGTGGAGACTGCACTCATCACTGCCCAGGAATATACACCCTGGAGCCAGGAAGGAGGCGCTACAACCTGATCCTCGACCTGATCACAGGATCCTCGCTGTCATCCCCAGCAATTAGTCCTACCCATGAAAAAAGTTTGTCACTAACACCCATCCCCAAATGAGAGGCTGCCAACAGCATTCCTAAGAAAACATGTTAGTCTACAACAACGAACCTCTACTTTCCATGTGTAAACTTTAAACTTTAAACTTTCCACGTGACACTGAACAGCATGGTGGCACACACCTACACTCCCAGTGATTTGGGAGGCTGAGACCAGAGGATGGCAAGTTTGAGGCTAGATTCAGCAACTTAGTGAGATCCTATCTCAAAATAAAAAATACAAAGGGCTGGGAATGTAGCTTGGTGGTGCAGCAACCCTGAGTTCAATCACCAGTACCAATAAATAAACAAAGACACAAACTTATGACACTAAAAATTAAGGGGAATTTGTTTCTACCTAAAAATGACAGCTACCAAGTTTGAAGATGGCAGCTGTCAGTCACTAAAACGTGGTGACTATCAAACAGGTTTTGCATATGTCCAGATCTCGGCCTGTAATTACCTAGTTCTGTCACCTAAATAAATGTGTAGCCTCAGGCAAGTCGATTCAATTCTATAACTTCATATACAAAAAAGTAGCACAGACAACTTCCCTCAAAAGGATCAAATGGGATAACCTAGGGCCAAGAGTCCAATACAGAGAAAGAAGGTAGAAAATAAAAGATACTATCATTAACATCGGTACTAATCTCATGCCAGAGTCTTGGGCAAATCAATACTCTACAGGGCCTGAACTCTCGATTTTTGAGATGAAACAATCAACTGGTCAAAACTGGATATACAAGGCAAATGAAATATCAACTAGCTCAGCTTGGTTCAGAGGTCTGAACCAATATTCCAATTCGACTGTTCTAAAATATGTCGAGGGTTGGTCCTAGTTTAAACTGGGTCACATTGCTTTAAAGGAACATACAGGTTGGCCGATTTCACAGTTCTCTCCCTCTCTCTCTCTCTCTCTCTCTCTCTCTCTCTCTCTCTCACACACACACACACACACGCACACGCACACGCACACGCACACGCACACGCAGGCTTCTTCTTTTGTAGTTCAATCTGCATCTTCATTCACAGCTCTGCTTGGGACAGTGGGCTCCTTGAGAGCAGGAAACAGCCCCCTACTGTTGGCTCACAGGCCCAGCACTAGCAGAAGCCCCAGCACATCCCAACTGCTCAGCAAATGGTCAGGGGATTGGATTAGCGGAGACTCCATTCAGGACCGCCCTGGTCTTAGGATCCGGGAATGCTCATTTTGCCAATGGGAATGCCATTTTTTTTTCCTCCTATAAAATTTGACAGGATTTTCTTCTTTTTTTTTTTTTTCCTTTCAAATAATGACTGATAGAACCATACATAAGATATTGATAATGAAGTTTTCACAAACAAAACTAAGATAGAAAACTATAGAAAGGTGGCATTCCAGCATAGAGGAAGCAAGCCCGTTTGTGACTTAGGCAAGCGTGGGGCTCAAACGCCAGCCACCACTCAGCAGCTTTGTAAATATGAATCTGAGTCAAATAGGGCACATCAGGCCAGGCTCAGTTTTCACATCAGAAAAATGGGGTGCCAACTTCTGCCAGGAGCGCAGGGTTGTCACGTCAGGAACCTTACATTGACTGAAACTCAAGGACAGTCGGTAGAGAGTGAGTGTCGTTTTGTTAAGTCTCTGCTATTCCTTTTCCCCTCTCAGGCATGGCAAGAGCTGGAGTGGCTGAACTGTGACTCAAGTAACTAGTCTCCCACTCAGATCTTCCAACAGACCACCGAACCATAAATTAAGGACAGGCTAAACGGACCATCAGTGGGCCCAGAGTGACCATTTTAAGGGGACTCTTTCATGAAACTCTACAGCCCAAGCCGTGCGAACTAGGTTCTGTCCTCTTCAGGGATGCTGTCCCTTCTCTTCTCTGGCCTGCCTGAAGTGACTCTGCCAAGAGGCATGCAGTGTCAAGGAAGTCAACTTCCCATGAACCAGAGACGTAGCATATACACAACTGACAGTATCTGAAAACTCAAGCTCACGTTAAGGCGCTACCCTTTCACACTGTTTGGAGAGTAGGGGAAACACTGGTGTCGCAAAATGCGTAAAACCAAAGTCAGTCCCAGGGCCCGGCAGAGCTCAGTGTAAAGTGCCTGCCCCGCACGCAAGCACCACAAAAAGCAAACAGACAACAAACAGACTAAATTTAGAAGGAAAACGTAAGAATTAAAAATTCATGTGTGAGTTTTTATTAAAAATAGTAATAATACACAAAACAAGTGGAGAGGAAGGAGGTCTCCGGGTTGGCTAACACACAGTCACCTTCCGTGCACATGTGGGACAAGGCAGAAGGGTGAGCGGCTGGTTTCAGCCAGCTAAGTGCTCCAGTCATTTTAGTGTGCTGCACACCCTCAATTACATACAAATGAAATTAAGACTTAATAAAATTCCCCACACACTTCTAAAGACAATATTATCGTTCCATTCACTAAAATTCAGTTCAATGAAGGCAATGTTTCAATTTTTTTCTCTTAAATGGCTTTCACGGGAGAGATGAGTCAAAGAACTTTAGAGGCATTTTCCCCACATTCAACAAAGTAGGAACCCACTTCCTCCCACTCCACCTCTGGAGAATTCACAAGACTCTGACTAAAATATATTAAACGGTGCTTTCCATTGGTCAATTACTTTTAACTGCAACAGAAAGAAACTGCTTCAAGACAGTGAACAATTCTTCCCCTACTTAAATGTCCAACTCTAGAGAAAACTGGGTCAGTCCATTAAAAGCAAATGTAACATTCAAGTAATCATTTTCAGAAAAACAGAGAAAAGATACACACTATTACTACAATGCAAATCTCCATTACACAGAACCAAGGAGAGCACATGCAATCCGTCTGCTGTTGCAACATTTTTTAAAAATTACATTACATGCAAGGAAGATGCTTTTCCAAAGATAAGCACACATTACACTGTAGTCTCAATGAAACACCCAATTCCAGTGTCCTACCTCCTGGAAACCTACCTTCTTAAAACAATCTAAAGACAACCGCCAGGTGTTGTATTGAATTCACTCCTCAGCTAATTGTGTTAGTGAGATTCCAGTGCTTTCTAAGTAAAGCACTCTGAAGCAATAACCATGCTAATGCTACAGAAAACATATGCTAATAGATAAATAAAATGCCCAACCCTAATACCAAGGACACTTTCCTCTTTCCTAGCCCCCCAGTTTCATTTAAAGACTGTGAACTTGACAAGATAACCTTGTGAACAGTGAAGTCACCCATGCCATCAATAATATCCCTCTAACACATTTACTAATTTTACACTGTTCCTAAAACAGATCAGTCTCAACCAGAAGTCAGGAATTTAATACTGCTTTTTTTAAAGAAAGATATATCAATGTTTAGAATATGCAATGAAGAAAACTGAATATTACTACCAATACCAATTTAATTTAAACACATGCTTTCTCCAAACAGAGCTTCACAGAGCCACTATGGGTTTGGCCTTGGCTCTCTTCGAAGTCACCCAATAAAGGTCACCAGCTACACTCCCACTAACACAGTTTTATCCTCAGCAACCCCATGCCACCCCCGGCCCACACCATCCCCCAAAAGTATTTACTTTAATCTGTGGAATTCTCTGCCGGCCTCGGCCTGGAAAGCTGGGTGGACCCTGAGGACAGGTATCAGGTCTGGCCCTTGGGAGGTGGCCCAAACCAACAGTTACTGGCAGCATAGCATAAAGCTGTGATCTCTGCAAACTTCAATTTGGGGCTTTATAACATCAGGGATTCCCTCCCTTCCCCACTCCTTTTTTGAATGGGGGAAAGAAAGCAAACCAAAAGGATGAGTTTCAAAATAGAAAAATCACTTTAATTATAAAACCCTCCCAACTCAACGAAAATAAGTCAGAATTTTGTTTGTTTGTTTTAATTTGTTTCTTTTTGGCACATGCACAACTATTAAACATGAGAATCACAACTTCAAGGTGAGGGGGGAAGAGTAAAAAGCAGGAGCGGAAAAAGGGAAGCAGGACAGGGCCCAGCCAAAGACCCGCCCGCTCAGAAGGGCCCCTCGTGGTACTAACTCCTCCTCCTTGTGGGGCACCCAGGCTGGAGGAAAGCAGAGGGTTACACAGAACATTTAGCAGACTTAACATTGGATTAAACACACTACTGCAAGTTTCAACAAATGTTCATGGCATACGTAAAAACACATTTACAACAAGAAAGAAGAGAGGCACCTGGAGACATCTGACACTGGGCATGCTCTGCAGGCAACTCAGTGCGCACATGCTCTCTACCAGGTTGGCGCAGCCTAGCCACAAAGACCTTGGCACAGAACACTGCAGGATGACAAAAAGGAAGGAAGAGAAGAAGCAGTTAGAGGCCGCAACAAATCACTCCTTCACACAGGCAACTTGAATGTTAGTTGGGGCAGGGGTGCACCCGAGGCAGCTCACTGAACCCTTGGGAGAGGGCCCACGTTCTGTCCCAGGGACAGGTTTCAATGGCCAACCACTGATTTCTCAGGATACAGTGAACAGAATCAAGAGGGAGAGAGAATGTTTAAATGAAAACCCACTAAAGGGAATAGGAGTTTGAGTACAAAACAAGATTAGTGGTGAGACTGTGACTATATTTCATAAAAGTAACAGTTTCTGCCTAAATCATATAATCATAACTGCCATCATTGCTTAAGAACCTACTACATGCCAGGCACCTTACACATGCACCCTAACCCCCACACCACGGTGCAAGGAAACTGAGGTTCAGAGGGTGATTTGCAAGAGCATTCAGGAAAGGAGGGGAGGGCCAGGATTCCACACTTCAGTTGTCTGCTCCCAAATCCCACATTCTCCCCCTATGAGCAGGATGCCTCCAGTGTAGAAACCATAATCACCCCAACTTTGATCCCCTGAGTTTGTCTTGTTCTTCCCTAAGGTAAAATCACAGCAGACCTAGAGAGTAAGGCAAAAGGAACATGAAAGAGGAGTGGCAGACTGATAGACAACCAAAAGGGCTGCTTAAAACCTCCGCTTTTCAGTACCACCTACATCTCTGTATCCTCAAAGGGAAAACCTCGGAATACAATGAGGTCCATTAGACTTCTTATGCAAAGTTCACTTGACACTCTTAAGAATTAAAACCTTAACTGAGTTATCATTTCACATCCTTTTTTTTTTAGAAGCATGCTGGTTTTAAAGGAATTAAGGAAAAAAGTAAATTAAAAATGAGCATATATGGTTGGCATTTAATAACCATCAGACTATGGCATTCAATAAATGTCTCAGATCCAAGACCAATTAATTTAGTATGCCAAAAATCAATAATCATGCAAAAAAAAAAAAAAAGTGGGTGCCTGGGTTCCACCAAAATACTGCAGAAATCTTAGACTGACACTCATAAATTTGCTCATTTGAGCTGTAATTACAATGGCCAAATATCCTCATTTGTTTGAGACATTCCTGGTTTACACTAATTGTCCAAGCATAATTCTCACTCTCAGAGAGTTCTGCCTTGGGGGATAACTTCTATGGTCACTCCAACTATAATATAAGCAAAGATGGTTTTGCTTCAAATCAGACCTGGGTTTCTATCCAACATTTGTCACTTACTAGTTAGTTCACCCTAAATATAAAGAATATTGAGACTGTTTTAAAAAGGCACTTAAGAATACAAAATCAGAAGAATCAAATGGAATAAAAAAATTGAGCGGTTCTCTGGCAACAATGAAAACACACACATTTCCAATGTGAGCATTTACTCTGCAGCTTACAGCAGCCAGATTCCCCAGCAGTGACGCAGCAGCTGTGCCCACTGACACTCCGGGCACTCCTCCTGAGCTGTCCCAGCAGTTCCTCACCATAGAGCACCAACCACAGAGAAGATGCTGAGTGCATTTGTGCATAATATGGTGAAAGTAGCTGCCACTTATTAAGCTCCTGTTATTTGTTAGACAGCTGACACCACAGTAAACCCTCAAAATAACCCCTGAAAGATAGATATTCATTTTACAGATGAAGAAACCAAGAATCGGGAGAGGAGAGCCTGATTTGTTAAACGGTAACCTGCCCAAGGGAACGAGGGCTAAATGATGGCTGACTTAGAATTAGAGATTAATCCTGTCTGATTCCACTACAATAAAGTCTCTACCCAGAGGTATCCTAGCACATTCTTATTAAAAGAATATTTATGTCAGCATGCACTGGAAGCAGATGAGCACAGAAAAGGACCAGACAGGTTACACTTTTTTTTTTCTTTTTTTTTTTTGTACCAGGGATTGAACCCAGGGATACTTAATCACTGAGTCACATCCCCAACCCTTCTTATGTTTTATTTAGAGACAGAGTTTTGCTAAGTTAATGTTTAGGACCTCGCTAAGTTGCTGAGGCTGGCTTTGAAGTTGAGATCCTCCTGTCTCAGTCTCCTGAGTCGCTGGGATTACAGGCGTGCACCACGCCCGGCTACACATTTATATGACCTATTTCATTTAAATAAATTTCCAATATATTGTAGTTTATTTTAGGTTTCCTTTTAGGAATCTTTATCAGATTCACTCAGACCTCAGGATAGAGCTTAAGGATTACACCTGCATTCAGCAAAGAACATCAAATGAACATTTAAGCTCCCTGGCAAACTGATTTCATTTATTCAGGAAGAACAGTCGAGTTCCCTCTGCAAGGTTTACCATGATTGTTCTGCAAATAACTTGGAATCTAGAACTTTTTTAAGGCAATTTTTCACATTCAATTTCTTAAAACATCATAGAGTATGAGAACTGGAAGAAACTCTTAAAGATCATTTGGTCTCACCTCCCACCCCTGTTTTCAGATTAGCAATCAAAGAACTAAACTAAAGTCAAAGAAGAAAAAATGATCTTCCCACGACCCTGATCCTCGCCATCACTCAACCCGGTGTTGTGCTGCAACTGCCAAAACCCACTCAGCAGGTCTCCACTCTGATCCCGACCAGGACCTTCCCACCTCAGGACCAGTGTTACTACCCATTTGGTAAAGACGGGGGCAGTTAAAACACATTAGAAATGCCCTAGTTTCACACTAATTACCTTAGAGTTAAGTGATCAATTACTCTGATGGAAAAAAACTGTCATTACTCAACAGAAAATGCCATTCTAGGAAACCTACCCATCTTTTAATTTAAAAAAGCCCAAACTCAGTGCTCAGAAAAGGTTCCTCTTATCTAGTGGACCAGGAAGACACTGATCCAACTTGAAATAATGGATAAAAATAAAAGTACCACATTCATCAACCTAAAGAGCATTAAGATGCATCTAGGACCATAACATTAATCTAGGACCACAACATTAATTGATTCTTGAAGCTTCTAATTTTAAATTTAGGGACTTGGTTAGAAACCCATGTTGAGGGGCTGAGTAGATAGCTGTCAGTAGAGTGCTTGCCTTGTAAGCACAAGGCCCTGGGTTCGATCCCCAGTACCCAAAAAAAAAAAAAAGAAACCCATGTTGATCATTCTAGAATAACTAATATCCATCATTCTTTATACAAATAATGAAAAAGATGTTTTCATCTCAGATGTATTCACAATGCAGACTATTATCTTTTTCTTTGCCTTTTTAAGCAAACAGAGGTCTATCTTTATCTTTAAACTTCTGGACTACTATCTTACTGCTAAAATACGTCTAAGGAACTTAACCCTGATGCTGTGGATATTTACCAATTTTAACAAACACTTATTGACCTATTTATCAAGCTAACAATAATACAAAACTAAGCCTCCTTCCTTCTGAGACTTCAGTCTCAAATTCAAAAGAAACCCAGGAGGACTGTGGAAGGGCATAGAAAAACTTCAAAATGTTTGTTATAATTTCATATTTAGTTGCTTGTAATGACCAGTAGTTTTAATTTAGGACTGTTCATAGAAAACAGGAAAAGATTTATTCGGGGTTCTGATATAAGCAGCAAATACCCAATTAAATTGATTGTATTTGCAGGTTCTAGAGGAAGTAACATTAGCCAAGGAAGCTGACAGTGTTTGTTAATTTTGCCATATCCACTGTACAACCAAAAATATCAGGGTCAGTTTGCAGGAAAAACGCTTTAAGTCAGTGAAGGCAAGAATAATAGCGTTTGACATTTTTCAGAAGTTAAAAGTTCATTAAAAGAGGTAGGAGAGAAATGTCCTAGGCTCTCTTTCTATTGCCATAGGAACCACAAATCAAAAGGAAAAAGTGGTTGCAACCACCTTGTCTTCTGATTGGCTGGCATGAAGAAATGTTCACAAAAGCTTAACTTTGGTCTGTTTCTAGATGGGATTGTTTTGAATCTCCTGCCCTGATTCCTTCTCAAAGAGGCAATTCTTTTAAAAGCTGCCCACAGAGGTATTTTATGTTAATCATCTCTCTAATGTTACTCTGATTTAGAAATCTGCCTCTCTCTAGATTTTCTACACCCCCTCCCAAATCTTTTTCGATAAACCGCTTCCCACAGAATCATTATCAGCTTCTTCTGACTTCTATCACCTTGCCTGAAATAACCATCTCGAGTGTCTTAAACACACTTTTATTCAACAAAAAATTTATCTGAACTTATATCTATGTGCACACAAAAAAGCAATTAATGTATTCTCTCTTTCCTCCAGTAGTTCACAGGAGGAAATCTCAAGAGTGTTTAGTATGAACACACACACACTCTCCCCACAAACAGACAATCCACCCAAAGAAAGAGAATGACTGAACTAAGCCATCACCGGTAAGCAGGCAGTCAGGGAAAGAGAGAGAGAAATTCAAGGCAGAATAGATACACAAGCAAAGCCAAAGAACTGAGAGACGACATGTCCTGTGCGAGACCACAGCCCATTCAGCTCTGAAGCCTTGAAGGAGAAGAGGAAAGCTTAGAGGGACAGAAGAGGCCCGGCCACACCAGACTCTGCTATTCCATCCTAGCCAAAGTGGGATGTCAACCTGTAAGATGACATCTCCAACTATGTGACAGCCACCAATGAGTGGCCAATCCTTCCAAGTATATGGTCCCATTTTACATCAATGCGTACAGATTCTTTTTCCAACTCCATATACACGCTGTTCAACAATAATTGTCAGAGAGAAACAAAGGGAGCCACATAACACAGGAATAGGGTGAGTGACTGCAAGGCTCTTAGACCAGGAGTAAGAGGAAAAGAATACAAAGCCAAAGCCACAACCAAGCCAATTCAAGCCAGCATTCAATAAAGCCCATGTTTTCTAGAATATGCAGGGAACAAACAAGCAAAAAGAAACCTGACAACAGTACCCAATGATAAAGTGTGGAAGTAAACAAGATCAAAACCATGGATGTTGGAATATTACTCAGCCTTAAAGAAGAATTAAATTATGGCATTTGCAGGTAAATGGATGGAACTGGAGAATATCATGTTAAGTGAAATAAGCCAATCCCAAAAAACCAAAGGCTGAAAGTTTTATCCGATAAGCAAATGCAGATCCACAGTGGAGGCGGGGGCGTAGAAAGAAGGAACTCTGGATTGTGGAGAGGGGAGTGAGGGGAAGAGTGGGGCAGAGCAGTGGGGATGGGAAGGACCATAGAATGAGACAGACGTTATCATGTATGATTACACTACCAGTGTGACTCAGCACCACATACAGCCAGAGGAATGAGAAGTTATGCTCCATTTGTGTACAATTTGACAAAATGCCTTCTGTCATGTATAACCAATTAGAACAAATAAAAGATGGGGGGAAAAAACAGATGTTTTTATAGATACTGTCAATTTTTTAAAGACTGATAAATCTTAATAGTGCTTTGTACCTTGTAATTCCTTAAAGTGAGACATCAGAATTTTTATTACTCAAGTCACTGCCAGATGCAGTGATGAGACAGCTATTAAACCACTTTAAGTAGAGGAACGGGCCGCGAGGGCTACTGCAGAGCATGCTGAAGAAGAGCGAACAGGGCAGGCAGCTTATTCTCAGAGATCCTACAACACAGGGTTTGAGTTTTGGTTGACAACTAACTTCCTTTCAACTGAGCTACAAAGAGAAGAAATAAGGGCTAATACTTACAACTTTCAAAGTCCCTTTTTTCCCATAAAATTTCTACCATGTCTTCCTTGTAAGATATATATGTTTAAAAAAAAAAAAAAAAAAAAAAAAACGTGTCAGGAGAATGGCACAGGGCCACCAGACAGAGAGGAGTAAAAGATTCACTTCCCGGTAGCCACTTGGCAGTAACACTTTCTCCATTGAGAACCGGTAGCCAGGAGTGGGTACGGGGTTCCTGAAAAATTATACATAAAGAAAATGGGCTCGAGGGGCATGAGCCACCTGGGTTTGAGGGCTAGAGTTCTCATGCAGCTTCCCCTCAAGACTGTCCTCACCTCAAGGAAAAAGAGGGTAAGCATTACAGTTAATCCAAATAAGGAACTCTTAAGTTTTATTTCTGAAACTGTTGCTTTTCAAGGAACGATAGTATCTATAATGAAAACAAGGTCACAAAGTTTTGAGAACAGTCTCCTAAGAATCAGAACCTAGGCTTCTAGAGTTAAATGGTCAAGGGTAACCTAACCTATAAGAATTAGCCAACTCTCACCAAAAATAACAACTGCTTTTGCTTTTAAAACCAAGAATCATAATACAGTACTCAGGTGGTAGGGTAAAAGTTAATTCCTAATTTAAAGGCATTTTCTATAGCCTTTTAAAGAAATTAATACTGGTCCATGGTCATCATGTGTAACATACTTTCTTTTGCATATAATGTCATTTTATTATAGCAGATTTTGACAATAAACATGACACATAACCAAGACAGTTAACATTTTAATTCTCAGCGACTATATTTTAGAATCACATACTTATGTGCCACAGATATTACATCACAGAATATTTGGGGGCTGGGATATATAGTAAGGGAAGAAAATGGCATGGGGCCAGATGTGGTGCCAGTTCCTTACTCCAGGGGTCAAAGCAGGAGGAGCCCAAGTTCAAAGCCAGTTGGGCAATGCAAGACCCTGCCTCAAAAACAGCATTTGCTTACCACATGAGAGGGTCTGGGTTCAATTCTCTGTATTGAAAAAAAGGGGAGGGGAGGAGGAATAGTATGGGAAGACAGACAGAAGGAAGAGCCGAAACTCACACTGGTCAAGTTTTAGTGATCCAAACACTGAGAATAGTAGTGGAATCAGGGCTCAAAGCCAAAACCGAATCTATAAACACTACATTTTTTAAAAATTATTTTAATGTTCAATTAGCTCATCTTGAGTGATTATCTCAGATGAGATACCCAAAGTCAAACATTAACAAAACTACAATGGATCTTTGAGGTCATCTTTAGTAAAGAGACAAAGGGTAATTTTCCTTTATTTATTTTTCACTGTTGAGGACTGCTGAGGATTGAACCCCAGGGTTTCTCTCACACACCAAGCAAGAATTCTACCATAAGTTACATAAATTATATCCCAGCCCATCTTTATAAATTTTTACTCATGCATATTTTCTGATTTTTCTCCAATGACCACCTAGTACTTACGTGCTACTTTTGTTGTTGTCTGTTTGTTTGCAGTTCTGGGGATCAAAAACAGGGCCTGACACCTGGCACACCAGGCAGATGCCCTACCACTGAGCTGCATCCCCAGCCTACCTTGTGTCATTGGAAGGGATGCTTTATTTTAAACTAACAGTAACTTGACAATTTAAATAAACAAATGAATGTTGAGTCCATGTTCAACATCTGTCATTTAAAAATGTTTAAAAATGCTAGGTGCTATAAAAATATTTTACCTGGTGATCCCTGCAACAGTAAACATCACAATCACACTGGCTTATTCCTGAGGAAATCCACAGGGAAAAAAATCTTCCTTACCCACTTCACAACTACCACCCATCACCAAAAACTGCCACCAAGTTTTTCAGAGCTGGAGAGGGAAGGATGAGCTGTACAAAGGGGGAAGCGGAAACTCTATTCCAAGCAGCATAACAGAACAGGATGTAACAAAATAATCTATTTCCGGCTTAGCCACACAGGTCCTCCACAGCTCCAGACGGGATCAGCTGCAAAGGAGGAACAGAGTCCCTCAGCAACTTCAGGTCAGATCAGTCTTAACCCAATCCCAATGGGTTTCTTCAAGTCCCCAGCCCTGAGACTGAAGAGAACTGAAATTCAGCTTGTTAAATTGAATACGATTGTTAAATCAATACATCTGGGCTTTTGTCAATTTGCATCTGTGGTCCAACTGGGAAAGCTGTTCAGGACGAAGAGACAGCGCTTCACTGTGAGCGCATGCTCATTTCCAATGAAAACACTATAGACGATTCCAAAGTTTACAAAGAAGGACAAACTGGGACCGGAGGCAAACTGAGTACTGTACGACTGTTCCGGAGTCAACTCTCGCCACCTCGGGCTAGATGGGTACCCGAGTTTACCAGAGGAAAAAGCTGAGAACCAGGAATATCAAATAACTTGTCAGACGTCAAAAGAGGCAGAATTGCAATTCTGACTCCAAAATCCTGCCTCATCTATACTGCCTGTCACTTCGTTTGCCTGACATTAAACTCCCTAAAGCGGCAAGATCCCCCGGCTTATTTTTAAATTTTATCCGCTTGTCACTCATCTAAACTGCTGATGGGAGTGTAAGAGGCACAATTTCCGGTGAGCAACTCTGCAATACATATTCAAGACTTGAAAAACATGCATGTCATTTGACTCAGCAATTTCACGGGGAAAAAAATAAAATATAGCTAAGAAGATATCCCTCACAGCGCTGCTCATGACAGCGAAGGAAACTGTCAACAATAGGAAGCATTTCCATAAATTAGAAATTGCCCCCAAACCGAATATTATGTCTCCAAAACAGAAATCATGTTGAAGGAGAGGGAAGTTTACAATATGTAGGAAGAAAGCCCCAAAACACTGAAGTGAGTAAAATGGGTACAAATACAGGCTAAGTGAATAAAGGCAATAAATTAGGACTTACGATCTCATTTTTATTTAATATAAAATACGTTAAATATCCAGAATTAAATAAAGGGGATTTTGATTTTATTCTTCTTGCCTATGGTACTTTTTCAGACGCAGTTAATAACTGGCAAGGTAGACCTCTCCGTCCTGTCTCCCAGGCCACCTTAAAAGAGACTGTGGCATTCTCACATCACTTGGGGATCTGGCAACAGCGACTTGCCCCTTATCCCAGGTCATTCTTCAATGAGGATGGAGGGCAGGCGGGGATAAATAGCTGTCAGAGTTTGGTTTCACTGAGTTGAAAAAGACACCAGTCTAAATTCATTTCAATGCCGGTGACTTCGGGATACCTCCGAGTCTCCGACAGAAAATTCTTAAGTAACGAGTGATGTTCCAGCTTATGAGGCTACCACTTCTACAACTGTGACAATCCATGCTCCATGCTGCATGACACCTGAGAGGACTTCCAGGTGAGAGGACCTAAAAAGCACCTGGTTTTTTCGACACTGTCCTGCAACTGAGACATCTGACCTCGTTATCTCTGCCAGTGCTCCTGTCCTTTCCCTACGGTCTGGATGTGGTTTGTCCCCTGAGAGTTCATGTGTTGGAGGTTTGGTCCCTAATTCACAGTTCTCAGGGAACCCCAGAGGGCTCTGGGGGGGTGCACCGTTACGCGATAAACAAGTCCCTGGCTCCCGTCTCACCACGTGACCTCTTCCACACAAGCTCCTGCCACTGCAATGCCATTCACCATGAAGCCCTCATCAGAGACCAAACAAAAGGCGTCACCTGATCACAGACTTCCTGCCTCTAAAACTCATCTCCATAAACATCTTTTTCTTGGTACCAGTGACTGAACTCAGGGGTACTCAACCACTGAGCAACCTCCCCAGCCCTATTTTGTATTTTATTTAGAGACAGGGTCTCACCGAGTTGCTTAGCGCCTCACTTTTGCTGAGGCTGGCTTTGCACTTGCGATCCTCCTGCCTCAGCCTCTGCACCCAGCTAAACCTCTTTTCTTCATAAGTGCCCAGGCTTTGGGTATTTTGTCACAACAACAGAAAATAGACCAAGAAAGCATCCCATATACAGGTGCTGGTGCATCCCTCAAAGATCCTTCTACCTACCTTCACAAGTCAAAAAAATTTTGTTATAGAATCTGTGAAAATGTCTGCATAACAAAACTCTAATTTTCTTCCAACATACCAACCTAAAATCCTTACCCTACTTTCATATAAGAGAGGACAAAGTTGGCCATGTTTTAAAAAGAACATCAGAACAAACTCAAACTTTATTCTCCCAACATAACAAATGTTCTCATTTTTTCCAGGAAGAGATATCACTTTCAAGAAGATGATGTGAGGACTATTATTACATCCACTCTCAAAGTTTGACTCAATTATAGTCAGACTACATTGTAATTTCTATTTTAGTTTTTTCATTCTAAACTGCTTATTCATTCAAAAAAGTATATAGGCCAGTAGACGAAATGCTTCAACACACAACAAAGAAATTCTCAAAACCAAATTTTCAAAAGTTATTTTTGCACACATTATTCATTATTTTATTTCCCGGTTCACTAAAGACAGTAACATAGCTAAGTCCAACCCTACAAAATATTTTAAAGCATAGCAGTCGGGCATAGTGGTGCACAACTGTAACTCCTAGCAACTTGGGAGGCTGAGGAAAGAGGATTGTTAGTCACAGGACGGCCTCAGCAACTTAACAAGACCCTGCCTCCAAATAAAAAATAAAAAGGACTGAGGATGTCATTCAGCAGAATGCCCTTGGGCTCAATCCCAAGTACCACAAAAATCAAATTATATTAATCTTTTGTAGATTTATCCCTTCCAAAGACTCTCAAAGTTTCTACCACTAACATGGTCCCCATTGGTGAGTTCTAAATAAGCATCTACAGAAGGAAAGTGGTCCTGCTAAAAAAAACGTGTGAACACAAACCTTACAACACTTAAACAGCCTTCTATTTCCTAAACACTGCTCACTTCCTGAATAGGGGTTTATTTCTGGAGACCTAACCAGTCCCTACTCCAAATAAACAAGTTGATAGTCTCATGTTTAATTTTATACACACACACACACACACACACACACACACACACACACATTTAGAAAACAGTGGTGATCAAATTTTGCCCCTTTAGCCGGAAGTAGCATGAAAAGTGTTGTCAAACTAATAAAAAAGGGGCCCATATTATCGCCCACAGTTTATTTCACAGCAAACTTTACGCTTGCTCTCCTTTCACAGAGGAGTAAGGCCGCGTGCCTTCCAGTCCACCGGGTCCTCGGAACAAATGAACCTGCCCTGAGCAGTGGGGCTCCTGCTGCTCCCCAGCACAGCTGGGCACAGCCGGGCACAGCCAGGCATCACTGGGCATCTTTGATTCCTCGCATCTCTTTCCTGCAGGAAGAGGGTAAAGGGCGTTCCCTCTGCGAGAAGCCAGGGCTCCCCTGAATCCTAGAGCCTCTCAGGCTGTATGGCCATCCTGTTCACGTTCTTAGAACACTTCTCCAGCCGGGCCCTTTATGTCTCTCGCCCTGTGCTGTTGGTATGTGCCATGTGCAGGCAGAAAGCCTGAAGAGGAGATAAGGACTGCTAACGACAGTCAGGAGAAAGTCAGCCCACAGGTTGACAGGCTGTTTGGCATATGTACGTGTGAATATGGGTAGGGCAGGACACTCTGGAACTTCGCCCCAAGGAACTGATGAAGTCATGATGGAAACCCCACAGGAATTTCAGAGATACTGGACTGCTTATCGACTGGCAAAAGAGCCCAACTCGACTCCCTGTTTTAATAACAGCTTGGGTGACTTGGCTCTAAGCAACCAGTCACGATACGCTATAAAGCATAAAACAAATGTCACCATTACAATAAATTTTTGACTAACTCTGAAAGAACAGAGAATTAAGAGATCGGCAGACAAATCTTGTGGAGACATTTTCAGCTGCACTTATGTGAAAAAAAATCTGTAATTCACCCATATTCTAACTGATGATATAAAAGTCTCAGACAAACAAGCCGGACATCGTGGCACACACCTGCAATCCCAGCAGCTCAGGAGACTGAGGCAGGAGACCAGCAAGTTCAAAGCCAGCCTCAGCAACTTAGCGAGACCCTGTCTCAAAACTACAAATAAAGAAAAAAAAAAAAAATCAACGGGGGCGGGTGGAGGGGGTGGAAGGCCAGGGATGTGGCTCAGTGGTTAAGTGCCCCTGGGTTCAATCCCGGGTACCAAAAAAAAAAAAAAAAAAAAAAAAAAAGTCTACAGAGAAACAAATTTGTAAGTGAGAGAAACCAAGAGAGTAAAACTACTTTGAAAATATTCAAATTAGAAAAGCAAACTGATCTATAAACAACAGAGAAATAAAGTAATAACTTTTCTTATAAAAAATGTACTATACTTACTTTGTTATAACTTACCACAAAATAATAAGAATAAAACAATTTACAAGTGACTGAGTAAGACAGTTTACCAGTGTACAGCTTAATTGTTTCAGGTTCTTACAGTGTTTGTACACAGCAGAAACTCAAAAAATACTGGTCATGGAATAATCAACACATGAAGTCGGAAAGCTCACATGTGGAACAAACCTAACTAGGAGACTAGAGAAGAACACCACATTGAAAGCTGGCGGGACTGAGGGTGGACACACCAGCTTTCTGGCGGAATCCCCTGTCACAGTGACTGCCGCCAAGATGAGCACACACTGTCAAATCCCAGGACTTCCAAGGGAGCCAGAGGAAAGGAAACTTCCTCCCCGCTGAGCTTGACAACAATGAGGGCTAGCACCAGAGCCACCGAGGCCATCAGGTTGCCCTCTTGAGGGAAAGCCTGGCACTGCTACTGGGAGGCCGGGGGAGTCTGAGAAGGACCGAGTCCACGCCCAGCCAGGCCCGCCTTTTGGTTCAGGCTAGTTTTCTTTGCATTGGGTTTTCTATGACTTTCAAGTGGATAATAGCAACAAATCTTAAATACTTAGTCTAAACAAAAAAGGAAAACCCCAAAGAGGAATCCTGCATGGTCATGGTCATAAAGAGGCAGCATTATTCCATTGAAAATTCTTTTTTTTAATCTTTATTTTTTATAACTTTATTTTATGCGGTGCTGAGGATGGAACCCAGTGCCTCCCCACATGCTAGGCAAGCTCTACCACTGAGCCAAAATCCAGCCCCCACTGGAACGTTCTTAACCTTGTATTTACTCTCATTTTATTCTTCTGATAAACAAGTGCTCAAAACTAACGGTACCACAAAAATATACATATTCCATTCATGTTAGATCACAGATACTAGAGAAAGAAAAAAAATAAACGAATCAAAATTCTAAAAGGACTGAAGAAAGAAAAGCACAACAGAAAAAAACGAGCCTGAATTTTCCAAAGAGCTGTGAAGTACAACACTGAGAAACCTGACCTACATCTCCATGGGCACTCTATTCCAACACCAGAGAGAGGGGTGCACTTATCATCTCCAATTGCAAAGACCCTGCAAAGCACTGGAGATACAGAGCACTGCTATTAAGGGGGCCCGCTCTGCACCCCTCCCCTACCCACCGGCCTTGTCCTGTGCACTGTGCCTAACCCCACCTTGTCTTCATCTTCCAGTGCAGCTTCACCTCAGAAAAATGCACATGCAAAGTCTGGTTTCACCAAGGATCACAGTTGGAAAGAACACAGAGCATCATAATTTACAAAGCACAAGGGCACATTGGAAAGAGCACAGGTTTTGCGGGGGTTTTTTTGTTTTGTACTGGTTTGGAGGTTTTTTTCTGTTTTTTAATTGAGACAGAAATACACTGAAACCCGAATGAATCCCTAGTTCCTAGGTCTAGCTATGATCTATAAGAAATACAAAAAGGAACAGCCTCTATAGATCAACGAGAACATAATCAGCAAACGCCCCAAATGTGGAGTGTTATACAGAACAAATAACCAAACCAGCTTCTTCAATAAATAAATGCCAAAAAAAAAGATGGGAGAGGTAAATTTCACAGATTCAAAGAGACTTAACAGACTACTAATTATATGCGATGTGTGACCCAAGTCTGGATCCTGAATTAAAAAAAAAAAAAAAAAAACTATAAAAGACTTGTGAGAAAAATGGCAGATGAATTCCAACAGAAAGCATCCTAACTGCAGCTGACCACTACTCCTGAAATCCGATGAGGTTACTGAAAATGAGGAAAGTCTAAGACACTGTCACAGTCAAGGAAAGCTTAAGGGCACACGACAACTAAGCCTAAGGGCATTTGGGATCCTATAACAGAAAAAGGACATTAGGGGAAAACTAGGGAAATGTGAATAAACTTTGGATTTCAGTTAGTAAAAATGCACCAATACTGGCTCATAGTTCTAACAAATGTAACATACTATCATAAATGTTAAAAATAAAGGAAACTGTGTGGGTGGGAAGGGAATGCATAGAAATTCTATAATATCTAATACTGTTCTACAAAATTAAGCCAATTAATTTTTTAAAACTATGAGGTAACAGGCAAATATGGAAAGAGTTGATACTTTTAAGAAAGTGTTCACTTTTTAGGGGCAAATGGAATTGTGCGTTTGTCTTGTCTTTCAGTCTTATCATTTACAGACACATACTGAATTATTCATGGATGGATGGATGGAGAGATGAATGAATGGATTAGGACAATGTGTTCCAGGGTTTGGTGTTCAAGGTGACTTTTGTTGGTACATGAAGAGTTTTAGTGTTTAATAGCTATATGTCTAATTTAAATCAATCGAAAAACATACATTAGTACAACACCATGATTTCATAGATTTTAATTGTTAGGTCTGTTTCCCTTGTGAACACATTTACTTAAGTTTAAAAAGAACAGGCAGAGGTAGGTTAAGGGGTCCAACACTGTGACCTCAGGCAAGTTCTGTAACTTTGTTCTGCTTTGGGGATACCAAAGCAGACACCCAAGCAGCACCAGCTGTGACCACACTGATAAAGCCAGCCTTGATGCCGACCAAGCAGCGCACAGCAGAACACCAGGATGGGAGAAAGAGGGAGGAAGGAATCAAAGAGCTACATGGGAAGCTTGGGCAGGGACAGTCAAGGCTGTCTGTCCCCTTTTCTTCTCAATGTTCCCAAACACCAAGAACCTGCTGCTGCTGCTGCTGCTGCTGCTATCTACCCAGAGTCTAGACATCCTGCCTGCCCTGGGTCTCTGGCCCTCTTAGGAGCCCCAAGCCAACTGGGCAGAAGGCTGAGGCAGGAGGACCACAAGTTCAAGGCCAGCCTGGGTAACTTAGGGATACCCTGTCTCAAAATAAAATTCAAAATGCTGGGGATGTAATTCAGTTGTAGAGCATCCCTCTGCTCAATCCCCAGTACAAGCCAAAAAAAGAGAGAGACAGAGAGACAGAGAGAAAGAGTCCCAAGCTGCTACCTAATGCTCCTCATACTAAGGTGATGGAGAGAGGTGCAGCCTCTAAAGTAAACTATAGTTTCTCTTATTTTTTACCCTGGACTGTGGAGGAAAAAAGCAGACTTTATAGTAAAATAAATAAAGATAACACTAAAATTAATAAATAAAATCTATCACTTTGCTAGCTATGTGACCTTGAGCACAAAGTAATTCCCTTCTTCAGTCCACATTTCTTCACAAGATAAAATATGCAAAAGGTCATAGCAAAGGATAAAAAGTATAGTTAATATAAATCTGGCAAACAGTAGGCATTTAACAAAAAAACACAACAATTCCTGCCCTCCTCATGCTGGTAAGGTGATACAGAAAGTCTTGGCGAACAAAAGGAGTTGAGATGAATGCACAAAATCATGAAGTAAAGCACTGCCAAAAGCATGTCCCTGGGATTACACAGAATTCAGCCAAAATAAAGAGACTTCTGGGGTCAGAAAGTTTGGAAAATGTTGGTAAACACATTATTAAAATGATTTCCAAGAGGAGATGACATGCAGCGTTTACTAAATTTATTTGACCACAGGAAGCAACTCACAGAAATAGTAATCCTATTGATCCCTGGTTACAGACACACAGGGAAGAGGGAGGACAGGGGAGAGGGAAGAAGGAAGGACAGATGGACAGCAGTTAAGGCCACTGATAACTCCTTCAAAAAGAAAAAACAAAAACAAAAGGCAGGTAAGTTACGATGAAACTACCTGGACAATTGACAAGTCAACGACAGTCTATAGATTTAGTCTGGAGGCAAAGAGGGAAAGCAGCACGCTTTCTCAATTTTTTGAAAGGCGCTTATGTTGATTTTAGGATCAAACTGCTTATGATTTAAAAACACCAAGAATTTAGGGAATGAATTAATTTACTTTAAAAGCCCAGACTTGGTAAAAGACAGTGATTCTCATTTGCCCTCCCAAGTGTATTCTTTCATTCAAATGGACAACTCTTTGGCCAGTACTATGACAGATGCTGGGAATAAACAAAATGTGACACGGCAGACATGATCCTTGTCGCCTTGGAGATTACTTTCTAGCAAAAGAGCTGCCTGTCTAGCAGGGGATTACACAGTACGTTTATCAACTACAATTTTGTTAACAGCTGTAAAGGAAAAAGGGGTGAGAGCTGCCGAGCTCTACAAGGAAGCCTAACCTGTAAAGGTACCTGGGGACCCAGACCGTGCCTGGGGAACTGAGCTCAACTGGAAAGGACAAGCACAGGCTAACTGGGCCCGGAGGAAGGGAAGTGGGGCCTCCCAAGAGTGACAGATGACAATCTGACAAATGGCAATACTTGCAAGTACCCTCGAGCAAGAACCTGATACACTGGAGGAACAGAAAACAAACAAACAAAAAAAAAAAAAATCACTGGGAGTAAAGTACAGGGAGTGAGTATGAAAAAGCAAAAGGAGACAAAAGGTAGGAGGAAAGGGGGTGTCTGAGGTCGGGTTTCCGACTACATCTACTGACCACAACCAAAATCATCAAAATAAAAGACAACCCGCCCTGGCGCTGGACACCTGGCTGGGGTGCCTTCCACACAGGTAGATCTTTCAAGGAATTTCTATAAAACAATACAGACCAGTGCAGTGGCGCACATATGTAACCCCCGCGACATGGGAGGCTGAAGCAGGAGGATTGCAAGTTCTAGGCCAGCCCAGGTAACTCATCCAAACCTGTCTCAAAATAAAAAATGTTTTAAAAAGCCAGGGATGTGCTCAGTGCTCGCCTAGCACGCATGAAGCCCTGGGGTGAACACCCAGTAACAGCCCCCACCACACACACACCAGAAAAGACTGGACTGGGAATGGTGTTCAGGGCACATAAGAAAGCAAAGCCCACCGGAGAAGTGAAAGCTCTCCTGGCAAAACCCTACCTTCTGACTGACAGCAGAAATGGCTGCAAAGGAAGGAAGTATCCTAGAGGCTGTGGAGACTTCTGCAGCTGGCTTCAAAACAAAGATGGCCCTTTCAATCACCAAAGGGAGCACCAACCAGCCACACCAAACTCCCAAGCTCCTCACCCCGAGACTTTCTTCCACCACACTCCCCACCACCTGGATCCAGGGAAGAGCTGCAGCAGGACATTTCCCTTTCTTCACAAAAGAATACAAATCCAATGTCACTAGTAATTAAAAAACAAATTTTAAAATTCTTTAATCAAATTAGGATTTTTTTATATGAAAATTCTAAAATAGGGGATTAGGGATAAGATGCATGAGGCCTGGGTTTGAACCCCAGCATGACAAAAACAAAAATTCTAAAGTAGCATAAACCTGGAGTAAAAAATGTTTGCACACAGAGATTATGGTCTGTCATGTCACGTTCACAAAGACAAGAAGGAAAGCGGGTACAATCTCTGGTTACGTAAAACACATGCTCTTCAACAGGCACAGGAGGTACATATGAAAAAGACATGCATGATTGAGAACCAGGCCATACTGTTTAGTTTTTAGATAATTCTATCTGCAAAGCAAAATAATTATATATGTGAAAAACAAATACATGCAAAACGTACATGGAAAAAAATATGTATGTATAAGAAGAAAAAGAATACATAGGTCAGGCGCAATGACACAGACCTATAACCGACCAGCAGCTCAGGAGGCTGAGGCAGGAGAATGGCAAGTTCAAAGTCAGCCTCAGCAACTTAGCAAGACTCTGTCTCAAAATAAAAAATAAAAAAGGGCTGGGGATATGGCCTAGTGGTTAAGCACTCCTGGGAGGGAAGGAAGGAAGGAAGAAAAGAAGGGAGGGAGGGAGGGAAGAAAAAGAAGAGAACATAGCAAAAAAATAAATAATAGTAGTTATCAGAAACTTTTTAGTTTTGTTTCTTATTATATTATTTTTATTTTTCCTATAATAAATAATAAACTATATCTGTAAAAAGAAAATATAAATTCTGTTACATAAAAATGATAGGAGGCCATTGTTTTGGACTAAGTTCCTATACTAGGCCTCAACAGATCAGACTAAAAATCAAAATGGGAGTCACCTTGCTAAAGGTCCACATCACCTAACCAAAAGTAAGTTGTTACATGACCTTACTAAGTATCAAGAGAGTGAGAGAAATTTCCCAAACAGGCTAATCAGCATGACAGTGAAGATCCCTCTGCCTTAATCTTTAATCCTTTAATCCATAAGGTAACCTGAAGTAACCTGGTTTAGCCAATAGGTTAATTTTCTATTATTCTGTTCCCTGTCCCCCACCTAACAAAGAAAGTAAGTTTAAAATGACCAATCCACTTGCTTGCTTTTTGTTGTGTTTCTGCTTCATTCACCCCTTCTCTATATATGAAACCAATCTCTGCTCAGCTCTGCTCAGCTGATGCCTCAGCTCAGCTCATCAGAACAATTATTCTACTTTAAAAGTAGAGAGGCTGGGGTTGTGGCTCAGTGGTGGAGCACTTGCCTAGCATGTGTGAGGCACTGGGTGCAATTTTCAGCACCACATATAAATAAATGAATAAACTAAAGGTCCATTAACAACTAAAATTATATATATAAATTTTTAAAAAGTAGAATAAGTGGTCCTAGAATCACAAAATAAAGTCAACCAAGATTTTTAAACTAAATCTATTGGGATTTTGGTTTTGGGCAGATTTTACTTCATATTCTGCATTTTCCCCCATGTCAGGGATGGAATCCTGGGCCTCCACGCGTGCAACACACACGCTACCTCTGAGTACATTCCCTGCTCTGCAATTGTTTTTTAGTGTTCATGTAAATTACGATGCTGAATTAACTGAATAACTACACAGGGGGAGAAAACGAGCCTTGATCCCACCTCGACTACGAGAAACAATTATTTTGCGATAGTAAAACTATAAAACTTCTAGAAGAAAACCAACTATCCTCAAGTGCTCAAGAACAGGCCAAGGTTTGTAAATAGGACACAAAAAACCAGGTTCTATGAAGAAATTTGATTAAATGGACTTAATTTTAAAACCTCTGTCCACCAAAGTGCATGATTAAGGTGGTAGAAAGGCCAGCACAGAACAGGTCTTCAACGCCCACATCTAACAGGACTCCTTTTCAGACTCCCACACAAAAAAAACAACTGTTCAATAAAAACTACAGGTCATTATTTTGCTGCTAAGTTCCTAAGCAAGGCTCCAAAAGACCATGCAAAATACCAAAGCGAAGTCACTGACACTAAAGTTACTCACACTAAAGTTCCATCTCACCAAACTGAACTTGTTCCTCTGACCTGCTGAGAAAGCAGGATTCAAGAGAGAACTGCCAATATCCCCAACAGGCCAGCTTCAAGTGGCATGATAATTTAGTTCCCTCTCCCACAATCCCTACACAGAAAAGGTAAACTAAGGCACGCAGATGCCAACCAACAGTTCTGTTTCTATCCTGTCTTCCTGCCACCACCTTACAAGGAAGGAAACTCTGAAATGGCCACTCTGCTTTTTACTCTGCTTCCGCTTCCTTCAGTCCTTTCCTGTCTATATAACCAACCTCCTCTGCTTGGCTCATTTCAACATTTACTCCACTTTATGGATGAGGTGTTGCCGGATTCCTACTGAGATCTTTTTGCCCTTTGATATAACCTGATTTTTTAAAAAGATTAAAGATTTGAAGAGAGCAGAGCACAGTGGCTCAAGCCGATAATCCCAACTACTTGGGAGGCTGAGGCAGGAGGATTGCAAGATTGGGACCAGTCTGGGCAAGACCCTGTCTCAAATAAAATTTTAAAAAAGTCTGGGATGTAGCTCATTAGAACACTTGCAAAGACACTTCTCTAAAAACTATATTTGAGGGGCCAATAGACGACCAATGTCATTAGTCAGGAGGGAAATATAAGTTAAAACCACAATGAGATACCACTTCACATCTACCAGGATGGCTAAAATTAAAAAGGTTGACAATGCCAAGTGCTCTCACAAGGATGCAGAGCAACTCCAACTCTCTTATGCTGTCAGAAGAAGGGTAAGAATGCACAATCACTGCGGGGAAAGATACACTGTTTTCAAAAACTAAACATTTATAAATATATGTTTCCTCTCTGCTGCCCTGCTGTGCCTACCCTCCACCCCCGCCTTTTGGTACAAGGACTTCCAAAATCCTTGGAATTCCCTGAATTACAGGGGTGAGCAGATCATCACTTATTATTCAAAACAAGTTTCAGCAGAAATCAACCTCACTGATACCTCTTAATCTGATTAATTATGTGTCCTTTATAATATTCTTTGATCAAAGGAACATAAATGTTTTCCTGAATTCTGTGGGTCATTACAGCAAACTACTTGAACATGAAGGAGTCATGGGAACCCCCAATTTATAGTTAATCATTCAAAATATAGGTGGCATCCTGAGGTTTGCAACCGATGCCTAAACGTGGCGGAAGTCCTGTGGGATCTAACTTCAAGGATCCAGAGTTAATTCAGGAAAGGTCAAACAGAATTGAATAGGACACCAGGTCAGTGCATGCAAAGAACTGGACAGCTGCTTGATATGGAAAATAACAAACACTTGGTGTCAGAATTATTGTTAGAGTTTTATTTTGTTCTGTTTTTTTTGTTAGCGTGTAGAAAAACAGCATTTTCCTTTATACCTACACTATTCCAGCAAATCCACCCCTAGGTATATCCAGGAGAAAATAAAATATCCTCACAAAAGTCTCATTAAAATGTTCACACTAGCTTTAGTCACAATAATCAAACACTAGAAACAACCTAAACACCAATCAGGAGAATTAATAAACAAACTATTATGTAATCATCTAAAGTAATGCCACTAAGCAATAAAAAGGAATGTATAACTAATAAGAATGAATCTCAAAAATATGCTGAGCATGGGCTGGGGAGGTACCTCCGTTGGTAGAGTGCTTGCCTTGAATGACAATGCCCTGGGTTCAATTCCCAGCATCACACACACAAAAAATGATGAGCAAAATAAATCAAACACGACCGAGTACCTGCATCACGTATATGGTATATGACCCTCTATGTGAAATTCCAGAACACACTGAACTAGTCTGCAGCTGCAGAAGGCAGGTTACTTGGGGTAGGGGCGAAGTGGTCAAATAACTGCAAGGGAAAGGAGGGAAGTGTTGAGGGATGGAAATGTTCCCTACTTTGATTGTGTTAATGATTACCTGAGTGTACGTATTTCTTAAAACTCAAAACAGCATGTTTACGATGAGTACATTTTATTGAAGGTCAACTATAAAAAAAAGTTAATTAAATAAAAAGCAAACAAAAACTACAATGTAAATGCCACTTCAGACCCATTAGCATGGCTAAAACAAAAACAATCACCTACCTAGTGACAACTGAGATGGGAGTGCAAACAGCACCGGCCCTGGAGCAGCGGTTGAGCAGCTCTACTGAAATAAACACATGCCCACCCTAGTACCTGGGACTTGTAATCCTGCGTTTTTAATAACCAGCAGATATGAGCGCCTCTGTCCACCTTTGAAGTGTGATCCATAATAGCAGCCAAAGATTGGAAGCAATCCAAATACTTATCAATAACAGTCAAGTATTGAGCAACCCAATTATTCAAGCAACCAAAAAATAAAACAAAACAAAAATGAACGAACAGTGGACTATACATACAGTGGAACACACAGGAAAAGACTACAGATAACAAAACAAAGTGGATGAACCTGACAACACATAATAATGAGCCAGGGAACAAAAACGAGCATATGCTGCAAGATTCAAACATTGACAGTGAGGGAGGTCGGGATAAGACTGGGGGGTGTCCAGCGACAGGGTACGGTGCAGAACAAAGGAAGCCGTCAAGAACTCTGCAGGGGTCTACATCTTGACCGGGGTCAGTGGTCACACCGTGTGCTACATACTTACACAGAAATTCACTGTGCTGCACACTTCTTTATTGTATGTTATACACAATAAAAATACACTTGTAAAATGTTCTTTTGACCAGTCTTTGCTCACATCCTGACGCCGTGCTTCACGTCCATCTCACTCTGAGTGTCGATGGGGTGTCGGGGGAATGATACAAATATCCAGAGTAAAGGCACTGGCAACAGGGAAGCCAGGCTCCAACCTGATGGGGATTTATAGCAAAATATTTACACTATAGATGGACGTAATATGTTGTAGTTTTAAGTACACAGGGCAGAGTCTTGTAGACTCACTATCTTTTCGATTAACTTATTGCAGAGATTGTGAGAAAATTAAACAATATATTTTATATAAATATAAAAATTAAAAATAATTAATATATTTGAAAATTATCTCCATAAAATAATACAAATGATAGAAGAAGACATAACTATATTTACTTCATATACAAATTTTAAATATACAGACAGGTTAAAGTTGACATTGTTTGTCAAACATGTTATTTGCATATCACAAAACTAAACTATATGGTGACAGCAATGCATGAAACTATTACTACTGTCTTCCAAAGTTAAGCAGCAGATGATAACAAGTGGTTAACTTCCAGATTTACAATGCAAAGCTGCTTAGGATCAGGACTCCTCTCTGAGCTTCTGTTTCGTAGCGCAGAGGCCTTGCGCACACCGGGCCACTGCTCTGTCACTGAGCTACCCAGGCCCAGCACCCCATGTGTTAAGAGTGGGATCTGCACTCTTGTCAATACATACAACCTGCTTCCACGGGTCAATACCATCTAGCTACTCTACACCTCCTTCTCTGCATACCATTGGCGACTAGCTTGTCATTTCTTTCCTGGAATATTCCAACAGTCTCCCTGCTCCAATTTATCCCATTCTAATCCAGCCTCCAAACTCACTGCCAAAGTGATCTCTTAGATCAGTTCAAACTTCCATAATCAACTCCCCTCTCAAACCACATCCACCCTCCCACACCTCCTCTGATCTATGTCCACGTAGATGAAGTGAGGACAGTCTTATGGGACAGGGGTAAACAGGAAAATACAAGCTCCAAAAGGACAATTACAAGCTCCAGTTTTGAAGCAAAACCAGAAGGTAAGTTTTGACATGAAATGTCCCAAATTTAAAAATATGTGCAGACCAAATAAAATGTTTGTGAATTTCTTTTATCCATAGGCTACCTACCAGTCTGTAATTTATGACCTAAAGGAAAAAGTCCAAGATGTGGTCATCACCTACCATCCCAAATGCATCTGACTCAGTCCCTTCACACAGGCTACAGTCCAGTTCACAGAACTATGTCCTTGCTTCTCCTGATACAAACTGTCTAACAGAGACTGTCTACATGGCTATCGTTGCTATGACAGCATCCCCACACCAGCATCCCAATACATCCATATCCATGTCTAATTTCTGTCCAGGCCTCAAAGGGTAACTTGAAAAAAAAGTCCCTCATGAGGGACTGGAGCCATAGCTCAGTGGTAGAGCACTTGCCTAGCATATGTGAGGCACTGGGTTCCAGCACTGGGATATATTATTTATTTATATAAATAAATAAATAAATAAATAAAATAAAGGTTTAAAAAAAAATGCCTCTTGAAATTTCCTTTTTTCTAACTCCCATAACCTGTATGACTACTTCTCATGATTCTTACCAGTTTTCACATAATGCTATAATTTTTTTATATAAAAGACTGCAAAACTACTGGAAGCAAAGTATGCATCTACTTCTATCCTGTATTCCTGTATTACCAGAGTGCCTAGAACAGAGATGTGCTTAATAACGAATGAACGAAACTGACAATTCATGTTAACAGTGTGCACTGCAATTTGATGGCCACTGTACCAATAAGGTCCCTTCCATTTTCACAATCCCTCTAAAACTGAACTTGAAGTCAAAACAGCATGAACTCATGGCTCTTTTTAAACCTTTTCCGAGTTCTGTCTACCAAAAGGGCTTCAAAGCACTGACAACTCACCACAATGATTCGCTTCCTAATACCATTCCCAACTGAAAAGAACTAGAAGCTCTTGGAGAAATACTGATCCAGCTCTGCAAGAAAGCACAAGGTAAGCCTGTGACATCTTACAACAAAAAGCCAGGAAACACAAAGACTGAGTGATCATGTAAAAAGGAAGCAGGAATTCTATCCCCAGTAACAGACAAAATAAATAAAGGAACAAGGGTTACCTAGATGGGGCCCTCACTAGCCAAATCTGGGACAGTGTGAAGATCGTAACTGACTGCTAACACACTGATTCAATAAAAAGCCCACAGACATATAGACAAGGAAAGTGGAGAAACTGCGAATGCTAGTTGATAAATGTAGAAGGAAGGACAACAAGAAAACCACAATCTTGTAACTCATATTGTAATAATGAATTTCAGGATTAGGATGCTGGCACTGCTGAGTGAAAAGGTGTAAATGAAAAGGATAGTTATGAGGTGCCAAAATAAAGTCACATAGATTCCTCTCCAATAAGACAAATTTGTACATTCATATGAAGAGACGTAGCTATTGTCACCTCAGCAGTGGGATCAGTTTAGCACAGCTCCTGAAGAGACAGCCTGTCAGTAAGTGCCTCCTGAAGTGACTCAGCCTCAGGCCTTCACCTATGATGAAGCATTCTCGCCAAAACGTTTAACCTGGATGATCTTACCAAAGATCCAGCTTATAGGAAGTATGGGAGCTAGAGAAACAAGTTAAATGATACCGTGAAGAAAGACTCAAATGAACACAGAAGGCTGCACATCCTGTACGACAACTAACTGAACTGGGCTCTTCAAAGAAGTTAATGCCAGGAGAAAAGGAAAAAGGTAAGAAACTATTCTGAATTAAAGGCAATAAAGAGACACAACCAAATACACTTTGCGTGGATCCTGCACTCTCTATGGATCCTGGTTTGTTGGTTTATGTTTTAGAGGAAGGAGGTGCTACAGAAGACATTCATGGGACATGCTACAGATGGAGCCCAGGGCCTTGCACATGCTGGGACAATGCTCTACCTCTGAGCTATCCCAGCCCAATGACAAAGACCTCAAAGCATCTACTCAGGATGCCTCCTCCTAGGAATCTGCCCTGAAGGTATCTGTCCTGTCTCCTTCACGTGTGAGATGACATACACATAAACTTGTTCTTTATAGCATTGTATGTAACAGCAAAAGACAGGAAATAACCCACATACACATCAATACAGAATGGTTACACAAATCATGGTATACAAGGACAATAAATCAACATACACCTTTTAAATGATCTCCTCAACAAAACACAGAGCTCTTTGGAACTGCTACAGAAGATGACCAAGTCATGTTTTACATTAAAAAAAAAGGGGGGGGGGGGGCTGGGGAGATAGCTCAGCTGGTAGAGTGCTTGCCTTACAAGTACTAGGCCCTAGGTTCGATCCCCAGCACCGCCAAAAAAAAAAAAAAAAAAAAAGGAGGGGGGTGGTGCTGGGATAGTGCTCAGCGGTAGAGCACTTGCCTAGCACAAGTGAGGCTCTGGGTTTGATCGTCAGCACCACATAAAAATAAATAAATAAAATGAACTCATTATGTTCACCTACAGCTAAAAATAAATAAATAAGAACCAAGGTACAGATCAGTGTACAGATATAGATAGAGGAAGTTTACACAGGAAAATAGGAGACTTTTTTTCATTTGAACTATGTACTCCCTATTTGTATTGAATTTTTTGTCACAGATATAATTCATTCAAAAATTTTTACAGTATCGATTGACGACAGCTGTAATGAACTCCGGTCTCCACTGGAGTCTGAAGCGAATACATATAATGAAAACAGAATATAATAAAAATCTGCTTGAAAACCCCTGCCACACTGGAGACCAGCACATCTCAATAATTCCAACAGAGTTAATTTTCACTCCATTCACTGTTTCCTCAACTGACAAGCAGGTAGAATTGCTTGTACTTAGGCCTCAGGTTGTGATATTTAAAAAATGTTTCCTGACAGGTGCCTTGGTGCATGCTGTAATCCTAGCTACTCAGGAAGGCGAGGCAAGAGGATCCCAAGTTTGAGGCCAGTCTGGGCAACTTAGCAAGATCCTATCTCAAAAAATTAAAAAGAAAGGGCTGGGGAGGAGAGCACTTACCTAGCATGCATGAGGTCATGGGTTCAATCATGGGGAGAAAAGAGAAAAAGAAAAAGAGAGACCAAAACACCATCATCAGTCTCATCACTGCTAAATAAAAAGTAATCAGGAATTGAGAAGGGCAGTTTTCTATTTCCCAACTCTGATTAGGCTCTTTTTCTCGTTTTTGTAATCACATGCACAGAATTAAATTTCTGTAAATGCACACAAGTTTGTGCAATGACAACACTGAGTATTTTTTCTTTTTTTTAACTTTATTTTATTTTTTAATTTTTTCATTTTTACAGACTGCATTTTGATTCATTGTACACAAACGGGGTACATCTTTTCATTTCTATGGTTGAGCATTATGTAGATTCATACCATCTGTCTCATTCCACCATTTTTCATACACACCCACCCGTCATTTCTCTCTACATTATCTAAAGTTCCTCTATTCTTCTTTCACCCCCCAACCCCATTATATATCATCATCCACTTATCAGGGAAAACATTCAGCCCTCGGTTGTTTAGGGTAGGCTTATTGCACTTAGCATGATATTCTCCGATTCCATCCATTTATCTGCAAATGCCACAATATTATTATTCTTTATGGCTGAAAAATATTCCATTGTGTATATATACCACAGTGTCTTTATCCATTCATCTGTTGAAGGGCATCTAGATTGGTTCTGCAATATAGCTACTGTGAATTGAGCTTCTATAAACATTGATGTGGCTGTGTTACTGTAGTATGCTACTTTTAAGTCCTTTGGGTATAAACAGAGAAGAGGGATAACTGGGTCAAAAGGTGGGTCCATTTCAAGTTTTCTGAGGATTCTCCACACTGCTTTCCAGAGTGGCTAAACACTAAGTGTTTAAAAACACATTTCAAAATTGTGCTTCTAGTAATTAAATGGAAGGAAAAAAAATCACAACCCAAATACCAAGGGGTAATCTGATGACTGGGAATGGGCAGTAGATGGTTCGAATGGAATTCCCAGGTCAGAATGAAAAGGAGAGATCAGTAAGAAGACCTCCTGGCGAATGTCAGGTATGCTCTCAAGTTCTGGTCCGCAGCTGTAGCCCACTCCTTTGCATTGACGTGCACAGCTAATGCACACATTCTCCAAGCTGCATCTGAACAATCGTGTTAACTGTACTAGGTAAAAGTTGGCTACCACTGAGGCCAGAAACTCCCAATATTTCTCACCCTGCCCTCTATGGTGTGCTCCAAACCAATATTCCTACTGGATACTCTGCTTAAACTACTCACCCACAAGCAACTCAAGTTCATTGCAACCCAAAGTAAACTCATTTCTTCTTCTCTCCCAGTTTCTTCCTCTAGTATTTTCTACCCAGGTGCCCAAGCCCAAAACGGAAGAGTCAGACTATTGTTCCTAATCTCTCCTTCTACTACATCGCTTTCGACCCTACCCACCCCACCCTCCTGACTGACTGCTCTGGTTCACCTTCATCATCGCTCATGTAGGCCCGCCGTCTTCCTGCCTTCAGTCTCCTCAATCCATCTTCTGCATACACCTGCCAAAGTTAACTTTCTTAAATACAAAGTTGGTTATGTTACTCTTTCTACCTCAAGAACAGAAAGAGAATAACAAGCCCCATTCAATAACATGCCCCTATTCTACAAGGCACTGTATGACCACATTAAATAAGCTAATAGTGTGCTGCAGTACAAAGAGGCCACAGGAAAGCAAGGAAAGCTCAACTGTTGTCTTAGAGTTGAAAGGAGACACAAAATGAATCACAGTGATGATGAAGAAACATTAAGGAAAACAAAAGGCCTCTCAGACCTGTGAGTTTAGAGTGCATTCAAGCTGAATGTACTGACCTGTCTAAAAACGAATGGCCTTACTCGGAGAAGGATCTGGGAAGCAAAAGCAAGCTGAGAAGACAAAGAGGTTTCGCCATCAAGAAAAACCATCCATGCCTAGAGTAAACTGAATGAGGTGGTCTCAGTCCCACCCAGCAGATATCTCCCTTCCCCAGCTGAGTCCATAACATGACCTGCTAGGCAAAGGCTACCTACACTGGGACAGTGATGCAGTCATTTGGTTTGAGTCTGCAGGTTCCTCTGCTACTAGATCTGCTACCATATAAGAAGAGCAAGCAAATCTGTCCATCAAAAAAAGAATATATTCATCATGCCAACACACACACATCACTGCCAATTCACAAATTAGAATTCTGGTTTCCCACATCATCTTGTAAGGATGGTTAGTATATTAGTACAGGATGCTAAACCTAGGATGATAGTAAATTCTAAAATTTAATTAAGTAAAATGTAGGATTCAGGTATTCAGTTACAAAGTCCCATTTCAAAAATTACCACACATGACTAGTAACTACCACACTGAAGAGTACAATTTTGAAATTTTGAAGATTTTTTCTTTCTTTCTTTCTTTCTTTTCTTTTTTTTTTTTTTTTTTTTGTGTGTGGGTGTGGTGTAGGGGATCAAAACCATGGTCTCACACATGCTAGGCAAGTACTCTACCACCGAGCCACATCCCCAGCCCAGCCCAATGCTAAATATTTGATCACAAAGGAAAGAAAGTTCTGTTGCACAGCACTATTTTGAAAGAGAACCTCAAGCTAACTTCTTCTGAATTCTCTTGGGAAACAGTGTAATTTAGCTATATGCTGACACAGAACCTGAGTCCTAGACTGTTTTCTAGAGAAGGCAAGAAATACATATTCAACTGTTTCCTTTTCTTGGCAATGACTGCTTAGTCAGAAAATCACATACAGTTTTAGTCTTCAGGATCTCAATTCCTCTATCTGCTACTGGACAATCCCCCAACTTAGAGGCAGAGAGGCTGGAAGTACATTCTCTGAAGCCAGACTGCTGGAATACAAATCTCATCTTTGTTTCTTACAAAATGGGTGACCTAAGCATGCTGTTTAACTACTCTATTCTTCGGTTTCCTCATCAGTTAAATAGAACTAATAGTACCAACCTTATTAGGTTACCAAAAGGACAAAATGAATTTATAAAGTGCATAAATCATGCTCCATACAGAGGGAGTACCCAGTGATTGCCATCTACCACTATTTCTACTAGTACTATTGCCACCACCACCACCCCTCCAACAGTCCTTCAGGTGACAAGTGTGAAATATTAGCAAATGCAAAGAAATTAAACTAAAACAAGGATCACGAAGTCAGAATATCCGTCAAAAAGAACATTTTTTAAGATTATAGGGTACAGGGTAATCTGGAGAGAATATTAAATACTGAAAAAAGTCACATTTTCAAGACAGCTGCCTGACAAAACACATGGCAAAACTGAGCTAATGAGCTATTTAGATCACCAATAAACACCACAAAGGAACTGAGAAGATACAGGTTTGAGTTCACTGGACCAAATGACCCTCTCTTTATAAAGCACTTTTTTGACCGTAAGCACACTGCCTCTCTTACCCTCCCTAAATTGCATTTATGTTCATGGAATGAAGGAATGGGAGAACTTGTGATTTTTCAGGAAGCAAGCAGACCTCCAAGTACGATTAAAATACCATGCCAAGCAAAGCCCTGAAAACTCACTGCTGAAAACCACACTGGAAATCCAGAAGTTTGCTTCAGTATGAACTTCAGCAAAAAGATGGTAAGAGCCAAAGTGTTGGGGACACAAAGGCCTGGGTCTGCCATGTGCTAGCTGTGTGACCCTGAGCGACTTGCCCTTAACCTCCTGCTCACAAGTTTCGCTCAACGTCTCTACGGTGCAGGTGAAGCCCTAGGCTAATTCAGTAAGAAATACCTGAGGAAGCCCGTAACTGGCCTCCACTTAGCACATCTCTCAATAACAACTGCTACGGTAGAAAGCCTTCCTCTAAGACCCCCCCCCTGAGAGCCTTAAGGACAAAAGACACTACTACAAGTAACTACGGTAAGGAGTTTTATCAGGAATTGCCTCTAAATTTTGTGTGATGCCTCAAAATGACCATTTGTTTTCCATATTTTATGGGCTATCCTCCCATCCAAAAAATTTGTTTATAGCTCTCCCTGTCAAAACAAGAGCTACTTAGGCCTATAACTGCATGTCTTACACTGAAACAGTTTCTACTAGCGGTCTCAGCACTGATCCCCATCCAAACACACACTAAGCACAAACATCTAGTATTTCTTCCTTCCCCTAGTAAGAGAAAAAAGAAAGAAAAAGACTTTTTTAAAGTTTCTTTCAGTGATGTGAGTTCCACAAAACAAAACAATACAGGGTAATGGCTTACCTGGAAAATATTTTGTACTTCAGATCCACCAATCCAGAATGAATGGGGGTATTCCCTTTCAGACTAGTCTGAGAAAAGACAGCAGTCAAGCATCTTCCAAGATTCTTTCCGTTTACTGTTTCCAGCTTTCTTCAACAAAATCCCAAACATGCACTTCGGTAACTGTTGAAAGACAGAAAGCAATCCATACACCCACCATGGCACCAGCGGCAAAGGACAGCCACCAAGAAATGGAAGGAAGGGTCAATGGAATGGAGGATCTGAGGTACAGAAAGAAGTGGCAGCCCGAGTAGCTACTGGCATAAAAGGCCTGAGGCAGTGCTCCTCCTCCTGTCGCCAGGGTAAGACACTCCACGGCAAATCACGAACCCGCACTAATGACAGTATTCACGTGTGATAAATAGCATGCGGTTTCCAAACGAAAGCAGGTAAAAACTGACCCTATCATCCACATAAAGTGTCCCAGGTCATTCGGTTACAATGAACTCCCCTATCTGTTTCCTAAGCCAGCTCCTCCACCACTGCAGAAAGCCTGTCAATCAAAACGAATGCTATGGGAGGGCTCCACTACCTCTCCATAAAGATACTTACTAAGCACCTCTCAAAGCAATCTTTTGGTCTGCTACACAGAAGACATCAAATCCTCATATATTACCCAAATCCTCAACCCTTAGCTGCAATATAAAATATTTTAGAACAATTTAAGAATAAACTTCTATTCAATAAAGGCCAATACCCAATAATGGCCACTCATCAAGTAAACAAGTGAAGATCAAGAAGGACAATAAGAAACAATTCACTAGGGCACACCTTTAAATATTAAGTCCAGTCCACATTACATGAAAATTTTTTTTTCCTATCATACCAACTCTTCCCTTAGACTAAACTGTAAACGAACTATAAGGGAGAAAGAAAGGCATTCAATAAGATGACAGAGAAAATTTAAAAGATTGAACTTACTCTCGTAGATCTGCTCCTTCCTTGACTGCAGCACTACTGTCAAAATGCTCTTGCAGTAATTATAATAATGCCTGCCTTTACTGAAGGGTGCTAATGGGCTGGGCCCTCCACATTAATTACCCATATTTAATTCTCAAAGAAGAGCATAAAGAAACAACTTGCCCAGACCCCAGGCTACTAGGTGGTAGAGCTGATGTCCTTCTTCACAGAACACCACTGCCCCCCAAGCCCAAGGGACAGACAGGTTGGGTGGGGCTCCTGGGACCTAAGCTTTACTCTTAAAGGTCCTAAGTTAATGAAATGGCAACTGAGAACTACAAAAACACGCGGGAGTAAAAACTTCAGCCTAGCTGAACCGGTTGAGCCATTCTGAGAGGCAAACTCTTCAGATCTTGCCACTTAAAAAAAGCATTTCATAACCAAAGAGCCACGGAGTTCTAAGGCCCATAATAGTAATGCTAAAACAGAACACATTATGATGGTGCAGTCCTTGTGTTGAGCAGCAAAGTCTGTATGTGACAAAGACTCTGAAATCCAGTTGACCCCAAGTAACTTTTCAAACTCCAAGATTTGTTAACAATCCACAGGCAATGACTAAAAATCTGATTTTTCACACTGTAGGGAAAGCAATTGAAGTCACTGAAATACCAGTCTATGATTAATCTCACCATAACGATCAAATGGAAATATCTTAATACAACTTAATGAGTTCACGTACGTAAAAGTCCAGGTCAAAAAAAAAAAAAGTGTTAAAGTTTTTCCCATAATATTATTCTTGAGTCAAGAATAAACTGGAAACCCTATTTTGATAAAAGTAGTTAATAAGCTATGGGTAGTAGTTAGCTGCTAACGCAATATGCTTTCTCAGAGTCTCACTTACTGTTATATTCAAAATGCAGAACAAGTGATAGCCAAGCACAACCACAATTTGACTGACTGACTAGTTTCTGAACCTGACTACTCAGGCCTTTTCCTATATCAAGTTAGTTTTTCCCCCTTTCCGTCAATTAAAAAAAAGAAAAGAAAAAAAATACACACACACACACACACACACACATATGTATTTCTTCAAGGCCTAATTGATCACAAGACTCATGCCAAAGATACTAAGATCAATAGATGCCAGACAGGAGTGCCAGGACTGAGTTCTTCCTCTTCTCTGGCCCTTTTTCTTCATCTCTCTCAAGTAGGCATTTTAGAGAACCAAAGTATATTCTATGACTAGTTCTAAAAACTGGTTAAATGTTCTCAATTTAACTCTTACATAAAGTAAAAAGTACTCAGGTTCCTTTTCCTCAGCAGTAGAGCCCCCACTGAGTCTTCCTGCTCCTTCTGAGGAAGCAAGGCTCTCCATCAGGACTCCCAGTCCTCGGTCCTCGCGCTGCCGTGTGACACTCCCCGCCTGTGGGCAGCCTGCTCCCCCCGCTGCTTCTCAGGCTGGCATCCCTCTGCTCCTACCTCTGTTCCTACCTCCAGACAGGGAAGGCCTGCACTGTTGACTAACCACGACTGGGAATTTCCTAAAAATGCTTCCTGCTGACATCACAGAAACCTACAATCTTTGAGTCCTGTTTAAACATAAGACCAGGGTTAGAAATAAACTACTGGACGGTCAGGTCTCCCGAGTTGTCTCTCATTTGCTTACAAAGACAAACTTCCTATTAAGCAATTGCGATCAAGCAGAAACTTGGAGTGTAACAAGCTCTTTCCTGACCAACTGGTTTTCCCCCAACTGTTAACTAATTCAATGAACAATGATAAAACTAAGAAGGAAATCTTGCTTATTCTGTCAAAGGTCAAAACACCAGTTTTGCTACGATAAGAGAAGAATTCAAAAATCATATGGGGTGCAGGGGCATACACCTGTAATCCCAGCAAGTTGGGAGGCTGAGGCAGGAGGATGGCAAGTTTGAAGCCACCCTCAGCAACTCAGCAAGGTCTTAAGCAACTTAGCAAGACCCTGTCTTAAAATAAAAAATAAAAAGGGCAAGGGATGTGGCTCCACAGTTAAGCACCTCTGGGTTCAATCCCCAGCATCAAAAAGAAAAAAATCAAAAATCCATAATTTCCCAATCTATACCACAAATATTAAATCAGAATGTTTAATGTGCACATAATCTAATCGCCAACTTCTTTCTACCATGAAACCTAAAACAGAGCTCAGTGGGTTCTGACTATAGTTACAGCAGAGATCTAACCAGGCCAAATTGGTACTTCTCAGTAACTGTAACAATACCCCCCAGATTTTCCAACTAGCACTGATACCCTGTGATTTCATCGTTTCCCCCAAAGATGGCTCATTAAATGTATGGGCAAAAAACAAGGAAATGTTAGGCCTCTGTAAAGCTTTACAAATAAATACATGCTCAAGTCAACGGAAAAAATTAAATCCTTTCCATACCATCTGTCTTGATTTTGTTTTACAAAACATGGTCCCTGAACTTGGGAGTCAAGTTAGAAAGGCAGCCCTGCTGAAAAGCAAGCCTCGGCCAAGTCCTTCCCCACATCTCCCCCAACAACCCAGAGCGCCACCGAAGTCTCCTTCTGTTTACACACAGTTAAAGGCACCGCAGAAAGGTTTCCTGGAAGGCCACGCAGCTGGCAGTGATAGAGTAGGACACACACTCGGGCGTCACTCTGCAGCCCAGGCCCTTCCTGCTACTAAAGTATGCCTTTAAGGTCAGAGAACCCTTAGGGTTATCAGTTGTTTGACAAATTCACAGACATAAAAGCAACTTGGTTTCCTCAATTCTTTGCTAGCAGTCACTATGGGAGGTATGTAAATCAATCTGCATATGTGCAAATCTACAAATTATGTTTAAAATGTGCCTGAACATCCTGTGTAGGGCACAAGACCTGCCACTTTCCTCTGCCTTTCTTCTCTATTCATCTCCACCTTTATCTTAAATTTATCAAAAGGAAATCTTGAAAGGTTTCATAGCATGAAAAAAAGAGCCTAACATTAATTTAAATCAATGAATACCTAACTGAGCACCCACAAACGTGCTCAGCATTGTGAAAAAGTAAAAGGATCATCAGATACAGCCTTAGGAAGGCAGTGTAGACCCAACCACAAACATCCATAATATTCGGTATGATGAATTCCATAAAAAATTAAGATTACTGTGATTACTATGAGAAATCAGTAACACAGGTGAAAACTTCCCAAAGAAAAGAGGACTAAGATAAAGGCAGAAGGCAATAATGTGTGGAAACAATTGCCAGGAAACTCAGTACAACATTCACTGAACACCTCTAAGAATGCATTGTGTGTATGAAGATGAATGAAGCCCAATTCCCTCAGTCCAGAGTGTGCTAAGTACTACAAGCCAAACCAAAGTGCCAGAATTCATTCATTGCACTTAAGAATGTTTACTAGGCACACATTGTTACAGATGTAAAGTAAGATGGTATCAGTCACTGTAATGTAACTGACATCAAAAGAGGTAGCGTCTGTGGTGTTTTTGTGAGTTGGATAGGACTTTATCAGCATAAGTGTAAGAGAAGATTGCTGAGATGTGACCTCAGCCAATTTGGCCAGAGAGCCACCTTTAAAATAAGTTCATACTACTGCTGATGCAGGAAACAGCATGAACAGAATTTAGAGGATCAGAGTCCTACGAACTTCAGCTGGAATACAGGATTAAGTGAAGAAAGTCAGAGAGAAAGCCAAAAGGGAGACCGAGAGCTGAAGGGAGACTTGAAGTGGAATCCCTGGAAATGCTTTCTTACCCAAAAGGGCAAAATATCATAAGGAAGACCCACGATCCCAAGAGCTCACAAAGGAAAACACTGTTTCTAGAACACACTACTCAGGAGTACACACGCTGTGCCATGGCCTGGTAATTCCTCTGGGGTCTGCAGGATACAGATCGTAGCAGTAAGGGACAAGTGGACCAACACCTGTGTGCAGGAACATGTTTATCCTCATCAAATCTAAAAGGACATCTAACCTACTGCAAAATCACAAATATATCAGTATTTTAGCTACAGTTTCTTCAGGCAGGTCAATGAGGTCTCTAAATAAATATATCTGCGGTTTATTTCATTTGAACCCCACTGAAATCTGTGTCTATTTAATCTGCATTTGAGAAATTAGCACGCCACTGGAAGTATATGAAGACAAGTGATGGTAACAAAAATCCAGTTTCTTAATAAAGTCACTACACAATCCACTTTCATCACTTAGAAAGTCAACAACAGGGAGGGAAAAAAAGGATCCAAAGAGAAAAAAAGAAGAACTTTTCCAATAACTTCTCTTATCAGTTTCTTTCATCTCCTTGGTCCTGTAAGCTGCCTGTACTTCAGCACCTCTAATAATAGCATTTATATCACACTTTAATAAGGACCAATGTATTTTAATCTATATTATTTCATTCAACAATTCAGCCACTCTTTAAGAGATAAGACAGAAAGGAAATGATTCATGTAAGGTCACTTAACATAGGGGAATCATGCAACAGTTAATAATGGAGTATAACCTGTCCATAATTGTGTAAAGGGGAAGAGATCTGCTCACACCCATAAAGAAAGCAGGATTACAGTTCCTAAACCTTTAACATCAATCTCTGGTATCTTTTAAAGGAAAAGACTAACTGTTTTTCTCTCCCAGTCAGCAGTTCTTGGAGTGCTTTCTACTGATGAGTGACTGAACATCAAATCACATTCCTAACTCTAGAGTTAATAAATACATGATACATAATGCACAGTCTGCACCCTTTCCAGCAAAGCCCATTGGAACTTTCTGTACTTCCAAAATGGATTACCACTCTTCTACTTCACTCATAATACAGCTGATGGTACCAAAGTCAGAAGTTTAAAAAACAGGCCCACAAAGTAGGTAAAGCGCTGGGCCAATATAAGGCCATGAAAGTCATGTGGTGGTTAAATTATTCACTATCAGCAACTGAAAATTTAATTGTCTCAATCAAAAGCTTATAGTCTATTAAAGCCTGACTCCTACGCCAAAGGTCAAGGGGAGAAGCTTCTTTAGTGGACCTAGGTCTCAGGCAGGGATAAAGTCATAAGGGATAGATGAAATCTGAGATTTAATTATTCTATTATATAAACATATAAAAATAACATATGTATATAAAATATATAATTAATATGTGTTCATATGTGTGTATATATTATTATGTATATTTATTTATATATTTTTTTACCACGCGGGAATCAAACTCGGGGACTCCTGAATGCATTCTCTACTATCAAAGACCCCATCCTCAACCATAACTAGCTTTATTTCCTAGTAATCCAGCAATAAATGAGTTGGGGGCATAGATCAGTGGTAGAGTGCTTCCCCAGCATGTGAGAGGCCTGGGGTTGGATCGCCGGGCCTAGCTTCCATCCTCAGCACTCAAAAACAAACAAACAAAAAAAGTAGCATCTTCTCAAAAGTACAAAAAAGAATAATCAAGAAAGAAAAAGTAAAGGAATGAAATAAAGAAATGGAGAACTAGAAGTGTGTTTCCTCTTTTAAATATAGCACGGTCTAGAATATCACATGAAAATGATCTTGTTAACCACTGAGTACTATACTGGTACAGGCAGCATAATCACAAATATTTGACTAATAAAATTATTATGAAGTTAACTAATAAAAATCTAAAATATTTCATGCTCTGGGCTTTCAAAAATACCATCAGTTTAACCCTTCCCCTTCTTCAATCGAGTTATTTTTAAGTCAATATAAAAAAATAGTTCTAATCTATTTCTGGAAACTATCATTTAAATGTAGTGAATACAGAAAGCCACATGCAATTGGATTGTAAGGCATTATCGTTCTGCATTTGATCCTGGATTTACTCAATCAGTGGGTTAAGCACCTGTGCCATCTATTACACTAAACAAACACATACATGTTTATGAAAAAGGGTTATCAAAGAGTCTTAACTAATATCCCTTTCGGGAAATATCAAAATACTTAAGTGAAAGGCATTTTAAAATTGATCAAACTACTAAACTATTTGTTAAATTTTCTAAGAATCTTAATTTAAATCCCAGTTTACAATATGCTTAGATGGTTGAAATCTCTTTTCAGACTAGAAACAATTACTATTAGACAAAAATTAAAAAAAAAAATTTTTGGAGGGGAGGAGGCAGTGCAGGGGACTGAACCCAGGGCCTCAGGCACGCTACATACATGCTCTATCACTGAGCTCTTCCCTCAGTCCTGAAATCAAACTTTTTAAAGTTATGAGCATAGAAAGTCAGTAAATTTAAAAACCAATTTTAAAAAAGTCTTTTTTCCCCCTGAACCATATACTCAAAGGCATTGGCATGGTTACACTGCATTTATTCTAATTCTTTTGAAAATAAAGACATTTTAGTTATTTTTTAATTGAATGGAAATGGAAAGAGTGCAGAACATCCTAATTCAGAGGTACCAAGTTACAGCTTTCCAATATGAAGTACTCCTGGTTAAAGTACAAATATTCTACATCCTTAAAAATATGTACATGTCACTCCAATTAAGATATTTTGCCAAAATAATCCACTGCAAAAGGTGCAAAATATCAAACTCTTGACTACAGTTTGATAAATTATGCTGAAAAGGAAAAGTTACTCAATTAATGAAGATCAAATAAAAACCCACAAGTGACATTATCCCTTTGAAAACAACCACACCTACATGCAGGCACACACACGTACAAATCAAATACTACCAAAGGTTTTTTTCCCCTCTAGTTTTCAAGAATGCTGGATTAGTCTAGTTCTGCGAATTATGCAAATGATAGCAAATATTAAACTCCCTCTGTATTTATGCTATTCTACTTCCATTTTTAAAACGTGCATCTCAAATCCCCAGATACCATCACCCACAAAAACCATCAACTATCCAACAGACTTTCAGTGTCACCATTTATTATTTATAGCATTAAATGGGGGAAGTGGCTCTGATGTCACCAACCCTACCCGTGGAATCACTGACTCAAACATTTTCACACTGGAGAAGACTGGCTAGGAAAACATTTTGCTAGGTTAAGTAGATTTTTTCACCTTTCCTTTCAACACCGGGGTAGAATTTGTTACTGTGTTAGCAGCGATACAAAGAAACTGTCAAGATTTCCACAGGAAGAAACGCTGTGCAAGTCAATTTGCTAAGGGAAAGACTTTCTCCCCACTCTCCAGAGTCCAGTCTGATTTCCCTGATGTTCAAATTGTCAGGTAATACCTACCATATTTTCCTCCTTCCACTATATCACCTACTAATTAGCAAATACCTCACTTTTACTAGCCACCATGTGTGTCCTGTTTCTAAAAACCCTTTCTGACTCCAAGTCCCAAGGCAAAAAAAAAAAAAAAAAAAAAAAAGGTTAGGGGTGTCACTGGACCAGGGATACTAGCCTGCTGGCTACTAAGAGTTTCTAACAGAAAAGGGATCGCGTCCCCAGAGGCCAAGGGTTCCCTCCCCCGTTTTTAAGAAGACCCGGTGGCAATGCTAATTCCCACCCCACCGCCGTTTCCCTAAGCAGCTCGGAAACGTAAAGTTACGGTCTCCCTTTCCTGGGGGATGGGATCGCAGTACCTGGGGCCTGGCTGTGCAAACACCCGCACCGCCGGGTAGGAAGCCCTTTGTCCGAGCGGCCTGACACCACGGGGGCCGGGAGGGAGGCCCCGTCTCCGCCACGGCCCGGGTCCCGGGCCGCCGACCCCGGCCCCGTGGGGCCTACCTCGGCATCCGCGCGGCCGCGGGTTGGAGCAGGGGCGCCGGGGGCCCGGCCGGGACGCCGGGGCCGAGGGCGCGGACCCTCTCCTCCGCCCCCTCCCACCATCTCCCCTGGCCTGACGGGGCTCGGAGCGCGGTGCGGGCCGGGCCGGGGACACACGGGGAGCCCCCTCCGCGGAGGGAGAGTGCGCGGCCAGCGCGCGTGCGACCACGGGCACGGCGCAAGCGAGCGAGGGCCGTCCGGGGGTGGGCCGGGCCGGCCGGGAGGGGGCGAGCCGCGGGCACCGGGGGGCCGGGCCGGGCGGGCTGCGAGCTCCAGGCGCCGGAGGCCGGCGCCGCGCCGCGGCGCAGGAAGGCGGGGGCGCCGCCTGGGCCGCGGCGGCGGGCCGGGCCGGGCCGGGCCGGGCTCGCGCCGGACGTTGGGTGGGCAGGCCCGCCCGGGCCGGACGGAAGAGCGGACGGTCCCGCGGGCCGCACTCACCATGAGCTCGATGGTCTTGTCCTCAATCACCGAGTCGGGCTCCATGGCGGCCCCGGCGGCCCCGCCTCGCTCTCCCCGCGCAGCAGCGAACGGCCCGGGCGGAGGAGGCGGCGGCGGAGGCGGCGATCGCACCCACTCTAGCTGCCAGCCCGCCCGGGCCGCCGGCAGCTCCGCCCTCCCCTCGGCGGACGCAGCACGCAGAGCGAGGACTACGGCTCCCAGCAGGCGCCGCGGGCGCGGGGCGCTGAGGGGGCGCAGCCCGCCCGGGGCCTCTCCCGCGGCCCGAGGCCGCCCGAGGCCGCAAGCTGTGCCGGGCCGCGAGCGCGGGCCGGGCGCACCTCGAGCACCGAGGGCCGGCTCGGGGCAGGCCTCGGCGCGCCGCGACTACATGTCCCAGCAGGCGCCGCGCGCGGCTCTGCTTCCGGCCGGGCTCTCCCGACTTCCTGCCGGCCGGGGCAGCCTGCACCGGGACGGAAACCCGGAGGCCGCGCCTCGTTCGTCAGAGGTCCTGCGTGCGCCCGGCTTCCGCACATGCGCGGTGGCTGCCTGCGGCCCCCGGCGCCGGGCGGCCGCCGGGCGTGCGCTCTTTCTGGTGGTAGGGTGGACGGTGGGGCTGATGCGTGCTGGGCGCCCTCGAAGGTGGAGGCCTGGGGCTCGGCCGTGCACCCCCGAGGCGGGCCGGAGCGCGAGGAGCTCGGCCGGGGCTCGCTGAGGGCGGCGTGCATCGAACGGGGAACGGGCGATTCCGTCGGGGAGAGGTCGCTGGAGTTGCGCGGCGCTGAGAGATGAGAGGGCCCGCGTGGACGGAGCCCTCCTACTCCCTCGTCCTGAAAGCGTTTTTAAGCCTCCATCCTCCGCTGGGCCCTGCGCTAAGCCCTGGGAATCGGCTCAGCACGACAGACGGCCCGGCTGTCGTGGGGACGCAGACTTTAGCCACGAGTAAGCGGTGCCCAGAGGGGACACAGCTGCAGACGCCTTCTGGGGAGCTCTGCCGCCATCGCACCAGGGCTGCCCGCGCCCTCCCCAAGCCACCCGCAGCGCCGGTGGTCGCGTGAGCCAGAATCTCGGGGCAGCCCGGGAGCTGTTAGGTGATGTGGAAGAGGGAGAGGGAGCGCGGGCTTGGCGCTGGAGTAGATGCTGTCAGGAAGTGGAGTCCTTCTAGGGTGGGACGACTGATGAATCTCATCTGCCCGAAGACAGTACTGAATTGACGCCAAAGCTGTAATTGGTGAAGAAGTGGCAGCCCCTGGAATTAGCCCGACCAGAGTATCTAGTCATTGTTTGTGATTTGGAAAATGTTCACGTTTTGTCTGTGTTCACACATGATTTTGAAGCGGTCTCGCTTTTGCCCTGATCTATAATGATCACAGAATGGCCCTATTTGAGGTTGATGTTCTGTGGAATTGTTTATGTTCCATAGGAGAACTCAGGTCCTCTCTGTGAGGGTTAGGCTCTTGTCTGGCAACATTACAACCCCACGGATTGTACCGGGCCAGCTCCCAAATGTCAAAGTGCTTTTCTCTTTATCAGGTGTTTCTAGGTGACCTGTCTGGACCTTGGGACATTAAATAGTAAAACAAGAAGGTTGATAAACGGTCGTTTCAGTTACCTACTGCAACGTAACAAACCACCCAGGACTCAGTAGCTTAGGGCAGCATTGGTTTATTTTTTACAACTGTGTGGGCTAACCAGGCCCAGCTGGGCCCACATGTTGTCAGCTGAGGTTACACATGGGCTGCAATCAGCTGGGATCTCGTTCAAAATGACTTCTTACCCTCTGGGGCTCTCTTTTCCACAAGGCTTCTTATCACTCAATCCTCTGTTTGGAGGCTAGAAAGAGGATAAACCCCAGTTAACAAATGCTTATCAAGCCTCTGGTTGCACCACACTTACTAATGGCTCATTGGCCTATGCAAGTCATGAGACCAAGTCCACAGTCAGTGTGGGAGGCTTCCACACAGGACGTGAGTACGGAGAGGCGGAGAGGCGTGGCTCATGGGGCTACGCCAGCGTGACAGCCAACCCACTGCAAAGGACAGGGCAGCTGCGCAGGCAGGAGGCACGTGCTGAGTGTGAGCCCCTCCCCCGTGGATGTTTATCTTAGACCATCTTATTTTAAAATTTGACAGTTTCACATTGTCTTAGTTGTGTATGGACACAGGGCCTTTATTTATTTATGTGGTGCTGAGGATCGAACCCAGTGCCCCACACATGCTGGCGAGCGCTCTCCCACTGAGCCACAACCCAGCCCCAGACAGTTTCACATTTCAAAATCCGCATTCCCAGCTTCTCTTCCAAAATTAGAATATCTGATTATTGGTGTGTTTTTGCAGTGCTAGGGACTGCACCAGGCAAGTGTCCCACCACTGAGCCACGCCCCAGCCCTGCCACTGTCTTCTTGACATGAGCTCTGTATTCCGTAGTTTTCCGAAGTTGCCACCCCTCCCTGTTGTCCTGTACCTGTGCCTTAGTCTTCTCTGTTGCTGTAACAATATCTGAGCCTGGGTGACCAATAAAGAAAAGAGGTGCGTTTAACTCATGGTTCTGAAGTCCAAGAGAATGGCACCAGCATCTGCTTGGCATCTGACGAAGGCCTTTCACGAAGGTCATGACATGACAGAGGGCATCACGTGGCACGAGAGCATAAGCCAGCCATGTGGCTTCCAACAAAGCCACTCCCTTGTCACCCATTATCCCATTAATCCATTGGTGAGGGCACAGCCCTCGTCACCAAGTCCCCTCTTAACAGCAAGGGGATTAAATTTCAACCTGGATTTTGGTGGGAACATTCAAACCGTAGCAATCCATATGCTTCTCTTACTTTAGTTTTGTTCCAAATCAATATAGATATTTGTGTTTGCCACCCTGGCATTAGAACTATAATGGAGCTTGACTCAAGGTTTCTGTCCTTTTATTAAAATCATACCCCCGACACTAAAAAGAAAAATGATGCTAATATTGGGCCCAATACCCAAGCTCCGTGGGATTGATGGCAGCAGTCTACACTAGCCCAGCCCATCTCCTCGCCCTCGCCTCTTCTGCAACAAAAACTCATGCACGTAGAGATTCTTGGTGCCTCAGACTTGACACCAGCTGGCGATGGATTGGGTCCTGGAGAAAGCAGAAGCCCGGGAGGCACGGTTCCCCTAGGGTTCCACGCAGCTCTGCGCCAGGGTCTGCAAAACATGCCAACGGTGCAGGGGTACAAGTCCCTGACCCTGAACCGAAACCCTGAGGGTCAGCTGTCACAGGATTCAAAATTATTTGTACAGCTTGGATTGTACAGAGGCAGAGTGATGTGTGTGCACTACGTCCAAGGTACCACTCCCAGGGGTCAAGGACAGCACTCCAGAAGCAAATACAGAATGTTCTGCAGCAGCTCGTGTGCCGTCCTGTTAGCTGTTTATAGCCTCAGCTCCAAGCCCTCCTTTCTCCCCACACTTTGAGATTGGGAGCAGGACCCCAGGAGTATGTCTCCTCCACCAGCCAACATGTGGTTCACCATCAGAAAAGGGCCGGGGAGGAACCCAGCAGAATGACCAGGCTTCTGGTCCCGCGTCTGGCACTTTCTTTTCCTTCTTGCTCTTTTGGCCCATGGCAGCAGACCACTTGCAGAACTGTCCCTGTCACATGCATGCACTCATGTGTGCGAGCTCCCTCTCTCTCACACATGTGACTGGGACATTCAAAATGAGCTTCCAGGCAAGTTCCTGACACCTCAGCAGCAGTTTCCTGCTTACCAGCCCCATCCTGTAGCACCTCAGCAAACTTCCACGTGCGGGGAGCCACGCCACCCTCTTTCCATAAAGGCAAGCGAGCTTGATATTCTAGGACCGTCAAGCAGCCCCGTGGAGAGGTCCACGGGGTAAGGAACTGGGACCACCTGCCAACAGCCAGCACCAACTTGCCAGACCTGCTAACAGGCCAGCTCTCCCTAGACCACAAGCCTCCAGATGACCACAGCCCCCTCAGCAATGGTTAACCAGCTTCCCACTACCACAGACAAGCGCCTGGGGTATGAACTTATGATGAGAAACAGGTTTGGGAGTTTGAGTTCACGGTCGCTGGTCCCATTGCTTTTGAGTACATCTCAGTGGTGAGCACTTGGTGGAGCAAACTGCTTACCTCAGGGCAGCTAAGAAACAAAGAAGAGACCAGGGTCCCACAGTCCCCTCCAGGGATGTGCCTCTATTGACCTAAGGTCTCCCACGAGGCCTTACCTCAAAGATCCTACCACCTCCCAGTAGCTAGGGTACAAGCCTTCAAAACATGGGCCTTTGGAGACATTCCAGATTCAAACCATAGCAACGCTCTTGACTTCTGGGAGACCCTGAGCCAGAACCAGCCTTTCCTGCATTCCTGACCCATGGAGATAGGCGAGATAACGTATGTTATTTTAAGCTGTGTGGGGACAAGCATTACGCAGCAACAGATAACTAATAGCACACCAGAAAAAGAACTAGTTATTCAAAATATTGAACTCGATGCTATCTCTCCTAATCAAAGCACCATGAACCTTGGCAGGGTTCTGTCTTTCCCTTTCCTATGAATACTGCCGAAGGCATTGATAAGGACGTCACTCAAAAATAGTACATTCTGACCTGTGATGAATTTTTTGAATTCAGATACAGTATGAAAAGGGAGGATGAGGGAGAGAGGTTTCATTTCTAGCTAAGATCAAGGAATGGAATTCTCTTGGGGAATTTGTGAAATCATAGTACGAATATTGGTGAGAAGTACTGAAGGTAGCAGCACCTTACCTCATCCATGTGACAAGGGTCCATGCTTTTATTCCTCTATCTGTAGAACCCAGAGATAAGATAGTTGTCATAAAATACAGATTTATTTGGCTTTTTCTGGTGGGGGGTAATTTGGCTGACTGATTTGACAGCGAGGACCAGCCTCACCAATAATGGACACTAGGTGAGTTACATCTTTAGTTTTACAATTTTTTAGGAAAATATATTTAGAGCACATTGGTAAAAACGTCATCAATTTATTGGCAAACGTTTTAAAATTAATGCTTGTATTTTCCTAGTTCTTTCTGCGCTTGGGTTAAATAAGCTACCTTCAGGGGCTGGGGCTGGGGCTTAGTGGTAGAGCACTTGCCTCGCATGTGTGAGGCATTGGGTTCGATCCTCAGCACCACTTAAGTAAATAAAATAAAGGTTAAAAAAGGATACCTTCAAATGGAAGAACAAAGGAAGGCACGTTAGGATAGAATATGCTGTGCCACAGAGTGTGTTCTTGTTTTGTGGTACTGAGAATCAAAGCTGGGTGATTTTCCACAGAGCTACCTCCCCAGGCCTTTTTATTTGTAATTTTGAGACAGGGTTTCACTAAGGTGCCCAGGCTAACCTTGAACTTGAGATCCTCTTGCCTCAGCCTCCCCAGTAGCTGGGATTACAGGTGGGTGCTACTGTGCCAGGCAGGGTTTGGGGTTTTGGTTTACAAGTAGTTGAACTTACCTGTCAAATATCACGAATTGGTCTCTCTGAGGCTGCTGTCTCACAACCAGTGCTGCATCTTGCAGCCAGGTGGCCAGGTAGGGAAGAGATGGCTATGAAGAGGGGACAGCAAGCATCAGCAAGAACTGTGGCCCAGCAGGACAGACTGAAGGAAACCTGGGTCTGTTCTCATTGCCGCTGACCTGGGTGAGGTGGGGGCTTTATCTCTAGGCTGGAGCCCCTTGTGGCAGAGCTAAACATGCACGCGTGGCCCGGGAGTCAGAAGCTGAAGGAGGCTCTCCAGGAAGCGAAGGAACTCAGTCCAGCTACAGCCCATCAGTAACAACGGACACGGGATGCAGAACAGATGCTTCACCTCCCGGCTCCAGATCCTGCCCACGAGTCTCTCGCCCCCCCGCCCAAGAGAAGAGGAACAGAATCCAGAGAAGTGTCACCCAGGGAAGGCAAGCTGGCATGCAACTAATTCCTACCCTCTGGAAACAGAACAGCTAAGCATGTGTCTTACTCACACCAAGTGCAGTCTAGGTCTGCTAACCCTTACCTTAGAGCCACGCCACTGGGTTTGGTGGTCTCTAATGTTGCTGGGGGGAACACATCCAGGGAAAGCTCGCTAGTTACTAATGACCTTCTTTCAGAAGCACTTTGTTCCTGCTCACTGTTCACTGGTTATTACTCAGTCACTTACACAAGGCACTCTTCTAGTGTGCTAGAAAAAGGCAAATGTAGCCAGGTATAGTGGTGCACACCTGTAATCCCAGCTACTAAGGAGGCTGAGGCAGGAGGATCACCAGTTCAAGGCCAGCCTCAGCAAATTACCAAGACCCTGTCTCAAAATAAATTTAAAAAATAAATGAAAAGGGCTGGAGATGTGGCTCATTGATAGAGCAGCCCTGGGTTCAATTCCTGGACTGCAAAAAGAAAAAAAGGGAAATGCAAGGCCCTGGGTTCTATTCCCAGCATTGCAAAAAAATAAGACAACAAGATAAAAAAAAAAAAAAAAAGAAAGAAAGAAATAGAGTTTGGTGAACACATAGGAATGTCTCTGCTATACAAGTATAATTCATTGTCATTTAATGGCTCTTTTGGTACCAGGGGTTGAACCCAGGGGCACTTAACCACTGAGCCCACCCCGACTTTAAAAAAAAAAAAGGATCACTAAGTTGCCAAGTTGCTTAGAGCCTTGCTAAGTTGCTGAGGCTGGCCTCGAACTTGCAATCCTCTTGCCTCAGCCTCCCTAGTCACTGGGTTTACAGGCATTCACCATCACACCCAGCTAATGAATCTTGATACCCAGCGTTGCTCTACCACTAACCTATATCCCCAACCCTTTTTAAACAATTTTTATGTTTTTAGTTATACATGTATGTATTTTGACATATCATACATACATGGAGTATAACGTCCCATTTTTGCGGTTGTACATGATGTGGAGTTACGCTGGTCATGCATTCATATATGAACATAGGCAAGTGATGTCCCATTCATCCTACAGTCAATCCCCAATGCTTTTTATTTTTTATTTTGAGACAGGGTCTAGCTGAGTTACCCAGGCTGGCCTAGAACTTCTGATTTTCCTGCCTCAGCCTCCCAAGTAGCTGAAAGTTGAAGCATGTGTCATACTGTACCGGCAAACTATTGTTCTTATATGAACAAGCTTTCTCACTACTAACATCTGTAAAAAGAAAACCTAAAAATGAATTTGATGCAGAATTTTGTCTTTAGCAACAAGCAAACATTCATGTACAGAAATATGCAAGTGATTTTTAATGATCCATCTCTTTAAAAAAGATGTAGTTCTGATAAAATTCTGTGCTTATGTTTAATCATCATGAAATTAATATACTTATTGTTTGACTAATTGTGTTTAACAGTAATTATAATGATAACAATCCAGTTAATATGTAGAGCTGATTATCACAGAAAATAAGCTTATAACAACATTCAGAAGAGAAATATGATAGTGTGATAATAAAAGGCTTCCAAATATCAACAACAAATATGTCCTAAGTTTGTCTCAATTTCCTTCATTAAAGCAAGCTGAAAAAATAGAATAAAATTCTTTGGTGAAAAGCAAAATGGAAATGGGCGTTCAGGGAGAAAAAATAATATAAAATTGGCACCTCTTAGAAAAGAGCTTTCCATGGGCATGTTAAAGAATGATGGCCAAGTGTTTTGGTCAGCTTTTTCACTGCTGCAACTAAAAGACCCAACCAGAACAATTGTAGAGAAGAAAAGTTTTGCGGGGAGCTCACAGTTTCAAAGGTCTCAATCCATAAACTGCAGGCAGGACATCATGGCAGAAGAGTGTGGTGAAGGGAAGCCGCTCACATGATCAGACAGCAGACAGACTCCACTCGCCAGATACAAAACAGATACCCCAGAAACGCGCCCCCAGTGACCCACCTCCTCCAGCCACACCCCACCTGCCTTCAGTCACCACTCCGTGAATCCTGTCAGGGGCTCAATTCACTGATTGGAAGGAGGCTCTCCTAACCCAATCATTTCTCCTCTAAACCTTCTTGCGTTGTCTCTCACACGAGCTTTGGGGAGACATCTGACATCCAAATCGTAGCACCTAAGCAGGTGCAAGGCCGTGGATTCCATCTCCAACGTTGGAAGGAGGGGAGAGGAGGGAGGGAGGGAGGAAGGACAGCCCATAAATTACTTTGTAACTTTATAGTTCCCTCTAAATTTTCTGGGATATAGTAACCTAAAAACAAGACCTCAATAGAAAGAGACAGCTGACCTCATGACCCTAGAGGCTAACATTTGATTAGACACCCCCCACCCGCATTGGACCACCCAGGCAACCAGCTGGCACCACAGACCCTGATGCAGGCCAAAACCCACAGCCAGACCAGGCCCCCTAACGGAAATAGGCTCTTGCTATTTCCCAGCCGAAGGAAGTGCTCACGTGATCACGCGCCTACTAAGAAGCCGCCCTTCAGCCCCGGGCCCACTCCGCCTGAGCGCCTGCGCTCGCCTCTGCTCTCTGCGCTCTTCCTCTCTTCGCCTAAACCTGATGCAGCCTTAAATTCTTTCCTGTGACCTGTCGAGAGCCTGGAAGGTCCAAGCAGAGGCCTCTCTGCCTCTGCAGAGGGCTCCTCGGACCCTCACACAGGCGACACAGCCTGATCACCAATTGGGGACCAAACAAATGGCCACTGAGAACACCGCGGGGACTTGGGTGCACTGTAAGAAAGACCCACGTGGGGACCACACTCACTGCCTGGCCTCTCACGCCACGTACTCCAAGGCTGGATCTCTGGGGTACTCTGGTGGCGGACCTCTGGGTCCCCTCCTTGGCCCTGGGTCCCCTCCTTGGCCCTCGGTCCTGATCGTCCCAGCACATCTTCCCAAAGCGCGCATCATTTCCTTCCATCTAAACTCTCCCTTACCAGAGACCAGCTTTGAGGCCCTAGTTGGGGTGCTCACACTGCCTCCTAGAAGAGTCCTTTAACCGTGGAACATTCCAGCACCCCGCCCCTGGTCCAGCATCCTCAACCCACACTGCAAGCAGGGGCTCCGGGTCCTTTCCAGGAGACAAGTCTTGTCCTGCAGCTCCTCTGGTGAATGACCCCGTTCCGCCCTCAGCAGACTGGCACCTCCCCAAGTGGACCATCCCAAGACTTAACCCTGGTATTGGTCTAATGCTCAGAAGGGGCTGCAGAAGACTTTTTTACAGTCTTTTTGCATTGCCCAGGCTGGTCTTGAATGCGTGGGCTCAGGAGACCCTCCTGCCTCGGCCTCCCAAATAGCTGAAACTATGGCTCACACCACTGCTCCCTGCGGAAGATCCTGGGGGAGGCAGGGATTGTTGGCAGGTGATGTGCCTCAGACTGGGGCCCTGCATTTGCAAAGAGGGGCTGCTATCACCTTTAGCAAGGGGAGACCAACTCACTTCTGCCAGCTTGGAATGTTCAAGGGGTCTAGGGCTAAATGTTTGGTTTGGGTTTTCTCTACTGGGACTGAACCCAGGAATGTTCCACCATGAAGCTACGCCCCCCCCCCCACTTTTTATTTTTTGAGATAAGTTCTCACTAAGTTGCCCAGGCTGGCCTTGAACTCGTGATCCTCCTGCCCCAGACTCCCCTGCTGCTGGGAGTACAGGTGAGCACGGCAGCCTGGCTGCATCTGTCTCTACACCTCCTATTTCACTTGCACCGTGTCCTCCTATTCCGTTTAGGTTGTCACAATTGAAAGGGTTTCCTTCTTGTTTAAGGCTGAAGAGTTCTCTGTGGTGTCCATGAACTGCACCCCTTCACCCATCCACCTGCTGACGGACACCCAGCTCGATTCCACAGCGGGCTGCTAAGAACATGAGCGTGGACGTCTTTGGCAAACCGATTTCTGGGCAGTTGGAAATACCCAGAAGTGGATTATTAGTTCAATGGTAGTCTTTTTATTTTATTTTATTTATTTGCAGTACTAGGGATTGAACCCAGGGCACTCTCCCACTGAGCTACATCCCCGATCCTTTTATTTTTTTCAATTTTGAGACAGAGTCTAGCCAAGTTGCCCAGGCTGGCCTTCAACTTGTAATCCTCCTGCCTCAGCCTCCCAAGACGCTGGGATCACAGGCGTCAGTGTCCTTCAAACTACTGGTGCTACTGTATGCACAAGCCAGGGTGACTCTCCTCAACTGTGTCCACTTCTGACTAACCGCAGAGCCAGACGTTAGTAATGGCCTGCTACCGCATACCAGGTGCTAGTGACAGGACACTTACCATGAGTGACAGGGTCCTTATTTGCCGTCTGAATTCCAAAGTCTCATCCTCAGAGTGTTTTTCTTAAGAGCATCACCAGTTCCAAGCGCCTTAAGTAGAGCTCCCTAAAGGCAGCCTGTGACGCGGAGTCTTCATGCCAGCATCTACTAAGTCCAGGCCCCCAGGGGAAACTGGGGAGGGAAAGGAGAGCGGGGTGGGGCACGCAAAGGGAGGGCACCCTCTCAAGCAGGTCCTCGGGAGGGGCTCCGCGGGGGCCACGGGTGGCTCAGAGTCCACCCTAACTGGCTGCCAGGGCTCTTAGCTCCCACTCCTGGGCTCAGGCTCTCCCCGGGGTGGGCAGAGGCACGGTCCCCAGCACTTCAGCCTCTGTGCCCGTGGCTAAGAGGCTGGAAGCCCAGGAGCAGGCCTGGGAAGGGAGGCCCAGTCACAGACTGGAAAGCAGAGGCTGCCACAGTGAGGAGTGGGGTGAGGAGCCACGGGAGAGGAGCCCGGCTGGGGGGCAGCTCAGTGCTGAGCACACACAAGGCCAGGGTTCAGTCCCCATCAGCCCTCAGCACCCACCAGTCCTCCTTCCTTCCTTCCTTCCCTGAGGCCCTGTCCACACCTCCAACCCTGGGGGAGCCCGATGCCACCCAGTTGGTGGGAGGAGACGCTCAGGTGGAGATGGGGCGCACGGAGACCGCAAGCCGGCCGAACCCCGACCGGCAGTCCTGAGGCCTGGCAGCTGGTGGAGTCCAGGGTGGGAGGCCGGGGCCTCCTGCTGCGTCTTGGACACGAAGCCTCCACAGCTGCTTTCACGGTGAGGGAGGGGGTCTGCAGCACCGGGCCGCGCGTGGGCTCGCAGTCAGCTTCGGCACAGGTGTGACGGTCACACGTCACTGGGCGGAACCCGTCACAGCTCGTTCTGCCCAGTCACTGCAGGGGCAGAAATGGGGAATCCAGGCGGCACATCTAGGGAGTACACGCCAGCTGCGGTTTGTCGGTCGGTCGGTTGGCAGCTCCGGGTGGACCCCAGGCTTCACGACCCCCTCTGAGCGACGACCCCAGCCCAGCTGTCCTTCCCCACAAGCTTTGAACTGCATGAGGAAAAGTTTATGTCACATGAGAAAGTAAAACTTGGTAACTAGACTTGACCAAATAATTTTGGAAAGACTGTGAGACTCTGGAGAGCTGTTTATCAGCAAGGCAGGGGCAAAAGACTTTACCTGGCACAGCCGTAGGGAGTTATGTGACGAGAAAAACCTGAGACGAGCCAAAATGCCTCACGGCGCAGTACCAGTTACGTAGCTCAGACGTTCACAGACTGGTGGCTTCTTCAGCCATTTAAAGCCATGCTTAGCGACGCAGTTAAACGTTCAGAACACAGGGCCGGGGCGTGGCCCAGGGTGACAAGGTCCTGGGTTCCATGTCCAGCACTGAACGAAAATCATAACATAATGTAAGTGACAAAGTCAGGATATGACGCTGTGACCCTCCTCTTACCTGGGTCACTATAAAGATCAGAATCCATCTAATAACTATCCTAATCATCCTCCTCCAGTCAGTCTGTGCCCCTCCGGCACAGGGTTTGCATGGCAGCTAGTCACTGTCCACAATCCAAAGCTGGAGTCCACCTTGTCTTCAGAGTACACTCTTCATCATGTCCATCTCTCTTTCTGGCCAAGCCTCTCTCCAGCTTGATTTTTCTCAATTACTCATCTCATACTCTTATTTTCAAGTCCATATCTCAGCCCAGACATATCCTTAGCTCCAGATGTGTGTGGACCAGTGACGTCCCTCCTGGATGTCTTCAGAGGGTCGCCTTACAGTATTTCGAACTTGACGTAGGGAAACCAAACTTTTTAAGTTCTCACTTTAAAAGTGAACTTCCTAATCCCAGCAGCTCGGGAGGCGGAGGTAGGAGGATTGCAAGTTCAAAGGCAGCCTCAGCAAAAGCAAGGCGCTAAACAACTCGGTGAGACCCTGAATAAAAATACAGAATAGGGCTGGGGAGGTGGCTCAGTGGTCGAGTGCCCCTGGGTTCAACCCCTGGTACCCCCCCAGAAAAAAACAAATTGACCCTCCAATTCCCCCCTTTCACAACATCAAATTTTGCCCTTTGCCAATCTTTTCTAACACAGCAAACGATACCTCTACCCACCCAGTCAGCAAAGCCAGAAATTCCAGGATCATTCTTCTGAGTGCCAGCTCATTCTTGACTTCCCCTTGCAGTTGGCTCTTCCTGGTCTCCCCAGTTCCTCACGACCTCACGATACACCAGTCTCTCAGCTCCCCTCTCTGACTGGCCTGTCCTCTGAGTGTACCCCGCTGACATTCCCAACAGAGATCAGATGGGGTCAGCTTGTTCCCTACGTCCCGAGCGGTAAGAAAGCTTGTCGCCGTGCTGGGTCAGCAGTTTCCCAGCCTGCTCCCTCTCCGTCTGAATTGGTGAGGCGTTCTGCAAACCCTCAAAGCCTCGTCAACCAGGTCATGGCACCCAGTCAAATGAATTCCTAATCATAAATTTCCAGGGGTTGTCAATGCGAGGACTGGTTTTCCAGCCCTGGAAGTGGACACTCTGTGTTTAACTAGACATTCATACTGATCAGACCTAGCACACACCCCTGGTGCCAGAGCCGAGACTGGGTCTCTCTGGCACTGCACCTTGCTACCCTCTGGGCACTTAGTTCAGCTAAAAATTCTCACTCCCTGTCCTCATGGAGCCTGAAATCTTCCAACAATTTCAAACCTTTGTGGACTATATACTTATGGGACATGATCTCAGTCCTTCTCAGCCAACCCCTTGAATTGCTAAGATCATGATGTCAACTGTCCCTCCCCTGAAATTCTTTCCTATTCTTCTCACTGCCCTGGGGGTACAGGTGTCTTAACCTGGCTTGCTCATTGGTCCTGACCGTCTCTCCAGCCTCATGACATTTCAACCATTTACCCTAAACTATGTCCCAATCTGTGAATACGTGTTGCTGGGCACACCCTAGCTTGTCCTCCAAGACTCAGTGCCACCTCCTCCGGGAAGTCCTCCCTGGTTCTCCCAGGCAACATCAGCCTGCACCAATGCTCAGCATTTCCAGATTTATTTCTCCACCGGGCAAACTTGTTGAAGATGGTGTCAGCGTCCTTCATTTCGGCATCTCCAGGACTTGGTGGAACCCTCTTAAGAGGGCTCAGTTAACGTGTGATGACTCATTTCCCAAGTCCCGCCCATCCCCTAATGCATTGTTCTCCAGGCTATCTCCTGAATTCTTGGAACCTGGGTCACCTTTCCTGCCCTTCCTGGCAGGCATGCTGGTGGCTCACTTGTTTGCACCCCCCCCCCCACAGTAATAAATGCTGTGTCCACGGTGCTGGCAGGAGATCACAGGCCACGTGACACAGTGACCCGCTTGTCCCTGCTGGTCAGAAGCCTTCCAGGTGACAGCCAGCTCAGGGCTGGGGGGAGCAGGGCCCTTCGTTGTTTCATGTGCCACAAATTCCTCTGGTGTTCCATGAGGCACATGAGCCCCTTCTCAGAGTGATATCTTCCAGTGCACAATATAAAGCACAATGATTACAAATGAAACCGATCAAAATAAACAGGTTATCAAAATATTGGAAAAATACATGCACACATCTACACTGTTTATATAAATGACACTTGTGATGTATAGGTATATATCTATTAAATGACAAGATCTAATGATATAGGTCTAGTAACAACAACTTAAACAATTTAAAAGTGAGGCTCAGAAATGATCTCTTGAGATACCTGTAGCCACTGCAATGTGGCAGGGAAGACCTGTGACTTCTGTTGGTGACACAGCTGCAGGGACTCCCAACACCCCTGGGGTTTGTGGCTCACATCCCAGTGGAAGGGGATGCTTACTCTCAGTTTGAAATCAGGAAAAATAACACATCTTTTGCCATCAAAGTACAAGGACACCCTAAATTCAGCCATGACCCCAGGTTAAGAACCCCTCAATGGTGGTTGAGAGGCATGGCAGACAAATCTCTTCAGAGATGACAGTGATGGCAATGGTCAGCTGTCTGTGTGACCCCCGACTGGCTTCCAGGCAGCTGGGTGATGGGGTGTAGTGGACACAGCACTGGTAGGAGGTCTAAGTTGGAATCGCACAGGTGTCACCGGTGTTGTGAGATTTGACCTGACCCTTGCCTTGCCCAGGGGTGGTTTCCCTCCTCTGGAGGGTGGGAATGGGGATTTTACTCACAGGTCATTGGGACGACTCAATGTGCCAACACAGAAAGTCCCGGAGGTTGGTGAAGGCTTGTTGGAAGGCAGTGGTATTGACGTCTACAGAGAACAGGCTGCACACCTTCTGTCCCCGCCATGCAAAACCCCAAAGGCCGACCTGCTATCTGGCATGGGTGGCCCGCGTGTGCTTGAAGGATAAACCCTTTCTTGCTGAGCAAAGGCAGGTAAGCGTGCCCTGCTTTGCCCCGTTCCCTCCACTCCAAAAGAACAACCCCAAACACAAGTGACCTTATTTGTTATTTTATTAGAAGCATATTTACATTCTCAGAGTTACCTTTGCAGAGAACATTTTACAAAAGTTTTATATAAACTTTGGAAACTACATAAAAATAGCTTCTATCCTTCATAAAGAGAAAATATAAGTTAGTCATATTTACTCTGCTAAAAATGGAGATACATTTCCGTCTGTCCCTTGCACAGAAAAAGTTAGCACAGGGCATGAGGAATACTGTGTGGGCCTTCTCAGCCACGGCTTTGCACACGGCCCATCTGTGAGGCTGGGAGGCCAGGCCAGCCGTCATTCAAAAAGGCACATGAGCGCTCTCAGGGCTTGGGCAGCAGTGAGCCGGCCGGCAGCGACTGCCAGAAGGACTAGGACAGCATGAATGACGAGGCAGAGGAGATGGCAGAAGACGTCTGCTGGATCACTACCCGGCATTTCACCAGCCCTCATTCTCAAGTCGGAGGGAATATTGTAAACAGTGCACCAAACACCCCTGGCTGACCACCGTCTGCGGCCTCTCCCGGGACCTGGCTCTCGGTTCTGTGGTCACCCTGCTGCCAGCTCACCTTTCCCCGCACCCAACCCCCAGGAGAACAGAGAGAGACAAGTGATTCGCTTGTCTCCTGTGTGAAACCTGAAAACCAACGCATCCGGGTCAAATACGGACGCAGCCAGCGGATGCTCGCTCACCTAGGAGAAGCCCTGCCTTCCTGGGCCCCGGGAGCTACTGATGGCGCAGTTAGGATCTGGGAACCTGTCCTCTTGTCCTGTTCCATGGCTGCCCCTTCCTTCCCAAGCATCCAGTCACCACCAGTGCTGAGACAACTTCCGGGGGCTGCTGGAACCCTCGCCTGAGCAGTAACAGAGGAGAAAGTCCTCTCTGGGTGTCCAGGAAAACAGTACCCAGACTCCACAAGCCATCTGGGCCCCCAGCGTCGTCCGGCTCGGGTGTTGGTGGCACCCGCGTCTTCCTGAAGAGGCCGGCCTTGGCGCACCTGGCTGGCTGCAGCAGCCAGACAAGGCGGGGGGGGGGGGGTCTGCCTCCTGGAGAAGAGGCTCGCTGGCCCGGCGGTCGCTCTACCCAGCTACGCACGCTCTGCCGCGGCTGGGCAGCGTCTGGAGGCAGGTCGAGTGACCTGGGGGCCGGGCCCCATGGAGGTTCAGGCCCTTGGCTCTGCCGTGTTCCCGGGGGAGGCATCCTGCCCCCACCCCGGCCTTTTCTCCTAGGAGCAGTCTAAGTGGCTGCCAGGCTTGGCTGAAACGCAAGGTGGCACTGGACACGGGCCCCGGTGGAGGAAAGAGCCTCCTGCAGACGGGGCTGCCAAGTCCTGTGCGGGAGGAGCCTGCGGGACCCCAGGAGGGGCAGGCGGGCAGTGCAGCCTGTGCCTTCTCGGGCCTCTGGTGCCAGCACGTTCCCTACCAACTCTTGGTGGCTGGGCCCAGGCAGCAGGCCCGTTCCACCCACGTGGGCACAAGAGGTCAGGGGCCAGCTGCGGGGCGCTCCGGGAGGGCCCGAGAGGTGGCCTGAAATGCCTGAGATCAGCGCCCCCGCCTTCCCCACCCTGCCCCCCACAAACACAGAGCTGGGGGGGGCCAGGGAACGGGGACACCCACACAGCTGGCCGCCGGCCTGGCGCTGCTGGGAAAGGAAAGGGGTGTCAGGGTTCCTGTCTGTCGCTGCAAGGAGTCACTGAAAGCCACCAGGAAGGGCTAGAGGGCTGAGCGTGGTGGCTTCGCTGGCAGAGCTTTGTGCCCACAGAGAATAAAACCGTTCTGGCAAACAGGAGGGGCCTGGAGGCCACGGCACCCACTCCTCCCGGCCTGACGCCACGGCCGATCACTTACGGCTTGGGAGGCAGGCCTCCATGAGGACACCAGCGGGCCAGGTGACACGCAGCTCCCGGCCCTCCAGGGGCAGGTGGGAGGCCAGGACCCGGGGCAGGCCTGACAGGCACAGGGGGCAAGGGCGCGGCTGGCGTGGAGCTGGCACAGGAGCAGGAGGGAGGGGGTCCTGAGTTACGCGTCACAGAGGACGGGAGCCCTGCAGGCCGCCGCAGCCCGGGCTCCTTAGGCAGTGTCCGCAGCGCCGCAGGAGGGGAGCCTGGAGGCCTGGCCGGGGCTGGCAGGGCTGGCGCACTCCGCCTCCTCGCCCAGCTTGAAGAACATCTCCTGCTCCCGCCTCTTCTGGTTCAGATCCTCTTCCAGAGCCTGGGGGACAGAAGGGAGGTGGCGGTCAGTGGCACCGGGCTGCAGCGCCCCTGCTGGCATGGCCTTCTCTGAAAGCCCCCTCCAGGCCCTCAGTGCCTGGTAACTAGGTCGGGCTCCTTCCCCCTCCAGAAGGTTCGTGCCACTCCTCCCTCTCGGGAGCTGCCCCCGGGCTGTGGGATACGGTCTGGGAAGGGACAGGGGAACCAGATGCACATCTCCTGGCAGAACAGTCAGATGCATCTCAAAAACCTCAAGTTAGAAGATGGAGAGCTACAGAGCAAGGTGGGCAGAGAGGGTGGCGTCGGGGACAGTGTCCACGCAGCGCACCCTTCCACAGACGTCCACGGGGCGCTTTCTCACAACCCTTTGAGGGCCGGAGTCTAACGACCTGTGTTAGGAGCCAGGGTCTCCGTGTGGCAGAACTCTCAGCTCTCCCTGGCACCTTGCCTGGACACACTGGACCCGACCGGAAAGACTTGTTGGGGCTTTCTGGTAATCTGCATTCCAGTCGGACAGGAAGTAGAGGACAGTGGAGGAGCACCTTGCTGTCGGAGCTCCCAGTTCTTCAGAGGAAACCGGAAGCTCAGATTTTTATGCAAAACCTTCACAAAGGTCGGCCACCTCCAAATCATAAGGTAAGTTACTGCTGCCCAAACGTCACATGTCCCAGGCTGCAGGTGTCAGCTGGCGACCTGTGCTCCAGGAATGCTCAGCGAACAGTGACGGATAATACTCTGGAGCGCAGGGTGGGTTAGTAACTCGCCCGAGATCCTACAGCCAGGACAGGTCAAGCATCCCTACTCCGAAAACCCCCAATCCAAAGTCACTCGAGAATTTGCAACTTTTTGGCGGAAATAAAGTTTGCCTTGCTCTGAAAATTTATGAGTGCCAGATTTGATACCGCAAATGGAAAATTCCACACCTGACCTCACATGATAGATGGGTTAAGGTCAAAAGTCTCGTATAAAACTACCCTCCCAGAGCGCGGGAGGGCACTTGCCTAGCATGCAGGAGGTCCTGGGTTCCGTTCCCAGCACTATGAAAAACAAGAACAAAAACAAAAATACCCCCAGATTACTTCTGGGCTCTGTGTGTAAGGTCCTCATCAAACATAAATGAACTCTGAGTATCTTGTGTTCAGTCTGGCGTCCTGTCCCCGGCACCTCGCGTTATGCACACGCAGATATTCCAAAACCTGAAAAAGTCTAAGATACCAAACACTTCTGGCCCTGAGCATCAGACACAGGATCCCCGACGTGTAATGGGGAAGCCAGAATGTCACCCGCATCGGTTCGGCTGCAAGGCCCGTGCTCTTGAGCACTAGTCTGTTCTACCTCCTCTGCACAAGCTCCTGGGCCACGTGGGCCATCTCCTTCCTGTCGTGAGTCACATGGCAAAGACGGTAGGCTTTGCAGGCCACACGGTCTCTACCACAACTGCCCAACTGCCATCGTGGTGCCAAGACAGGCACGGACAGGGCGTAAGTGACCGGCACAGCTGTGCTCCAGTAAAACTTCACTTACACAGTTGGTGGGCCTGATGTGGCCCGCAGGCAGCAGCGTGTGAGCACCTGCCTCAGGGAAGCAATACTATCTACATTTTACAATTGAAAAGGCAAAGCCAGGTGTGCGGGCACAAGGCTGTAGCCCCAGCAGCTTGGGAGGCTGAGGCAGGAGGATGCAAGTCGAAGGCCAGCCTCAGCAACTTAGCAAGGCCCTCAGCAACTCGGTGAGGCTCCATCCGGTGGGGAAGTGGCTCAGTGGTTGAGTGGTATGAAAGAAAAGAAAAGGCAAAGTTTGGGGGTGGGGAGGGGAGGCTTGACTTGTCCAAGGCCTCATTCTGAGTTAACAATGGTCCAAGCAACATATATAGACCCAAACAGGTGTTCTGTACGTAACGGAAGAACGAAATCTGAATTTTTCTAAAAATACTGCACAGTATACAAGCACTTCCTCTGACTCTTACAAGGGAAGGAGATATGGCTGCTGGTTGTGAGGGAGTGTACAAGACCACGTATTCCAGAATGTACCCCGTCACCCTGGGCCGTTCCAGCAGCAGTCAAGGGAGCGAACAAGGAGTTCTGCAGAAGCGGCCTCCACAGGCAAAATCCAATGCCACATCCTAACGCACACTTGTGAGGCCCCCAGAGCCCAGGCCCCCCACAGGATTCCTGGTCTGAGGCAGCCGCTAGGGACGTGGTGTCCATTTTCACTCTCTCAGGACGTGCTGCAGATGCCCCAGTGAAGAGCGCAGGCGAACGCGGACGTCCCGAGGCTGGGGTCCACCCTGGTTAGCAGGAACATGACCCAAACGTCCAGCCTCAGACGCCCCAGCAAGCCCGGGCCTGCCAACAGGAAGGCCCATCAGCGGGAAGGGAAGCCTTAGTTCAAGGACAGGCAAGGCCATTGCACAGCCGAGGTGGACAGCTGCCTCCTGTCAGGCCACAGGTCCAGCAGCGGAAGCCACGCGCGACACCTGACGCACCCAGGACGGCATGGGCTCAGGTGACCCGGCAGCTCCCCCCAGTTTAGGAAGGAGGGGGTCCTCTGCCCTACTGTTGGCGGGCGATTTCTTCCTGTGTAAGACTGTACAAAACTGGCATCGCCACTTGGGAGGTCCCTGGTGGCTCATCTTATGTAACAACATGGCGAGGTCGTGGTCCCAACGGCGTGGCCGAACACCAGCCCAGAGGCGCTGGGGAGGCCCATCTCAGTGAGTGACCTTTAAATCATTAGACTTCCAGGAGAGCAGGTTATCTCCCATAACTCGAAGGCTGCGTCTGGCCAGCCCAGGCCTGCGGGAAGGCACGGGCTCCCCCAGGAGGCGCAATGCCACCCCCAGCTCCCTGGCTCGGTCTGCAGCCCAGGGCCCGCCCTGCAGGTCCCAGACAAGCACCGTGGCTTGCCGCGGGTCCTGACGCGCTGACCAGCCAGGACTTCTAGAAAGCACGGCAGAAGAAGAGAAGCAGGAACTTCCACCCCAACAGCACTCTACCTCAGCCACCATCGTTTCTCACAGTCTCCTCCCCGGCCTTCCCGTGACTCCAGCTCCTGTGGCCTGGCACCACCGCTGCCACTTGGCTGGGCCTCCCGACCTCCCCGAGGTTCCTCAAATGCCCCAGGGCCTTTGCTCCTGCTCCCTCCTGGCTCAAAGTGCTTCCCCCCAGGTGTCTCAGAGCCCCTTCTCTCAGAGCTCTGCTCAGGCAAAGGATGGAGATGGCGGTCTCCATCCTCTCTGCGAGGCCTTCCTGCCACAGCGTCTGAGGCCACCCATCCTGGCACCTCCTGCTCCTTCCCCTCCGCAAGCTCGGCTCCCCAAGGCCAGAGTTGCTGTTTCGTTCCCCACAGGCTCTCCAGTGCTGGAAACAGTGCGGGGCACTTAGGTCGGCCCAGGAAGAGTTTGCTGCATGAACACAAGCAGAGGAAGAATGACCAAGCTAGCGACCGCAGACCGTGGCGATCCCAAGGCAGGGGCAGGGCCGCGGAGTCACCGCACAGTCTAAGCAGGGGCTGCCGGCAAAGGCCCGGGGGTACAGAATTCCCAGCAAAAGGGCAGGGTCTGCGGCCCAGCACAGGAGGGAGGCATGCACTGTGCTGGGAGCTATTCGGGTTCTGAATTTGCTCCGAGCAGGGATGAGACTCAGGTGTCTGAAGCAAGGGCAGCGGTTCTCAAAGTGTGGTCCACGGACCCCTGGGGAACCCCTTTGCGGGTGGGGACTGTGAGTAAGGTCAGAACTCCCAACAGTAAGTCATAATTTGCCCTTTTCATGGTTTTCACATTTGTCCAAATGGTGCAAAGCAGCAATGGGTAAATCCTCCGGAGCCTGAGGAGAAGGTGACACAATGGGAGCCACCACCATGCACTTGTAGCTAGCACGAGCGAGGCCCCGGGCTCCCTCCCAACACTGGGGAAAAGAAAAGGCCAATATCACGGAAATTGTGCTGAGGAAGCAACGGGAAATGCCCACCTTTGAGGACGTGTTCTTCAGTGTCCCCTGTGACAAAAGGGGAAGTAACAGAACGGGTCCCTAGAGGGGACCCGGTAAAGCCGTGTGAGCTGAGATGGCTCATCTGCTCTGCCGTGGACATGATCTTTATCTTAAAAATGACTAACTGTGCATATGTAGCATGCACTTCCTTGAAAAGGAACAGAGTAATCGCTTCCAGGAAAAGAAGCAGCAGCGTGTGATTGATCTGAGCAATCGAGCAAAATCCAGAACTCTGGAAACCCACATCCGCCAGCCTGACCTTGGCAGCGACTCAGCACTTAAAGATTATTCCGATGAGGTCAGCCGTGATATTGACGGATGTGACTTTTTTCTGTACCGGGGATTGAACCAGGAGTGCTTAACCACTGAGCCACATCCCTAGCCCTTTTCTGTATTTTATATTTAACACAGAGCCTCACTCAGTTGCTTAGGGCCTCTCTAAATTGCTGAGACTAGCTTTGAACTTGCGATCCTCCTGCCTCAGCCTCCTGAGCCACCGGGATTACAGGCGTGTGCCACTGCACCCAGCTTGGACGTGACTGTTTTACGTTGGCCAATGAAGCATGTCAACACTGAAAGGTCTACACAACTCTGACCGCCAATATGTTCAAAATGACCAATGGGTGACGTTGTCAGGTGGCGAGGGCACAGTTCTGGCTACAGTGCAAGACAGACCAGTGGGTTTTAACATAAGAGAGGGTGGAAAGACCCCTGATGGCAGGTTCCACACCCTGACCGCCCTTCAGAGCCCCCTCAGCCTAGCGCTGATCAGTGGCACAGCACGGGCCTGGCAAGAGTCAGGCTCTTGGCTGCATGCCCAGCAACACGCACGCGTACACACATGCAAGAAAGAAAAGAAACTACCTCTTGGTGCACTCTGGTGTTTTATCAAAGAATATACATGATTATCTGAAAGGTTATTGAAACAATCCTCCCTTTCCAAACACGAATCTGCGTGAAGCCAGATTTTCTTCATGAACATTGACCACGATAACGTATCTCCACGTGCTGCGTGCCAGGAAGGGCCGGCCATCTACTTTCAACCAGAGAGCAAACAGACTTGTTGGATGCACAACAAAGCCAACCTCTCTAATCTAGATGGGAAAATGCGATCATTTTCACCTAATACGTATTAGTTATGTAAACATGTAGCATTTTATTGTTATTTGTGAGTCATAAATTTTTAAATTCTCAGCTAAAATAGTAAATATCCATAAATATAAGCCCAAAGCTCTCTTGGGTTCTGAACTACTTTAATTTTTTCACTTTTGGTACTGGTGATGGGTACTCAGTACTCAACCACTGAGCCACATCCCCAGCCCTTTATATATTTTATTTTGAGACAGGGTCTCACTAAATTGCTTAGGGCCCTGCTAAGTTGCAGAGGCTGGCTTGGAACTTGCGATCCTCCTGCCTCAGCCTCCTAAGAAGCTGGGATCCCAGGTGAGCTCCATTGTGCCTGGATCTGAAGAACGTGTGAAGTGTCAACAGGTCCGGGGACCAGAAGGTTTGAGAGCAACTGTTCCCACGGTTGGGTGCCAGAGGGCCACAGGGGCAGGAGGTGGGGCGGCCAGGGAGGCGTGGGGGGGGCAGTTTGGGTAAACCAGATGGGAAGTAATGAGGCCCAAGAGCAAGGGACACACAGGGGAGGGCAGAGGGATGGAGCTAAGTGGCTGAGGCAAGGGCGGGGCGGGGAGGAGAGGATGTCACTCAGGCCGGTTGCCGAGCATCCAGGAAGACAGAGGTGGCGTTCACAGGCCCGGAAGGCAGGAGGAGAACTCGTTCATGGGAGAAGTGATAGTCGTGTTTGGGACCTGCTGCCCTGGGGCCAGTGGGAGTCTTGGGTGGGGTAGCGCAGGAGACGGCGTCAGCGTGCTACACGGGAGGCCACACAGGCAGAAGGCGGAGCATGGGGACCAGGTGCGGAGGGTGCGGACGGAGCGGAGGGAATGAATGAGCTCAGGCAGGGAGAAGGTGCAGACCCAGCCAGGGGAGAACAGAGCCCTGGGGTCAGGTACAGGGGCTGGCGAGCGAGGCACAGAGGGTCCCCCAGCAGAGCCGCCCGGGGGGACAGGGCAGGGCGGCAAGGGCATGATGGACGGAGTTGGCTGCCACCAGGAGGTCAAGCCAAATAAGTCACCCCTGGGACGGAGCCAGCAGGATTGAGTTATGGACCTTGCCAGGAGCAGCGGCCGAGGGCTGGGAAACGAGCGGAGGTAAAGAGACAGGGACGGGGCTGGGGAGATAGCTCAGTGGGTAGAGTGCTTGCCTTGCAAGCGCAAGGCCCTGGGTTCGATCCCCAGCACCAAAAAAAAAAAGAATGCTCAGAAGAGACGGGGACGTGCTGGCTGCTCAGGGCGGCCGCAGCGCGGGAGGCTGGCTTGAGGGACGGCGCAGGCGCTGCCTAGCACATGGGTCCCGGGACTCCATCCCCAGACACAAAGTCAACAAATAAAAGTGCACAGCCACAGGAGGCCGGGTCTTCTGGACGCGGAGCAGGAGGCAGGATTCCGCGAGCGACTCCTGGGACCCCAGAGCCTGCCATTCTGCCCCTCTGAGCGTGGGAACCTAGGAGACCTCGCCGCTCCTTCCGAGGACAGGGACACCCCACGAGCCTATGCCCATCATATGGCCCCATTTTTTTCTAATTTTGTTTTGTTTTGTTTTGGGGCACTGAGGATAGCACCCAGGGCCTCGCAGGTGCCAAGTCAGTGCTGGGTCACTGAGCCTGGCAATGGAGGGCCGTGAACAAGGAGTGCGGGCGTCTGGAGAGCAGAGCAGGCCTGGGCGTCGGCCAGCAGGCCCACGGGAACCTCAGGCCTGGGGTCTGTCAAGCTGGAGCGATGCCTGCCCAGGGCCAGTGGGTAAGAGCCCGCCCAGGGGACCCCTGGGCTACAGCCTTCCGAGGCCCTGAGCAGACGCCACGAGGGTGCCAGCCTTCTGGCCCACGTCCCCATATGGCAATAAGGGCTGCTGGCGACACGGCCAAGGGGGTGGCCTTTGGCCTTGGCAGTGGGGACTGAGCGCAGAGCATGACGGTGCAGGCAGGAGCTCTGCTGCGAGCTCACCCGCAGCCAGGCCTTGGCAACCTGTTCCGCACACCCCAGAACTAATTCAGAGTGGCCCGGCTGGTGCAGGCTCCCACCTGGCGGAGGCCCACAGGCTGGGCTCTGCACACACGGCAGGGGTCCTTCAGCCTGTGGGACGGAGCTAAGCAGAGGCGTCTGTCACCCACTCTGGGGACGCCACAAAACACGTCTACCAAGAGGAGACGGAAGCGGCCCTTGGCAGACGCCTGTGGCCAGCCGGGCGCAGAGCCCACCTGCACCCTCCGGCCAGGCCTGTTACCTTTTTGCGTGGCCTCAGCTTGTCCCGCCACTCCTTCAGGTGCTGGTTATGGCTCTCGTCCAGGGCCTTCAGCTTCTGGGCTTCGTGCTCCACCAAGAGGTGACACTTCTCATTCTGGAATAATCACCAGGCAGAACAGGTGTGAGCGTCAGAAGGAAGAGGCAGGGAACTGAGGCCCACAGTGCTGCAGGCTGGCGGAACCCAGCGCCACTTGCTTATTACTTCTTTTCATTTTTCATCTTGAGGCAGGGTCTTGCTAAGTTGCCCAGTTGGCCTTGAACTTGAGATTCTGCTGCCTCAACATCCTGGGTAGCTGCGATTACAGGCATGTACCCCTGAGCCTGGCCTTATCCAGGATATAAGGTATCTGCCTGAAAAGTGCCCCACAGCGCCCACTTCCTTCCTATCTTTGATTATAAACCTCACTTATACGCAACTCGGTAAAAGGAAATGCACACACACCAAGAGGCACCTGGAGGAACATTCCAGAACATTAATGGTAATAGCTCTCATGAGCTGTGCTCTGGAATGTGCGGCAACGTTGAAGATTTCTTCTGTGAGCTTTTTCATCCCCTGAGTTTTAAAAAATGGACACTTATTTTAATAAAACAACAAAACTATTAGCCCTAAACATGGCATATCCCCTAATCCCACCCCACGGAAGCCCAGTAGGAACGTTTGGATACACCTCCTGTCGGGCTCTGTCCCCTGTGTGTGGCTCACCCTGCGTGTATGATTCTGCGGACCCGCCCCCTCCATGCTCCACAAACACCTCTGCAAAGTATTGTGCATGGTATTTTTAATGCCTGGAACATCTCACAATATGTATTTATCAAATTTTCTTAAAATTCCCATCTTTTGAGCCACTTGGGTGGCGTCTGATTTTCAGTGTTATGAAGAACGCCCTGCTGAACATCTGTGCTACAGACTGAGCTGTGTTCCCCTCAAATTCATGTTGAAGCCCCAGCTCTGAGGTGGTGGGATCTAGAATGGAGGCCTCCGAGAGGCCACGAGGGTGAGATGGGGTCAGGAAGTGGCCCCAGTGACAGGTGTGCCTCACAGGAAGGGAGACCAGGGAGCTTGCCAGTCAGGTGCTCACGCGCCTCTCCCCTGCCCTCTCCTTCACCCTCCCTCTGTGGCATCTGAGGACACAGTGAGAAGGTCACCTACTGGCCAAGAAGGCCCTCACCAGCACCTGACCATGTGGGTGCCCCCAGCTTACACTTTCAGACTTCAGAACTACGAGAAACTCCATTTCTTTCTTTCCTTCCTTCCTTTTTAAAAAAAGTGAGTGTGTATGTGTGTGTGTGTGTGTGCGCGCGCGTGTGCACGTGCTGGGGATGCGACCAGAGTCTTGCTCATGGCAGGTCAACGCTCTACCCCGACCCACACCTCCAGCCCCGGTTTCCAGGGTTTAAACCACAGGATCAGTGGTGCTTTCTTTTTCTTAAGAGCTGGGGCCTCGCCGCGTTGCCAGGCTCGGTTGCCAGTGCAGTGGAGGTCATAGGACGAACCACCAGGGACCACAGTACAGACCCCGACTGGCCTAGCCCCTGAGGTCCCGAGATGGCGCCCCTCCGGGCTCAGCTCCCGAGGGCTGGGCGCGCAGGTGCGTGCCCCCTTGCCTGGCCATGCAGACAGTGGGCCAGGCGAGTGCTGGCCACTCAGCCCCAGCCCAGCCCTCGCTGTGGTACATTTTTTGGCAGTCCAGGCAGACTAAAACAATCTCTGTGTGTAAAAATATACTTACAGAAATTACATAATCACCTTAACTACATCATGAATTGTAACGTAGATATGATTTATGGAGGATTCCTGCGTTTCCTCAGGAGAGCGTTCTGGCAAGGGACAAGGGCCACAGACCTGGCTGAGGCTCTTCCAAACTCCCCTACACTCCATTTTCTATTTTAATTTTTTTACACTGAGGATTGAACCCCAGAAGCTCTTTAACATGGAGCCCATTTTACTTTTTATTTGGAGATGGGTTCTGAGCTGCTCAGGCCTGGCTGTGCTGCCGAGGCTGGCACGTGCCGCGCCTCGGGCTCCCTCACTCTTTCTGAGCTGAGTTATCTGCTTTTCAGTTTTTCCAAGGAATCTCTCTCGTCAGCAAAAGTGGCGAGTCCCTGTTTGTTCTCTGCAGAATCAGTCTTGCTACAAGGTGCTCATCAAGCAGGGAGAACCCTGTGCCGATCCCACAACACACTGGGTGGAGAAGCGGAACCCTTGGGGGTTCTTCGCGTGGGCTTCAGGCTAACGGTCTACAGGAGCGTAGGAGCTGGGTAGTGAGAAATAGTCCTAGCAGCCCCCTGGCCCACAGCGCTCAGCACTTCACAGGGTCCCTTCAGTTAGCTCCTAGTGCACCCCATTAGGCAGAGAGGGTAACGGGGGGCAGGAACGTGACTGGCTTCACTAAACCTCACGGATGGCAGCGGCAGAGCCCCTGCTGAGCAGGCTCCAGTGCCTGTGATGCTTCCTCTCCAGAAACTGCCAGATCAGCCCAACAGCCTGAGCCACATCCTGAGGTTCACGGCTCTCAGGTGCAGCAATGCCTCACTGCACCACAAGGGGGCTCCAAGTACCGGCTGGTGGCACCAGGAACTGCCAGAGTTCCAGGAGCTGGAAGTCAGCTCAAGTCATGGGCAGGTTCTGATCAGGAGCCTCTTCTTGGCCTGCAGAGGACCCTGAGGCGTGGGGCGAACCAAGGGGCCAGGAAACCTGAGGAGGCCAGGGACTACCACAGGAAAAGAAGTCAGTGGAAGCGTCCTTCCCAGCAGACACAGGGATGACCGAGAAACCAGCGGCCCGCTCACGGCCAGGCCGCCAGCCCCGTCTCCTTCACGAAGCCAGAGCCCGGCCCTGCGGCAGGGGAATGGCCAGCCCCAGCACGGGCAGCCTACCTGCAGCTGCTGCAGCTCGCTCATGTTGCCCGCGCACTGCGCCAGCATGTCCCGCATCTGGCTCTCGTGTTTGTTCTGCTGCTGCAGGCGCTCCGCCTTCTGCCTCTTCTCCTCCTGCTGCGAGAACTGTGGGGGGCGGGGAGCCTCAGGGCAGCGGCCCCGGCTGTGCCCGGCCGAGTGGAGACCCAGCCTCTGCCCTCGGGGCCCAGCCTGGCGGGACCTGCCACGTGACCCACGCCAGGGCAGTGCACGCAGCACAGGACCAGCACAGGAAGGTTCGCGGAAGAAACCGGAGGCGGGTGGTGACAGCACACAGCCGCCTCTGTCCAGCAGGCTGATTCACCAGGGGACGAAGGACGCTTCCAGGCCACGGCTGTGCCCCACGCGCCCTCCCAAGGCCTGGCACACACTTTATACAATCCCCCAGACCACTTCAGGACCAGGCCCTGCCCAGCCCGGCGGCTGCAGCCCACCTGCTTGATCTTGTCGCGCTGCTCGGCGGCACTGCCCTGGCCGTTGATGTGCAGGCTCTTCTTGTACATGGCCATGCGTGTCTTGCCCTCGCTGCGCTGGATCTTGGGCAGCCGCGCCTTCTCCTGCTGCTGCCGCACCTTCAGCTGCTCCAGCATGCGCTGGTTGTAGCGCTGCATCTGCTCCCGCTCCTGAGGGGACGCCCCGGGGGTGAGGTCAGCCACCAGGTCACCTGGGAAGCCCAGACCACCTGGCCAGGATGCTCGGCACAGCAGGCCTGGTCAGCTCACTGCCTGACTTCCAGTTCTTTCACTTTGTGGCGGTGGGAAACCACCTGCATTCGGCAGAAGCCGCACTTTGCATTTTGATCTTTTTATGGGCTGGTGATGTGCAGCCTGTCACGCTCAGGATGCTGTGCCACGTCACTTGGCCATAGCTGCCTGGCAGCCACAAGATCTGAAGGGGAAACGGCCCTACCATATGCTACTGTCAGCAAGCTGGGAGGGTCAGGAGGTCAGGTGTGTGAAACGCACGTCCAGCTTGTTTCCGGCTTGCGATGGGCGTGTGGGAAGTAACCCGGGCAGGGGCCGAGCGTCTGCGTTGCTGAGAGCCCTGGATTCCTACCGGCCAGGTGCCCTCCCAGCTAACTGACGACGCGCCAGCATCGCTTCATGTTTCAGAGCAAGGCGCACCCCAGGGGGCACAGCTCACCATTACCGATGGCACTACACGGACAGCGCTCATTCACTGAGCAGTACTGGGGCCGGACCCAGGGTTGCTGCCACGGGGCGACATTCCCAGCCCTTTTCATTTCTTATCTCAAGGCAGGGTCTTGCTAAGTTGCCCAGGCTGACCTTGAAACTCCGATCCTCCTGCTTCAGCCTTTGGAGTCGCTGGGATTACAGGCATGTGCCACCACACCACGACTAAATTCATATTTTAAAAGACTGAATAATAATTTTGAATTTTCTCCTTCCCCTAAAACCCATTTGCATTTCAAAACTCTGTGTGGACATCGCCTCCTTCAGGAGGCCTCCGTGGCAGCACGCTGACTTCCCTCTGTGCCCGCAGGTAAGGGACCGGAATTACCGGCAACTGCCGTGCACCCAGACCTTGGTTTATCTGACACTGTCACTATGACGGGGACTGACCAAGAGGACAGCATAGACACAGAAAGCGCTCTGGCCGCACAGAGCAGGGGTCCCCTGCCAGGGCTGGGGACTCAGGGAAGGCTTCCCAGCAGAGGTGGCATTTAAGGCCCTAAAAGTCTCCTGAGGAAATGTGTGGGAGAGAGGAAAGGAGAAAGCGGAGGAGAGAGAGGACGGAAAGGGAAGAGGGGAAGGAGAAGAGAGGGAGAGGGAGACAGAGGGAGGGAGGGGGAGAGGGAGGGAGAGAGAGGGAGAGAGAGGGAGGGAGGGGGAGAGGGAGGGAGAGAGAGGGAGGGAGGGGGAGAGGGAGGGAGAGAGAGGGAGAGGGAGGGAGGGAGAGAGAGGGAGGGAGAGAGGGAGGGAGGGAGAGAGAGGGAGAGGGAGAGAGAGGGAGAGGGAGAGAGAGAGGGAGAGAGGAAGAGGGAGAGGGAGAGAGGGAGAGAGGGAGAGAGGGAGAGAGAGGGGAGGGAGGGAGAGAGAGGGAGGGAGAGAGAGGGAGAGGGAGGGAGAGAGGGAGAGAGAGGGAGAGGGAGGGAGGGAGAGAGAGAGAGGGAGAGAGGGAGGGAGGGAGAGAGGGAGAGAGAGGGAGAGGGAGGGAGAAAGAGAGGGAGAGAGGGAGGCAGGGGGCACCACAGCAGCTGGGGTCAGCGGGAGCTGCCGTGGCCATCTGCACCCCGCGCGGTTTCCTGGTGCTCCAGCCAGGATGGACGGCCCTGGAGGCCTCCGGGCTCGCGCGGCCACACGTTCCTCGGGGCACAGGGGCCAGCGCAGCCCGGCCGGTGGGAGCCTCACCTTCTCGTGCCTGCGCAGCAGCTGGTGCCGCTGGAGGAAGTACTGATCTTTGAGCTGCTGCTTCACCAGCTGGTGCTTCTCCTGCAGCTGGTGCTCCTCCATCTCCCACAGCGCTGCCTCCCGGTCTGCAGGGGACATGCCGCCCACTGGGTGAGGTGCCAGAGGCCACACGCATTCTCCCCTCCCGCCCCGGCGAGGTCAGCAGACAGTGACCCATCCGGGCCGGGTCCTAAGGGAGGCAGCTCCCAGCAACAGGGCAGAGCCGGAAGGCCAAGGCCGGAGGGCGGCTTCCTCAGTGAGGGTGCATCTCCCGTGCCTTCTCCCCGGAGTCTCCCTCTGAGCCCTTCCCACTGCCATCACAGAGCAGGGGCGCAGCGCAGAGCACGCTCGAATGCGTACTCAAGGACGCGTCCTCCCTCCACCTACGGTGGTGTCCCTGGGCAGAGGTGGAGGCTGAGGCCTGGAGAGGTGTCCTTCTGAGTCAGGAGTCAGAGAGGCGAGAGGGCAGGCTGGAACTGGTTGCAGCTGGGATTTGGGATGGAAGAGAGCAGCTCTCGAGGCCTCAGTTTCCACCTCTGCCAAATGGGCTCAACCGTGCGTGAGCGAGGAACGGCCTCGGAGGACGTTTTTAAGTGCGATCTGCTCTGCGTCTCTGCTTCTGTCAGGGCTCAGGTGGAGATGCCCTGAAGGAGGCACAGGGTCAGAAATGCACCATCATAGGAAGCAGCCCTCGTCCCTGGCCTCGAGAAGTATGAAAACTTAGTTTCTGCTGCTTATCAGCCTCCGATCCGTGGTATTTTGTTAGTGCTGCCCCAAAAGACTAGGCCATCAACCTGAGAATGGTAACTCTCCAACCTCTGGTTTCCTCATCTGCAAAAACTGGGGCCATGGCAGGGCCTGGCTCCCAGGGGTACGCGGCCTGCAGAGCATCACTCAACCCGTGACAGCTGGGAGGGGGCTCGGTACCGGCTGTGCCACCCGCTTCTGCAGCTCACTGGGTGCAGCTGCCCTGGTGCTGTGTCTGTCCCCTCCTCTGCCCCCTTCCCTGACTTCCGGAATAGTGTCGAGTCTGAGTGGGAATGGTCCCCCGGCCTCGCTCCCGACATCGGGGAGGCTGCCTGGCGCCACCGTGAAGGAAACCTATCTTTCGGGATGGACAGACCCGGTGCTGCCCCAGTGCCCTGCCCACCTCGGAGGAGCTCCTGCTTCCGGTTGAGGCACTCCCGCTCCCTGTCGCAGATCTCCCGCCGGTTCTCCGCGGTCAGCCTCTTCATGGCCAGCTCCAGGTCCTCCTTCTGCTTGGCTACGAAGTCCCGGTCCTGTGGGGAGGAGGTGCACAGACCTTCACCTGGACCAGCTCAGGCCACTCAGTGCCCCCGGTTCAGGGGGAAGAGCGGCAGGACCCAGGAGCACGTTCAGGAAACACGGGAAGGAGTCAAGGAGACTCAGAGGCAGCCACCCACCGAGGCGTGGGCTTGCTTTTGGATCTTGGATCAAATCGTTAAAAAAAGAAAGAAAGAAATGGGATCCGTGAAGCCACTGGTAAGGGGAATGCTGAGCAGCCTGGAGAGGGACGTCATTCAGAAGCGGAGACTGATCGTGTGTGCGCGCCAGGGATTGGACCCCAGGTCACCGAGCTACATGCCCATAAGGCACGTGCATGCCATGGGGGCTGTTTCTGGGATGTCCGAGATGTCTACAGGTTGATACGACATGATGCCTTGGATCTGAGTCAGAATGACCCGGTAGGGTCAGGAAGTGAATAAGTGGACGTGAGGGGACGGTTACTGAGCTCGGGTGATGGGCATGTGGGGCTCGCTGACCATAATAACCATGCCCGTCTGCTTTCTTAACTGTTGTTTCTACCTGACGTCATAACCGCACATATGTGGGGGTACGGTGATCGGTGCAGGCCAGTTAGCATTTCCCTCCTTAAACACGCACCGTTTCTTTGGACTGGGATCCTCTGTGCTTTTTATTTTCCATAATAACAAGTAAGAAAATAAAATTTGGGCTGGGATTGTGGCTCAGTGGTAGAGCGCTTGCCTAGCATGTGCGGGGCACTGGGTTCGATTCTCAGCACCACATACAAACAAATAAAGGTCCATTGACAACTAAAAAAATATTAAAAAAAAAAAGAAAAGAAAATTTAAGTTTGAAAATGTTTAGCTCAGGAGGGTGACAGGAAGATGGCAAGTTCAAAGCCAGCTTGGGCAACACAGTGAGATCCTGTTTCGAAAAAAAACCAGAAAGGGCTGTGGAGGTGGCTCAGTGGCAGAGTGTGCCTGGCATGCACAGGCCCCGGGGTCCATCCAGTACTGGAAAACAAATTTAGGAACCATACGAGAAGGAACTAGAAACCCCTACTAACCCTCAAGAGGCTAGCAAGTGTCCATGAAGCACCTATTCCAGTGCATCCACGGCTACTGCTGTGATTGTTCACAGAAGTCATTTAGGAATTAAAGAGACACCCAAGTTCACAGCACAGGAGTCACGAGGGCCAAGCAGTCACTGGTGAGAAAATGAAGAAGCACAACGCGCTATCAATTCACCATGGCTACCACTCAGCCTTAAAAAGGAAGGCCGTCACATGCACGAGCCTCGTGGACACCGAGTCCACTTATGGGAAGTATCAAGGACAATCATCGTGGAGACAGGGCCTGGTGCAGCTCAGTGGGCCAGCGCGTGCTGAGCTGAGCAGGCACGAGGCCAGGCGACCAATCCCCAGCACCATGCTCACGCAGACCAGCACAGGGACAGGAAGGAGCAGGGAGGTTCCAGGCCGCAGGGCGGGGACAATGGAGAGCTTGCTAGGACAGGCTTTTCAGTTCCGCTTCCCTTAATAGCGAAGATGGTAAATTGTGTTATATCATTTTACCAAAATTTCAAAAGTCACTAGAAAGACCTCTCCATGTTACCATGTACTCTTCTATTAAATGTTTTTTTTGGGGGCGTCCTGGGTTTGAACCCAGGGGTGCTTAACCACTGAGCCATACCCCCAGCCCTTTTTTATATTTTATTTAGAGTCAGGGTCTCACTGGGCAGTTTAGGGCCTTACTAAATTGCTGAGGCTGGCTTTGAATTTGTGATCCTCCTGCCTCAGCCTCCCGAGCTGCTGGGATTACAGGCGTGCGCCAAGGCGACCGACTTCAAATGTATTTTAATGGATGAAAATATTTCATGGTACAGATCTACCCTAATTTATTTCCCTAATAAATAACAGGTTGTTCCCAGTTTTCTCTACTTAAGTAGCGCAGGCCTTCACACTCTGGGATCTGAATGTGTGTGAAGCTTGCGATGACTTTCCCAGGATGTCCAGAAGGAGAAAATCCAAGTTAGAAGTTCCACAAGTTTTTGAGGATTTTTTTTTTTTAAATCTTGTCTTTAGTTGTAGATGGACACAATGCCTTTATTTTATTTACTCAGTTTATGAGGTGCTGAGGATCAAACCCAGTGCCTCACATGTGCTAGGCAAGTGCTCTACCGCTGAGCCCCAGTCCAGCCCCAAGGATCTTCATGTGATTGCAGATCGGCCTCCTGAAGGGCCACACAATCTGCTCGCTCTTTCTCTCTCCTCTCCTCTTCTCTCTCCTCTTCTCTTCTCTTCTCTTCTCTTCTTCTCTTCTTTCTCTCTCTCTCTCTCTCTCTCTCTCTCTCTCCCCCCCTCTCCCCCCCCCCATCAGGACAAGGACCTGTGGGCCTCACCCTCACAAGCCCTGCATTTTAAAAAATTAATTTTAAAATCTGACACATACGAATTGCACAAAGTTCTGGGGTGCAATGTGAAATTTCAACATGCTATGTTTTGTACAATAATCAGGTTGGCATAATTAGCATGGCCATCGAAAACATTTGTCTTTGGGGTGAAACCCTGGAAATCCTCTCTTCTAGCTTCTCTGAGATGCACGACGCACTCTCACTGGCTATCGCCCCACAGTGCAACAGGACCCGAGAGTGCGCTGCTCCCACCTATCCGCGGACCAGCCTCCCCGGCACCCCTGCCTCGCCTGCACGCTTTTCTGATCTCAGAACCCAGGGCGGGTTCCGGGGTGTCCTGAAGAGAACGCGGAGTCTGGAGTCTGACCAAGTTTGAGGCGTTGCCCGCCCACAGTCACCTCTGCAATGTCACCTCTCTGAGCCTCGGTTTCCTCTGCAGCAAATGGGAAAAGAAAGAGCCTCCCCCCAGACCCCGAGGCGGATGGCGTACAGAGCCTGTGCCGGGGAGCAGAGGGCGGAGACCCCTGGGAGGGAGCCCAGGCACTGGAGCAGGGAACAGGCGGGAGGGCAGAGTGAAGCGGGCAGGGCCCGGCAGCACTTGCGGGCAAGGGGAGCCACTGAAGATCTGTGGGGGAGGTGACGTGCTCACACCAGCTGGTGTGAGGAAGGAACTATAGGAGAGTGGCAGGAGGTGGTGTCCGTGCACGTGTGCACACGTGTGTGTGCGTGCACACGTGTCGTGCTCAGGAGGCATGGAGGGCCCAGTGCAAGGAGGACTCAGCTCCTGCCTGCCCACCGGAGGGAGGAGCCCTCAGGACGGCAGGGCCAGCTCCGGGAGACGAGGGCTGGACTCCCAAGGGCCCCAAGCCGCCAGGGGGAGATCCTGTGCCCGCCAAGGCGCAGTGACAAGCCAGCACAGGGCCTAGGACCAGGCGCAGGGGCTGAGGGCTTGGGCCACGGTCCAGGGTGGGCAGCGGGGAGGGCGGGCTGGCCGGTGCTCAGAAGGAGGCGCCCTGAGGGGCGAGGCCTGGGCGCGGACAGGGCTCACGTGGGGACCCTGAGGGCCGGTGGGGCCCAGCACTCACGAGAAGCTGCTTCTTCTGCGTGTGCTCCTCCATCTTCTGCTTCATGCTCTCCTTCCGCTGCTGCCGGGGCAGCTTCTCCACCTCGCTCTTGGCCTGCAGGCGGCAGAGTGGCCGGGTCAGGGCGGTCCCTGCGCTGGCTGCAGTGCCAGGCGCTGAGGCTGGGGCCCAGGGTCAGGGAGGCCGCAGGCCAGGTGGCTCCACAGGTGCGACCCCCCCACATCCTGCCACACCCAGCCCTCAGGGGGCGCCGGTTGGCCTGGCCACTACTGTCCCAGCTCCCGTCCGGAGAGGACAGGCTGTTTCTGGCGGCTTGGTCTCCATCCCGCCTCCTCTGGTAATGCACCTTGTTTCCTCTGGGCAGTTTTTCTCAGGCTTTTTGAAAAACTACTGTCCCCTCAGAAGACCTTTAGATATGTTTCCCTAATTGCGCTGAACATATGAAATAATCTTAAAAGATATGCCGTTAGTGTCAGAGATGTCTGTCATCAACTTCCATATCGAGTCGCCCGAGAAGGCCTGCGTCTGTGGGTGCTCTCACCCAGCCAGAGACGCAGGCTCCGGGTTCCCCTGAGCCAAGGCTGGCACCGTGGGCCCACCTGGCCCTAGGCCAGCACAGGGTCCCGGCTGGTGGAGCTGCATTTCTGTGCCCCTGACCTCAGGCCTGGCCCAGGGGTGAGCACGTGGCCCTGCAGGGTCAGGATGTCTCAGGACGTTTGCTGGGACAGCGGGAAGAAGCTGCCCTCTACCCTGGGTGCTAAGTGGTGGATGGTGGGCCACCCAGGATGCCCTGGAGGCCCACTGGGGTGACCGCAGTGCAGGGAGGAAAGGCCTTTCCTCTCAGGTCCCAGACCTGCCTGGTGACCTAATGGGGAGGTGGCTGACCTCATGCTTCCAGCCCCAGGCACTGGGACCTAGGCCTGCAGAGAAGGTGCCTGAATCCCAAAGAGAAGAATGCAGAACAGGAAGTCCTTAAGGCTTTGTATGGGCCCACACAAGTCTGGTCCAGTCCTGAGCTGGGCACTAGTGAGACAGGAGCAGAGGAGGACAGCAAAGGCTTTGGAAAACTAAAGGAAGATCAGGACCACCACCCACAGCGGGGAGCCTGCGGGTCCGTGCCTAACAGGGTGGGCTGCAGCTAAGAGAAGAGACGTTTGCATGTTGTGAGATTTCTACCATTTAATTGAAGCACTGCACTGTAAACACTAAGCGGGTGCTCAAAGAGTTCAAGGAGCACATTAAGACACTATAGAACAACCACTAAACACATGTGCCCAGATGTGCCCATAAGCCAAATACTTAATTAAAATAGGACACCAAAATATTAAAATACACCTGTAATCCCAGCAACTTGGGAGGCTGAGGCAGGAGGATTGCAAGATTAAAGCCAGCCTCAGGGAGATCCACGATGGTGGACTAGAGGGAGGCTGCATTCCTTGTCGCTCGGTAACTCCGGTTTCAAGTAGAGGATATCTGTTTCTTGATTGCTCACTTTCAGGTGCCTACCATCCGCCATTTGCCTGCCTCTCGCCTGTCCATCCCCTGCCTTACACCTATCCATCACCCAATGTAGGCCTACAGGTTCACCTCCTGATTGTCCGACAACAGTCAGCAAACTGATCGCCGACCGCCAGTGGAGCTCCAGCTGCCTGCTGTTGCCTGGAAGTTCACTGTCACAGTACCTGCAGGTTTGGTTACACATGGCTGCCGCCATTTTGAGACAACAGCCAGGCCCCGTAGGACCCCTGGCCGGACTGACTGAGCCCCACCTCCAGGATCCCTCAGCCTGACGATCACTCCCTGCCTCTGTGGCCCTCACATTGACTGACTGCCCCCTGCCGCCAGGACCCCAGACCAACTGATTGCAACCAGCCTCCAGGATCCCACAACCACACCAAACACACCCGACCTCCAGGACCCCTGCCTGACCAACCGCATCCCGCCTCCAGGATCTCCTGCTGACCACGTCCACACCCTGAGCTGCAGCTCCCCATTTGCCAACACATTTGGAAGCCAGAGCGGCCATCTTGGATAATCCTGAAAGCCAGAGCTCCGATCTTTAGGTGGGGCAAATCCCATCCTGAGACGCCTGCTGGAGGCTTGAAGCTCATTGTCAGGTCCTCTCATGCATCAGGCTACTGAACTCTGGGAGGTTTCGTTACTATATGACTGTTATACTGTAGATTTTCTTTTTTCTCCTTATAGAAAAAATTTAAGTTTTATTTCTTTACTTTTCTTGCTCTCTTTTCCTTTTGTTTACCTGTTCCCTCAGAGTCTCTTTCTCCCTTTTTGCATGCTAACAACCAAATTCTTTTGTTTATACTCTCACTCTTTCTATTATCTAGAACTTCTATATATTCTTTTCTTATCCCATTAACAGCTACAACCTACATCCCTCCACCTCCTCTTTGTCCTCCATTTGAAACTGCAGACCTTATTACAAATCTGTTTATTTTACTGAAGATATTTGAACTCATTCTATTTATTATGACAATTTTGTTATTGTCCTCATAGGGGCTATTTGGTCTAGGATTGCATACTGTCTGAATTGGGCACTGCTAATATTGATCTCCCCTTAAAGAAAGGGTTTTGGAAACATATAGGGCCACTATAAGCCTACAGGGGGAAATCTGTAATACCGCAGATCTGCACTGCTAGAGGGGAAGATACATGAACAACATGAAAAAACAAGGGAAGAAAATGATCCAAACAAGTCTAGATTCTATATTAATAGAATCCAATCACAGTAAGTTAGAAGAAATGTCAGAAAAGGACTTCAGATTATACATGATTAAGATGATTTGCGAAGCAAAGGATGAGATAAGAGAGCAAATGCAGGCAATGAATGATAATACCAATAAGCTGAAAGAGCAAGTGCAGGAAGCAAAAGATCATTTCAACAAAGAGATAGAGATTCTCAAAAAAAACCAAACGGAAATCCTTGAAATGAAGGAAACAATAAACCAAATAAAAAACTCAATGGAAAGCATCACCAAAAGACTAGACCACTTGGAAGACAGAATCTCAGACAATGAAGACAAAATATTTAATCTTGAAACTAAAGTTGCCCAAACAGAGAAGATGGTAAGAAATCATGAACAGAATCTCCAAGAACTGTGGGACATCATGAAAAGACCAAATTTAAGAATTATTGGGGCTGGGGAGATAGCTCAGCTGGTAGCGTGCTTGCCTTGTAAGCACAAGGCCCTGAGTTCGATCCCCAGTACCGCAAAAAAAAAAAAAAAAAAAAAAAAAAAAAAAAAAAAAAAAAAAAAGAATTATTGGGATTGAGGAAGGCACAGAGATACAAACCAAAGGAATGAACAATCTATTCAATGAAATAATATCAGAAAATTTCCCAAACCTGAAGAATGAAATGGAAAATCAAATATAAGAGGCTTACAGAACACCAAATGCACAAAATCATAACAGATCCACACCAAGGCACATTATAATGAAAATGCCTAACATTCAAAATAAAGATAGGATTTTGAAGACCACGAGAGAAAAGCATCAGATTACATATAGGGGGAGACCAATATGGATAGCAGCTGACTTCTCAACCCAGACTCTAAAAGCTAGAAGGGCCTGGAACAACGTGTTTCAAGCTCTGAAAGAACATGGTTGCCAACCAAGAATCCTATACCCAGCAAAACTAACCTTCAGATTTGAAGATGAAATAAAATCCTTCCATGATAAACAAAGTTAAAAGAATTTACAAATAGAAAGCCTGCACTACAGAATGTTCCCAACAAAATATTCCATGAGAAGGAAATGAAAAACAACAATGGAGGTCAGCAAAGGGAGGAACTACCTTAGAGAAAAACCACTCAAAGGAGAAACCAAGCCAACTTAGAAACCAAAAATAAGCCAAATGACTGGGAATACAAATCATATCTCAATAATAACCCTGAACGTTAATGGCCTAAACTCATCAATCAAAGACATAGACTGGCAGAATGGATTAAAAAGAAAGACCCAACAATATGCTGCCTGCAAGAGACTCATCTCATAGAAAAAGACATCCACAGACTAAAGGTGAAAGGATGGGAAAAAACCTACCACGCACATGGACTCAGTAAAAGAGCGGGGGTTTCCATCCTTATATCAGATAAAGTGGACTTCAAGCCAAAGTTAGTCAGAAGGGATAAAGAAGGACATTTCATACTGCTTCAGGGAACCATAAATCAGGAAGACATAACGATAGTAAATATTTATGCCCCAAACAATGGTGCATCCCTGTACATCAAACAAATCCTTTTCAATTTCAGGAATCACATAGACCACAACACAATAATTCTGGGTGACTTTAATGCACCGCTGTCACCACTAGATAGATCTTCCAAACAAAAACCAACCAAAGAAACCATAGAGCTCAATAACACAATCAATAACCTAGACTTAATAGACATATATAGAATATTCCATCCATCAACGAATGGATTCACTTTCTTCTCAGCAGCACATGGAACCTTCTCGAAAATAGACCATATGTTATGCCACAAATCAGCCCTTAGGAAATGCAAAAAAATAGAGATACTGCCTTGTGTTCTATCAGATCATAATGGACTGAGAGTAGAAATCAATGACAAAATAAAAAAGAGAAATTACTCCAACACCTGGAGACTAAATAATATGCTATTGAATGAAAAATGGATAACAAAAAACATCAGGGAGGAGATAAAAAAATTCTTAGAGGTCCATGAGAACGACGATACAACATATCAAAATCTCTGGGACACTATGAAAGCGGTACTAAGAGGAAAATTCATTGCATGGAGCGCATTCCAGAAAAGAATGAAAAGTCAACAACTAAATGACGTAACATTATAGCTCAAAGACCTAGAAAAAGAAGAACAGAATAACAGCAAAAGGAGTAGAAGCAGGAAATCATTAAAATCAGAGCTGAAATCAATGAAATTGAAACAAAAGAAACAATTCAAAAAATTGACAAAACAAAAAGTTGGTTCTTTGAAAAAGTAAACAAAATAGACAAACCCTTAGCCACACTAACAAAGAGAAGGAGAGAGACGACTCAAATTACTCAAATTACTAAAATTTGTGATGAAAAAGGACACCACTGAGATACAGAACATAATGAGAAGCTACTTTGAAAATCTGTATTCCAACAAAATAGAAACTATCAAAGACATTGACAAATTTCTAGAGACATATGCTCCTCCCAAACTGAACCAGGAGGACATACACAATTTAAACAGATCAATATCAAGCAATGAAATAGAAGAAGCCATTAAAAACCTACCATCCAAGAAAAGCCCAGGACCAGACAGATTCTCAGCTGAGTTCTACAAGACCTTCAAAGAAGAACTCATTCCAATACTTCTCAAAGTATTCCAGGAAATAGAAAAGGAGGGTACCCTACCAAACTCATTCTACGAAGCTAATATCACCCTTATACCCAAACCAGGCAAAGACACATCAAGGAAAGAAAATTTTAGACCAATATCCTTGATGAATATAGATGCAAAGATCCTTAACAAAATATTGGCAAACCATATCCAAAAGCATATTAAGAAAATCGCGCACCATGCTCAAGTGGGGTTCATCCCTGGAATGCAAGGATGATTTAACATTTGTAAATCAATAAATGTAATCCATCATGTCAATAGACTTAAGGATAAGAATCATATGGTTATTTCAATTGATGCAGAAAAAGTGTTCGACAAAATACAACACCCCTTCATGCTCAAAACACCAGAAAAAATAGGGATAGTAGGAACATACCTGAACATTGTAAAGGCTATTTATGCTAAGCCCATGGCCAACATCATTCTTAATGGAGAAAAACTGAAACCATTCCCTTTAGAAACGAGAACAAGACAGGGATGTCCTCTTTCTCCAGTTCTATTCAACATTGTCCTTGAAACTCTAGCCAGAGCAATTAGGCAGACTAAAGAAATTAAAGGGATACGAATAGGAAAAGAGGAACTTTAGCTGTCACTATTTGCTGATGACATGATTCTATATTTAGAGGATCCAAAAACCTCCAGAAAACTTCTAGACCTCATCAATGAATTCAGCAAAATAGCAGGCTATAGAATCAAAACACATAAATCGAAAGCATTTTTATACGCAAGCGACCAAACAGCTGAAAGGGAAATGAGGAAAACAACTCCATTTGCAATAGCCTCAAGAAAAGTAAAATACTTGGGAATCAATCTAACCAAAGAGGTAAAAGATCTCTACAATGAAAACTACAAAACACTGAAGAAAGAAATTGAGGAAGACCTTAGAAGATGGAAAGATCTCCCATGTTCTTGGATAGGAAGAATTAATATTGTCAAAATGGCCATACTACCAAAAGTGCTATACAGATTCAATGCAATTCCAATTAAAATCCCAATGACGTACCTTATAGAAATAGAGCAAGCAATCATGAAATTCATCTGGAAGAATAAGAAACCCAGAATAGCTAAAGCAATCCTTAGCAGGAAGAATGAAACAGGAGGTATCGCGATACCAGAACTTCAACTATACTACAAAGCAATAGTAACAAAAACAGCATGGTATTGGCACCAAAACAGACAGGAAGATCAATGGTACAGAATAGAGGACACGGACACAAACCCAAATAAATACAATTTTCTCATACTACACAAAGGTGCCAAAAATATGCAATGGAGAAATGACAGCCTGTTCAACAAATGATGCTGGGAAAACTGGAAATCCATATGCAACACAATGAAACTAAACCCCTATCTCTCGCCCTACGCAAAAATCAACTCAGAATGGATCAAGGACCTTGGAATCAGACCAGAGACCCTGCATCTTATAGAAGAAAAAGTAGGTTCAAATCTTCAACTTGTTGGCTTAGGATCAGACTTCCTTAACAGGACTCCCATAGCACAAGAAATAAAAGCAAGAATCAATAATTGGGGTAGATTCAAACTAAATAGCTTTTTCTCAGCAAAGGAAACTATTAGCAATGCGAAGAGAGAACCTACAGAGTAGGAGAAAATCTTTGCCACTCATAATTCAGATAGAGCACTAATTTCCAGAATTCATAAAGAACTCAAAAAACTCTACATGAAGAATATAAATAACCCAATCAACAAATGGGCTAAGGATATGAACAGATGCTTCACAGAAGAAGATCTACAAGCAATCAACAAACATATGAAAAAATGTTCACCATCTTTAGTAGTAAGAGAAATGCAAATCAAAACTACACTAAGATTCCATCTTATCCCAATTAGAATGGCGATTATCAAGAACACAATCAACAATAGGTGTTGGAGAGGATGTGGGGAAGAAGGTACACTCATACATTGCTGGTGGGGATGCAAATTAGTGCAGCCACTCTGGAAAGCAGTGTGGACATTCCTTAGAAAACTTGGAATGGACCCACCATTTGACCCAGCTATCCCACTCCTTGGCCTATACCCAAAGGACTTAAAATCAGCATACTACAGAGATACAGCCACATCAATGTTCATAGCTGCTCAATTCACAACAGCCAGACTGTGGAACCAACCTAGATGTCCTTCAATTGATGAATGGATAAAGAAACTGTGGTATATATGTATTCAATGGAATATTACTCAGCTATAAAGAATAATAAAATTATGGCATTTGCAGGTAAATGGATGAAATTGGAGAATATCATGCTAAGTGAGATAAGCCAATCTCAAAAATCCAAAAGACGAATGATCTCACTGATAAGCGGATGATGACACATAATGGGGGGTGGGAGGGGGCAAGAATGGAGGAAAGAGGGACTGTATAGAGGGAAAAGAGGGGTGGGAGGGGTGGAGGGGAGGAAAAAATAACAGAAAGAATCAAACCTCATTACCCTATGTGAATGTATGATTACACAAATGGTGTGCTGTTACTCCATGTACAAACAGAAACAACATGCATCCCATTTGTTTACAATAAAAATAAATTAAAAAAAAAAAGGCAGCCTCAGCCATTTAGCAAGGACTTAAGTAACTCAGCAAGACCCTTTCTCAAAATAAAAATAGGGCTGGGGAGATAGCTCAGTTGGTAGCGTGCTTGCCTTGCAAGCACAAGGCCCTGGGTTCGATCCCCAGCACCGCAAAAATGAATAAATAAATAATTAAATAAAATAAAAAATAAAAAAGGCTGGGGATATAGTTCGGTGGTTAAGTGCTCCTGAGTTCAATCCCTGGTACCACAAAAGAAAGCTTTCCAAAATGTTAGCAAATAGAAGCTAATAATATGTTAAAAAGGAAAATAAACAAAGAGGCTTATCCCAAGAATGCAAAGATAGTTCAATATTTGAAAATCAAACAATTCAATTTATAATACCAACATACTAAAAAACAAACATCATACGATCATGTCAACTGATAGATGAAAACTATTCAATAAAAGACGACAATATCCCTTGATGATAAAACCTATTAGCAAAGGAGGAACTTCCTTAACTGGTCAGAGAACATCGACAAAAACGATGGCCGGCCTTGTTCCTAAGGATGAAATGCTGAAAGCTCTCCCCTTACGACCGGCTGGAACAAGGCCGGGTGTCTACTGTACTCTCTGCTCCACACCCTACGGCAAGTCCAGGCCAGCCAGAAAGCAAGAAGAGCACACAGATTAAAAAGGAAGAAATAGGACCGTTTCTGTTTACAGACTGTCTATGTAGAAAATCCCAAGGAGTCTAGGAAAATTTTTTAAGAAGACAGTAGAACAAGTGAGTCTGGCAAGGTTGCTGTTTACATAGCATTTACATTGCATTGGGCATTATGAATAATCTAGAGATGACCTAGAGTACATGGGAGGATATCTGTCGATTCTATGTAAATATGGCATTTTACATGAAGGACTTGAACAGCCTTGAAGCCTGGTACCCAAGGGGGGTCCTGAGCCAGTCCCCAGAGGACGCTGAGCAATGACCGCATGCCTAAGGAAGTAACCGAGCCCTGTGCTCGGCTCCACCACAAATTCAAGAGAGCAGCGCCGCTGGGCGAGTGAAGCTCCGTCAAAGCAGGCCGGCCGGCCGAGGGAGGGACGGAAGACGCACTCACTACAGGAGCCACGTCCTCCTGGGAAAGCCAGCAAAGCAAAGCCAGGGCTTCCCTTTCCATGAAAATTTTTTTGAAGAAAAACACCCCTACCTCCAAAAAAAACATTTAAAAACCCGAGTCTGGGGCTGGGGATGCAGCTGGTGGTACGCGCGCCCCCAGCATGCCCAGCGTGGCAAAACCAAAGGAACCCACAGGCTGAGCGGAAGCCGCAGGACCAGATCCCCGCGGGCCTGAGTTCAGTGTCAGACTTAAAGCCCAGCTGGGATCCTGTCCAGGAGAAACTCCACCCTGCTCTGGCTCCGGAGCAGGCGCTGGGGCCAGGAGGGGTGGGGCGGGGCTTCTCTCCCCCACGCCCCCCACTGCTGCCCATCTAGCAGGTGGGTTAACAAGGCACTACTTGCCTTGGCATAAAATCAAAAAGACAAAAAAACTCAGTCATCAAGATAAACACCATTAAAACAAATCAAAACTCATGCAAAAAATCATGAATAAAATACCAACATTTTAAACACACGATCCAGCTCTGCGTGGAGGGCCCAGTCCCCGCGCCTCACCCTGACCCCAGCCCTGACCCCAGCCCTGACCCCAGCCCTGCCAAACGCTGGCTGTATGGTCATAGCCGATGCTCTGCTCATGAATTCTTTGCATTCATTTTTACCTTAAAATATTGTGTGAGAGCCTTTGTTATCTGGACTGCTGTTTTTTGGGGTGGGGCTGGTGCTGGGGACTGAACCCAGGACCTCCAGTGTGCTTAGGCAAGGCTCCAACACCGAGCTGAGCCCCCAGCTCCAGTCTTGGGCTGTCTGAGGCCCCAGATGTGGCGTCCAGGAGAGCCCTGCTTGTCTCAGCCAGCCCTGGCCTGCTCTGCGCTTGGCTCCTGCAGGCAGTGGCCTGGGGCCCCGGAGGCACGGCCTGTGGGTCCCCCAGTGCAGGCTGGGAGCTGCGCTCCAGGGCACCGCGGTGCACTCTGGGAGGCTGCTGGTCCTCTGCTCTCCGCTCAGGACTGGGACTGTGTTCCTGTGTGTGTGGTGTGGGGGTCCCGCCTGCTTGGCCCCCGTTCCCCAGAGTCCACTGGGGCCCAAGTGCACTCCTGCAGGGCAGGCTGGGAGAGGTGCCTCCCCACCCTGCCTCAGGACCAGGGTCTCCCTGCCGCCTCCCCTCCCGCTTCCGCCTGGAAGAGAAAGAGGAGGAAGGGAAAGTGGTGGGCGCAGGACCCTGAGTGTCCACCTCACCCTCTTGTCCAGTGACAGCTCCAGTCCGAGCCGCCACCTCTTCTGTCCTTGTCCCTCTCAGTCAGGGCTCAGCTAGGAGGACACAGAAGCAGCTGCCCAGGCCACACTGTGCGGGCCTGGCTGTGAGAGGAGGCAACTGGGAGCCAAGCTGAGATGTGCTCCCGAGGGCAGAGCTGGAGCTCAGGCTTGGCCGCGCTGGCACGCGGGCCTCCCAGGCACGCAAGCTCCCTGCAGCCCCGCTCACAACAGAGGCGTCCCGACCTCCTCAGTGGCCCACCCCACCGGCACAGTCACCTCTTTCTTCATCATCTTGAGCTGCTCTTGGAACCTGGCGTAGTCCCGATCCTGCTCCAGGCGGATCCGCTTGGCCTCCTCCCGGCGGCGCAGGGCATGGTCTTGCTCCATCTTCTCCACCTGCTGCTTTTGCTGACGTTCCAGGTTCTCCAGCTCCGTGTCGAAGAACTTCTTCTTGGCCTGGAGGGAGCAAGAATTCAGAGAAACTCAGCAAAGCCACTTTGTACCTGGGAGGGAGACAGGGAGGTGTGCTCAGACCTGGGTTTGCATTCTAGATCTACCACCTCTTTGCTGTGTGACCTAGGGCAAGCTGCTTAACCGCTCTGGGTCTCCGTTTCCTTATCTCCAACAGAGAGACCAGACCATTGACTTTGCACTGTTGTGGCCTGATGAGGTCGGAAAACCTCAAGAACAGGGCAGCGGTTGTGAACTGCTCCCCACTGCCTCACCAACCCCCTCTGCGCTTCACCTGAAGGAAACTCGGAGGTGACGCCCTGGGCCCAACCCCGGCTCACATTGCTCTCTTGCTCAAAGCGCCGGAGCAGCTGCTCCAGCTGCAGCTCGTGCTTGCTGCTGAGCTGGCTCTGGTTCCGGTGCTCCTCCTTCTGCAGCAGTCGCAGCTCCCGGAGCTCCTGGCGCCTGGCGGAGGGAGGGGGTACGGGTTTGGCATGAGGGGGGCGCCTCACAGCTGGGGACGCCCAGGGCTGGATCGTGGACCAGAGTCCCACACCGGGCACGAGGAGACTCAGGTGCACCTGTCACGACTGGCGGCCAAGTGGAGTGACCTCAGTGCACGCAGAGGGCTGGGGCGGCGTGAGGGTGACCACCCGAGCTCAGGAGCGCGGCAGGGGCGCGGAGCTGGGCAGACAGGGATGGAAATGGGAGAAACGGGGACGTCACCGTGTGGACACGCCGCGCAGACCTGGGAGAAACAGCCGTGGCATGGACTAGAGGCACCAGGGACCGGGGCGCTGACCCTTCACAGGCTGCTGGCGCCCTGAGGGTGATCTGGCAATGCGCCTGTGACCCTGGCGTGGCGGTTCCGCTCGGTGGATACGGGTGTTGTAACAGGCTACTCGTGACGCTGTCCCTCGGTATCCGCGACCCCAGGACCCTGCCCTGTGCTACAATGCACGATGCCAGGCCTCTCGTGGGAGACGGTGTTGTATCTCACACCGCCTGGGTGTGTGCTCGCGCCCACGGCCACCGCCTCCCTGGGACCTAACACCCGAGACAATGTGCACGCTGGCGAGCTGGTGCACAGCACTGTTTGGGGATAATGACAAGAAAAAAGAAGTCCACGTGTGTTCAGGACAGACGCAGCTGTGCCCCCTAATTTTGTGGTTGGTTGGATCCACAGATGCAGAAGCCGCGGGTTCAGAGGGCCAGCTGTACACCGAGTCAGGAACGAGTGTCCCTGGCCTAGGTGATTGAGAGTCACGATACATCCACATGACGGCAACCCAGACAACCATCAAACAGGTTCTAGAAACACTTGACTCGGTGGAAAAACGTCTATGAAGGGCACAACCCTCCGCGCAGACCAGGGGTGATCTCCAGGAGCAAGAGCCAGTGGGCCTGTGCCCTGGAAGGGCCACACCACGGAAGGCTAACCAGGGTGGCGGGACACCTGGCAGGAAGTGCAGGAGGCTTTCCGGTCCTTTTTTTTTTTTTGAGCCATGACAGCATTTTACCGATTACGATAAACCGTGACCTGAGCCGCACGGCCCGCCTTGTTAGTGTGTAGGCAGGAGAAGGGATGCAGGGCGAGCCCAGGATGGGCCGGGCACACGTGGACAGTACCGTTCACATAAGCAGAAAGGGAAAAGCTCGGCTCCCGACTGCGACTTGCGGGTTCCCGGGTGGTCCCTCGGGATTGGGTCGGCCAGGCCGTGTCCCCTGCAGTCATTCACAGTCTGCACGTGGCGAGTCCACTGTGCAGTCGCGCTTGTCCTGCAGGCCTCGCTCACGGCTCTAAGGGGCCGCTCGCGCCCGCTGCCTGGGACGAGGCCGAGCACCGTCTCCGGGCTGGGGTGCCCTCTGGGGCAGTCACAGCATCCTTGCTGACCTTGGCCCCCCGTCCATAAGACGAAGCAGATTGTCCCCAGCTGGCAGGTTCCCTGAGGGCTGAGCGAGACGATGCCCATTTTGGGCCCACCTGGCCCGCGGCAGAGGCCTGGGGAGTGGCAGCTGCCGCAGTGACGGCGAGGACACCAGCAAGAGCCGCCCGGGCTCTGGGCAGAGTGAGACACAGCCCAGCCTCGGGCGGGGCTTCTGCATGAGCACCTGCTTTTCTGGAAACGGAGAGGGTAGGAGGTGATCGTCCAGAGTGTTAAAGACATGGACGTCCTGACTCAAGAGAAAGAAGGTCCAAACACGGGGCACGAGGTGGGCAGCTGGTTCTCGTGACGCCTCCCGGGCCCCCGAGTTCTCAGGGGGTGTGCTGGTGGAGAGGCAGGCCGGGGGGCCTGGGAAAAAACGGTCAGCACAGGAGGTTCCAGGGAGGAACAGAAGGACCTCGGCCACGAGCCTCAGCCTGGGAGGGTGACAGACATTAGGCTGCCCGGTTTAGACGCCCGAGAGGGGCTGACTTTCTGAGATGCTCAGGTCCAGGTGCGCAGTGGTGGGGCGTGCGTCAGCAGGGGGCGGTGGGAGCCTCCCACACTCCTGCAGCCTGGCCGGGGCCACAGGCTGCTAGGGCCTCCTGACCACAGATGACAAACAAGAACAGCCTGCTGTCCGTGAGCTGAGCGCCTCCCACCCACCTCCTCACGGCCTTCCTTCCACACCTGAGCAGCACACAGCCGCTCCACTCGGGAAGGCGGCAGCCAGGCCGAGGGCAAGGCTTCTCCACGGGGTGAGCCCGTCGGGAACTTCAAGCCAGGAACCCGCACTGCCCAGAGGGGCAGTGATGGGAACCCAGCCCTGAGAGTCCAGGGTCCTCTACCAAGAGCCCCAGGCCGCCAACCCACACAGATAAGGACGTGTGTGTGTGTGAGCGTGTGCACACCCAGCAAGGCCGCACGAACAGCATCAGCCCAGCCCCAAGACGGGAGGAGTGCCCAGAGCAGCCAGAAAGGCCCGGCACACGCCGGAGCGCTCGGGCTCCGGAAGACGTCTGAACGCATCTGATGTGCCAGGAATTCTCTCAAACCAAGAGTGACTTCACCCCGCAAAGGCCCGGGCCCGAGTGGATGGATGGATGGATGACAGATGGCTGGCTGGAGAACAAGGGACCTTACGGGTGGGTGGATGGATGTAAGCATGGGTAGGTGGAGAGATGCAGGGGTGGGCGGGCATACGGGTGGATGATGGATGGAAGGATTAATGGGTTGTTGGGTGACTGGGTCATTGGATGTGTAGATGGGTGGATGGGTGGACAGTTGGATGGAATGGATGGGTGGATAGATGGGTGGGCAGACAGATGGATAGATGGATAGATGAACAGGTAGATGGATGATGGATGTTGGGTTGAAAAAATGGATGGAAGGTAAATGAATGAATGAATGGATGGATGGACAGATGGGTGGATGAACGGGTGGGTGGTTGGGTGGATGGATGGATGGGTGGGTGGTTGGTGGATAGGTCACTGCAGGCATGAATGTGTGAACAGAAGAACGGGATGGATGAATGGGCAGATGGAAGGATGGATGGATGGGTGGCTAGATGGGCAGATAAATGGATGGGCAGATGGATGGTTGGGTGGGTGTGTAGATGGTAGATGGGTCAATGGATGGGGAAGTACAGGGTCTCAAGCAAAACCAGTTTCCTATTGTTCCTTTGTTTCCCCACTCCACACCACAGACAGACAGACAGCCCTCTCACCCAAGGGCCAGTGCCCCTCCCTTCACTGCAATGGATGGGCGGGTGGACGGTAGATGAGTGGGTGTGTGGGTGGGTGGACGATGGCGGGATCCGCGGCCCCGTTCCCGCTATCAGTGACCTTGTGGGTGGGTGGACGACAGGGATCCACGGCCCGTTCCTGCTGTGCCCCCCCGACTTGCCTGAGGAATCGCATCTCCTCGTCCTTCTTTTCGTCGTCGCTGATGATCTTGGAGGTGGTGATGCTCACCTCCACTCCGTCCACCACGAATTTGCGCGTCCGCTTCAGGGTTCTGTTGTGCAGCCTTGAGTCCTGGCCGGGGACAAGGTGATGCTGTTTCAGAAAGGTCTGTGGCTCACAGGGTGAGGCCATGCCTGCCCCACAGCCCCTGCCCCACAGCCCCCCTGCCCCACAGCCTGCGCCCCACAGCCTCCACCCCACAGCCTGCACCCCACAGCCTGCACCCCACAGCCTCCACCCCACAACCCCCGCCCCACAGCCCCTGCCCCACAGCCTCCGCCCCACAGCCCCCACCCCACAGTCCCCCTGCCCCACAGCCTGCGCCCCACAGCCTCCACCCCACAGCCTCCACCCCACAACCCCCGCCCCACAGCCCCCGCCCCACAGCCTGCGCCCCACAGCCTCCGCCCCTCAGCCTGCGCCCCACAGCCTCCACCCCACAGCCTGCACCCCACAGCCCCCGCCCCACAGCCTCCACCCCACAGCCCCCGCCCCACAGCCTCCGCCCCACAGCCCCCACCCCACAGCCCCCCTGCCCCACAGCCTGCGCCCCACAGCCTCCACCCCACAGCCTCCACCCCACAACCCACGCCCCACAGCCCCCCTGCCCCACAGCCTGCACCCCACAGCCTCCGCCCCACAGCCTGCGCCCCACAGCCTCCACCCCACAGCCTCCGCCCCACAGCCTCCACCCCACAGCCTGCGCCCCACAGCCTCCACCCCACAGCCTGCGCCCCACAGCCTCCACCCCACAGCCTCCACCCCACAGCCCCCGCCCCACAGCCTGCGCCCCAGGAGGATGTGGCCGCCTGCTGCCCCTCGGGTCTGGCGCGTCTCAACCTGGTCGCCTGCCTGTCGGAGTGCAGCCTTCAGAGACCTGAGGTCCTTTCCTCGTGCCAGCACACACAAAACGCAGGACCCGGATCAGGGAGAGCTGACCCTCGTGACCCGTGACGGTCCTGCCCTGGCTGAGGTGAGCTCCTCCAGTCCAAGGACAGGAAGACAGCAGTTGCCTCCCAGGATGGTCATAAGGATTCGAGGAGACCAGGCAGGGGCACGGGGCAGTGCCCGCTCACGGCAGCCATTCAGTGTGTGGCATTCATTTCTGAGTTACGATCACAGACTCTCTCCCCGTCCACAATGCCAAGATCACAGGAGCCCAGAAGCCAGAGGTGGCTTTCCAAACGGATTTGGCAGCAAAACCTGGCCCGGCCTGCCAGGAGTGGCCTGGGACCCTTCCTGGTCTGCACCTCTTGCTGAGACTCGCTCTGCGTCTCACCCTCGAGTGCTGGCAGTGCCATCTGAGGTGTCTCAGTGGTGCAGTGAACGGCATCCTTGGAAGTGCTCGGTTCAACTCAGACGACGGCGTGGGGTTGTGCCAGCCTCCTCCTGGCCTCCCCTGCCTCCAGCCTCTCACCTCTTGGCTGGCCTCCGAGGCTCTCCCGGTATAGCCTCACCCAGTCTTTGCAACACAGTGGAAGGCCTTCCAGCCAGGGGTCCTGGATGGGCAGCACCCTCGAATCGTTGCCCCTGACTTCCGTCTCTCAACAGTGCTAGCTCCCAGGCTGCAGGACTCCATCCAAGATGGGTGAGAGTAGCCGGGGACAAGGACCGAGGCAGGAGGGAGAGTGGGGGAAGAAGGCAGCCAGTCACAGCCCTCACGTGACACTTCTCCTGCCCCGGGGCCCCGTCCCTGCAGTAAGAGGCTCCTGGTCACACCAAGGGGCAGCAGGCGGACTCTTATTAGCTCCCTGACTCACCGTAGCCAACTGAGATGTGCCCAACCCCTGGAGAAGAGGTGGGGAGACCCTGCTGGAGCTGGGTCAGCGGATTAAAGGAAGATTCAACACTTCCAGGAAGGGGCAGCGAAGTCAAAGCTGCTGTCCATACTTGGGTGATGACAATTTGTTACCGCCTGCTGTATACTCTGAGGAACTAGCAGGGAGGAGCCGGAAGGCTCCAAATGTGAAGAAGCCGCGAGCAGGGGGTGGTGCTGCCCAGGCCCTGCACGCCGGACGCACCCCACACGGTCAAGGCTGCGCCGTCAGCCGGGGCAGGAGGCCGCGGTGCGCCTGTTTCTCTCGGTTTCTTTGGTCTGATTCTGGCCCCACCGCCAGCCAGGCCCCGAAGCCCGGGAAGAGAGCCGGAGCCCCTGCCCGTCGCTGACGCTGCCACCGCTGGCAGACCCAGCTGACCCCCAACAAGAGAATCCACCTCCGGACTCTCGGTCCCTAACTCCACCTTTAACCAAATGGTAAAATCCAAACCCAAACCAGCTGCTTAACATCACCAAGTCCCACGCTGGACAGGACGTTGGGACTGAACTCTGAGCGGGACTAAAATCTTAGAGAACGACCCTCGCCAACCATTTCAGGAGGAAGGCGGGAGGCCGTGGTGGACCAGGCCCTGGGCTGGGTCCTTAGCACCCCGAAAAAGAAACAAACACACACGGTAAGTGGAGGCAGCCCCCAAACGCCCTCGGGAGCCAAAGCCAGCAGTGGTCCTGGCGCAGCACCCCTGCTCCAAGCCCACGGCACGACTGACTGGCCATTACCTTAAGGGACAGCGAGCCCGTCTCTCTGTTCAGGGAGAGGTCGGTGGACAGGGAGGTGCTGTAGTCTCCACTCTCGGAGGTGGACAGGCTGCTGCTATCCGAAGCCCTCTTGGAGGGGCCCGGTGCTGCCTGGGCAGGGGACTCTAGGCTGCCGTTGACCAGCGTCTCCCCCAGTGTCTCCAGGGCGCTGCTGTTGGGTCGGCTCTGGCCAGCCTTTTGGGACCTGCTGGCTGCAGGACTCAGGTCCCCAGCCTGGTCCGTGACTTGCTTCTCCTCGGCCACCTGGATTCTGGCATCCATGGACACTGGTCGGGACTTTCGGAGGGGAACAGGCACCGCTAGGCCATTCTCGTTCACAGGGGCCACTTCTGGGGGGCTGGGGGCTCCATCCACGGAGGGCTGGCTGCAGGGCCCGTTGGCACTGTCCCGAGGCTGGCTGGTTGGCAGCGGGGCAGGTGGTTCCCGGACAGGCTTGTCAGCCCCCAGGCTCAGCTGACTGGCCTCTGAAGACTCCGGAGTGTGGTCCAGGGCCTGGAAGAAAAGAGTCAGGACCGGGCTGCCTGTGTTGGACACGAGAGTCGGCGGGCGGAAAGGCCAGGCGCCTGCAGGTGGAGAGGCGGGGTAGGAGAGGGGCAGGGAGTGCTCTAAGCTGGCTCACCCTCCCCTGCACCTCGCCAGTAATCAGAGTCCTACCCTCAGGAGACTCCTGCCCTCAGCTCAGCCTAATTTAATAGCCTTTGTCCTTCCTGGAGGAGCGGCTACCGTGGCCAGCAGGAGCGAGGGCCCAGCAGCTATTCTGTCCAGAGCTGGGACACCATGAGAAAATGCACACGCACCCCACTCCTGACCCGACCTTTCAACTTCCGGAGACACGCTGGAAACCCGGATTCTTACACGACGTCTCTTAATGTCTAGATGGCAACTGATTCCGTTTTTTAAAATGGCATAAAGTCCAAAGCCTGTCCAGGGGATGGACACGGCCTTCCAGACATTTGGTTTTTAGAGTTTTTGTGGGTCAGAAAGTACAGGAAATGTTGCTAGAGTGAACAGAACGTTCGTATCTGTGTATGTGAAATAAATGTCCAACTTGGGCACGGTGGTGCACGCCTGTGATCTCAGCAACTCTGGAGCTGAGGCAGGGGGAGCCCAAGTTCAAGACCAGCCTCAGCAACTTAGTGAGGCTAAAGCAACCTAGTGAGACCCTGTCTCAAAACTAAAATAACACAAAGGGTTGGGGATGTGGCTCAGTGGTTAAGCGCCCCTGTGTTCAATCCCTAGTACCAAAAATAAGCACCCACGGTGCTGGAGGGTGCTCGTGGAGGGCGCTCGCCCATCTTGGGAAAGACCCAGGGTCAGTGCCGGCAGGCAGGCGTGGATGAACACATAATAAAATGCCCAGCTGGGTGACAGTGAGCACCCACACGGCCACTCTTCAGCTAGGAGGGGACCCTGCCACGGCCCTCTTCCTGCTCTTGCCAGTGGCTGTCCCCTCCCTCACCCTGACACAGTGTCCTGAGCGTGACCGCCAAGAGCTACAGGCGAGCTCTCGTGTTTGTGAGCTGGCACTCTTGGTCCCTGCGGCCTCTGGTTTTGACCGTGGACGGGCAGCTAGGGGAGCAACCCCAACCCGCCTCCTATTCAGATCTTCAGCTCGTGCCCCTCACACCCAGCCCAGCCCTGCCCGGAGCCCCGGCTCCTGCTGTCCTCGGGATGAAGCGCAGCCTCCCGCACGTGGAGAACGAAGCCAGACACGACCGCCCTCTGCCCCTCAGCCTCGCTGCACGCGCCTCCTGCTGGAGCCTGGCCACTGGCTTCTCCCCCCGTGCCCGCCAGCCTTGCCCTGTGGGCTCAGCCAGCATCCCCGCAGCACAGAGCTGTTTTCCATCTGTAAAGTGGTCCGCACCCTGGTTCCTGTCAGTCAGGGCTGCGTGACTGGCTGTGGTCACCCTGTCGATTCCACTTGCTGTCCCGGGTGAGGCTTCTCTTCTGGTGAGGGTTCCCACCAGCCTCAGGCCCCTCCCGGGACTGGAGTAACCCTGAGAAAGCCACCACCCCTGTCCCCACACAAGGAGGTGGCTGGCTCTGTCTGCCAATGAGCAAGTCCAGCCCCTGCTGTGGGGCCACCTGGACACAGTGGTCCCCCTAGAATGGCCTCTGTGTCAGCCCCACCTGGGCTCACAGAGCGCAGTGCAGGACAGGATCGGGCTGGCTCGAGGTATTTTTTTTTTAATCAATTTAATCTACTTTAATTTCTATTTAAACTCAAGTGCTGAAGCTATAAATGGCTTACAAATGTGCTAAAACCCTGGTCCCCTTGACACTCAGGACAGCCATGCAGGGTCCAGGACAGCCACAGCCCCTGTCCCATGCCGTCTCCTCCATCCCAAGTGTGCTTAAGCACGTGTGTGGGGAAAGGCTGGGAAGCAATGAATCCGTTGCCAGCTTTTAAAAACGGGAAGGTTTCGTGTGACAACCTAGATTCCTGGTCTCTCCCCAGGACGTCCGGGAGCTGGCCAGCGCCCCGCTGCTTCCCCTGCAGAGGGGTCTGCGGGCTGCTGAGAAGCAGGACGCCCCAGCTCCCTCCTGCAGGAGCCTGCCTGCTGGGACCCATCACCCTGCCCTCCCTACCCTCCTGACCCTCCCGCCCCGCCAGGCTTCTGCACTCACAGGGGCGGCGTCCACGGTGTCCTCCTCGTCCCCCTCGTCCCTGCCATCTTCGATCTCCTCCATCACCTCGGCCTTGGCCTCTGCCACCAGCTCCCGCAGAGCCTTGTTACTGGTGACGCTGCTGACGAAGGGGTGCTGGGGGGACAAGGCACACCTGGATCAGAACCTCGGGGCTGGGGGAGGGCGGCTGGGAAGGGAGCCCAGGGCAGCTCTGAAGGCCCTGGGGGGAGGGGCGAACCCTAGCTGCCTGGCCCTGAGCAAGGACCTGCACTGGGGGGACAATGATGCTGGGGTCACAGGGAGGTCTCGAAGAGGAAGAGACAGGATGCATGTCACGGAGCCCAGGCCAAAGCAGGAGCTCAAGCAACGTGGGGGTGGGGGGGGGCTTTAATGTTGTTGCCTGGCTGGCCTCAAGCTTGCGATCCTCCTGCCTCAGCCTCCCGAGCTGCTGGGATGACAGGTGTGTGCCGCCGCCCCCCCCCCCCCCCCCCCGCCTGAAGGGCGTGGCACACAGCTTCACAAATATCCCACCGCGGATTTTACTGAGGCATAACTTATAGGACCGCACGCGAACTGCCAACTCAATGGCTCTTCACGGGCGGGTCACCACCCCCAGGTAGAGATGCACAATTCCATCATTCTAGAAAGTTCCCTGGCCTCCCCCTGCAGGCAAGCAAGCCCCACACCCCTCTCTCCGGAGACCAGTCTGGCCTCCCCTTCAACGTCACACACACAGAACTGCCAGCACGTGACCGCTTCAACGGGCTGGCTGGTTTCCCAGGCCCAACGTCAAGCCTGGGTCTCTGGCACCTGTCACCTCTTTTGGCGAGTGTTCCTTGTGCTGTTGTGTAGAGGGAGCCTATCTTGAGGAGCCGGGGTGGAAACCAGGGCCCAGCGGCTCGCGGCCCCTCCTGCGCAGTGCGCAGGGACACATGGGTCTGCTCCCTCGTCCAGCTGCTGCGGGACACGTGGGCTGCTTCCCACTTTGGGAAACTGAGTCAGGCTGCTATGGACCGTCCTGCCAGGGCCACCCTCGGGGGTGTGAGTGTTTGGTTTTAAATAAGGAACACACACTCTCAGGTGGATGCTGAGTCCCCTCCTGGGCGCCCCCCAGGGCACCATCTTCAAAGTGTGTGCACAACGCAGGGCGAGGTCGGGACCTTGAGGCGGCAAGGTCTCCCAGGAGAGGTAGAGGCCCACTTCAGGTCCCACCCCAGGTCCCACCCGGCACCAGAGCAGCAGGCTGGGAGTCTCCCCACCCGCTCTGCCAGGGTGGCTGGGAAGGGCCGAGGGCGGGGCAGGCGCATCCCTGAGCTGGAAGCTGCTGTCTGGAACTTTCGGGAAGACTCTGGGGAAACGCAGGGTTCTTACTGTCAGCAAGGCTGTGGGCGGAGGAACGGGTCACCAGGAGTGCTGGGAAACAGTTACTGACAGGGGAGTGACCTCCTCACACCTTACACACTCGGGGCCACAGATCATTCTTATCTTTCTGCTCTAAGCAGATGGCTTAGGCTGGGCCCTCAGCCGGCGCGTGCCAGGCCCAGCGGCCCATCCTGAGCACCGCAGAAGTAACTAAATATGTACATAAACGAATGGGTTCGTCTGGGGACGGCCACGGGGCAAGGCCCCATTCACCTGGTGCCCCTGACAGCCATGGGCTTCTTTTAAAGCTCCACGGCCCACACACACGTTCCTAAGCCGGCGACTGGTGCAGCAAACCGTCGGTTTGAAGGTGTGATCGGTTCCTGGCCCTCTCTCGCCCATTCACGCTGATTGTCCCAAGGCCCGGGATGTGGCCAAGTGCCAAGCACCAAAAGAGGCCAAAGTCCTGCCTGAGGGGACACAGAGGCAGGTAACCAGATGACAAGCAGGCCAGGAAGTCTTGGGGGGGCCTGGAGGGGCCACATAAAGCTGAGACCTGAGGGCCCTGGCAGGAATTCCAGGCGGAGGGAGGACCCCGCCACAGGGCTGGGTCTGGGGCAGAGAGGAAAGGCCAGGCCAGGCAGAGGGAGCCAGAGGACAGGAGGACGAGCCGAGGACGGAAGGGGAGTGGGAGCAGCCGCTGTCACCCACTGAGGATGTCACTGGCTGCTGCGAAGCTGTGGTCTCCAAGGCCTGAAGCGGGGTGTTAACAAGGGTTTGCTGATCGTGGGTGGCTGGGCAGCTATGGGTGCTGACCACAGACCCAGAGCCCAGGACAAACCCAGCTTTCACCACCATTGTCACCACCGTCACCATGGTCACCACGGTCACCATCACCACCAGCAGTACCATCTGCAAAGAAGCCACCCCAGCCACCCCCGCACAGCCTTTTGGGAGCGAAGGTGGGAATGAGGAACCCGGGGCCCGGAGCTCCACGCTGCATGACCTCCCGGTGTGACTCCGAGCAGGACACCCCGGGCACTTCCCTGCGGCAGAGGCAGATGCAGCAGGAATGGGGCAGACGCAGGCCTCTGGAAAGGCCGGGCTTTCCCGGGATGCTGCCCACGCTGACCAAGGCAGGAGCCTTGCTCTCTTGAGGCGGAACTGTCTGCCTTGCGCAGCCCACGGTCCTTAGGAGGCGGAGGGAAGCAGCGTGGACGAGGGGTGGACACCGGGCCAGCAGGGCCCCTCCCCCACTCATCAGGCCTGCAGACGCGCTTTGCAAAGGTGCCCAGGTGGCTGGGCCACACGGCCTCAGCGCTGCTGCCTCCAAGAGTGTGCCCAGAGGAGACTCCTCCCAACCCCGGCCAGCCAAGGCCATCACAGAGACAAAGCTCCGGCCACCCTGCAAGGGAGGGCAGGAACCTTTCCCGTGGCCACATGCTGGTCCAAGTAGGCCGGTCCCCACGCGCAGGTCCCAGCGGAGACTGGAGCGGATGGTCCCCTGTGCACCCTAAGGAAGAGGTGCCACCTCCACAGGAGTCCAGAGTCGCCCAGACGGTGGCACCACACGGCTGACCAGCTGGACCTGCCCTCTGCCGGAAGCTCTCCCACCATCCACAGACGTCCTTCCAAGAGCTGAGCCTTTCCCCTCTGTGCTGAGAAACCACCAGCGGGGGTCTCGCTCTCCAGACTGGCCTTAGGAAGCGCCAATAGCGCTCCTGGGTGTTCAGGCCACAGGCTGTTCCCGCCATGCCCCCCGTGTCCCTCTCCACAGCCTGCTTCCCCGCTTCCTCTTTCAGGCCTCCTTTCTCTCCTCCAGCCCCTGGGAAAGGCAGCTTAACAAAGTGGTCAAGAGCACAGACTTGGAACCAAGCCACCAGGATCAGATTCCTCGCTCTGGCCAGGCACCTGTAATCCCAGCAGCTTGGGAGGCTGAGGCAGGAGGCTCTCGAGTTCAGAGCCAGCCCAGCAATTTAGTAAGGCCCTAAGCAACTCAGCCTTTTAAATAAAATATAAAAAAAGGGCTGGGGATGTAGCTCAGTGGTTAAGCACCCTGGGTTCAATTCCTGGTACCAAAAAATAAAGAAAGAATCCTAGCCCTGTGTGACTTTGTGCAGTGTGACAAACTGTGTGACTCTCTGTGCCTCAGTTTCATCATGGATGGAGATGGTGGATGGATGGAGATCTGAACAGCACCTACTTCACAGGGCTGTTAGGAGCACTAGGTAGGTTAACATCTGCTAAGCATTTAGAATAGTGCCTGTTGTGGATAAAGGGTTCTAGAAGAGCTTGCTAAACAAACATGATCAAACTTATTTAGCAAACACTTGTTGAGGGCTCTCCACTGCCAGGCACTGTTCTTGGGTCACGTGAGCAAACCAAAGACCGCTTCCCTCAGGGAGCTGACTCAGCTAGCCCGGAAGTGCAGCAAAAACAGTAAATGAGAAAGTTATATACTATGACTGTGGTGTGCGACGGAAGAATAAGAAGCGGGGCAGAGAAGGGGGAGTTAGGAACGGGGTTGTGGCGGGTCTGCATTTAGGGAGGAGTCACCGGGAAGCCGACTCTGGAGCAACGACTTGACAAACAGGGAGGGTCTCGGGGGAGAGCCTTCCAGAGGGGACAAATGGCCAGTGCAAAGGCCCTGAGGCAGGAGCGTGCCTGGTGCATGTGAAGAACGGAAAGATGGCCAGGACGGGTGCAGCAAAGTGAGGGGACCTGGTAGGGAGAGGAGGGCAGGGGTGAGGTGGGGTGGGCAGACAGTACGGGACCCCAGGTCACAGAGGCTGTATCTTAGTGAGATGAGGCGTCAGGGAGCTTCGTACAGGGAAGGGCATGAGCCTTTCTGTTCGTCAGGCAAGACTGACAGGTGGCAGAGACACCAGTGAGAAAGCCACAGTCCAGGTGAAGGACGGGGTGGCCCAGATGTGTTTGCAGGTGGTGGGATGTGGAGGGTGGTGAAGGTGGCAGGGGGCTCCTGACCAGGCGCGTGAGCAGGAGGGCGCGAGCTAGTGGAGGGTAAGGGCTGGAGGGCGGAGCAGTCCCGGGGGACAAAAGGTCAAGACGCTCCTGGACAGGGAAGCTGGAGGGGGAACCAGCCGCTGGACAGTCTGGGAGGCAGAGCAGTCTGGACGGGTGGCAGCTGGACGGGACCGTCTCCAAGGTGGGAGAGGGACAAGGACCCTGGTGCATGACCACGTTCACCAGCAGGGACTGGAGGGCAAGTGAGGAGATGAGGAGGGAGACCTGGACGCCAAGAGTGGGACGAGACAGCTGATGACCCAACCGGAGCAGCTGCAGAACCGGTGGGTGAGCAGCCCCACCCTGGGGGTCCGGCTCGGGAGCCAGCGTCCGCGCTCTGCCCACTCTGCGGGCAAGCGCCATGCCGTCTCAGACCAGCAAGCGGCCGGACTCAGCCCAGCCGCCGACGCTGGGGGACAGCTGTGTGAGGGGCTGGGAGCGCCTGTCATCCCAGGCACCCAGCAGGCCGGGGTGGGAGGACCCAAGTTCAAGGCCAGCCTGGGCAAGCTGGTGAGACCCTGGTTCAGAATGAAAACTACAAAGGGGCTGGGGAGGTGGCTCAGGGAGAGCACTCTCCTGGCGAAAGCCCAGGCTCCCATCCCCAGGAAGGAGGGAGGGAGGGAGGGAGAGAGGGAGGGAGAGAGGGAGGGAGGGAGGGAAGGAGGAAGGGAAAGAGGGAGGGAGGGAGGAGGGAGGGAGGGAGGGAGAGAGGGAGGGAGGAAGGGAAGGAGGAAGGGAGGGAGAGAGGGAGGGAGGGAGAGAGGGAGGGAGGGAGAGAGGGAGGGAGGGAGGAGGGAGGGAGGGAGGGAGGGAGAGAGGGAGGGAGGGAGAGAGGGAGGAGGGAGAGAGGGAGGGAGGGAGGAGGGAGGGAGGAAGGAGGGAGGGAAAGAGGGAGGGAGGAGAGAGGGAGGGAGAGAGGGAGGGAGGGAAAGAGGGAGGGAGGGAGGAGGGAGGGAGGGAGGGAAGGAGGAAGGGAGGGAGAGAGGGAGGGAGGGAGAGAGGGAGGGAGGGAGGAGGGAGGGAGGGAGGGAGGGAGGGAGGGAGGAAGGATGGAGGAAGGGAGAGAGGGAGGGAGGGAGGGATGAAAGGAAATCGGGGTACACGAATGAACCCACGCCTGGCATGGGTCACTCAGCCCAGAGTGGGGCTCAGGGCAGGCGGGGGGCAGGTGCGCCCCTGCCAGCAGGCAGACGTGAGGTGCCCCTGGAGGGTGCAGGAGTCAGGACCTACCCCTGGCACTCAGGTCAGGGGGCTGCAGGCAGGTCACTGCCTCATCCTTGGGGTATGGACGCTGCGACCCTCTAACTGGACATCAGGAATGTGCGGAGGAGGGCGTGGTGGCGGGTCTTGAGGGTGCTCCTCCCCTGGGACCCCCACTAACATCCGGACAGGGCATTTTTTTCCAACTACAGAATGGAAATTCCTGGCGCAGGCTGAGGCTCTGGGGCAGTTATGTGGGACCAGGACAGCTGGTCTCTTCCCTGCGGAATGTCCCGGAGGCTGGACCGGGGCAAGAGGCTGCTGCTTGCAGGAAGCAATTGGCCCTCGGTGGCTTGGGGACTTTGCATCTGACAGTCTCAGCAGCCCCTGTAACTGCAGATGTCTGCCTTCAAGTGAATTATGGAAATTCAAATGAGTGGTCGTGACCTCTTGGCGGACAGACCTGCCTGTGGGCTCCTCTTTTTTAGTGAGAAGCCCAACTCCTCAGTGAAGGCGAGCGCCCGGCAGCGCCTGCGCACTTCACCCTCAAGGCCGCCCTGTAAGGAAGGGGCTCAGTTACTCCCCAGGGCACAGAGAGGTTAAGCCACTTGCTGGGGTTCCACAGCCAGTCAGGGTGGCCAGTCAGGGGAATCTGAATTCAGGGCTTTCCAAATGCAGATCAAATAGCACAACCCACAGGGATGCAAGGTGGACCTGAGTGTCAAGCTGGGAGACCGGCATCCAATGGCAGCTGGGAAAGTTGGGATTCAGAGGAGGCCTTTACTGTGGGTGGGATGTCCTCCCCCTAAGTCACATAGCTAGAAGACCCGAACCACAGGGCAGTGAGGGGCAGCCCCTGCGTCCCCCAGGCCCATACCCTCTCTCCTCCATCAGCGGTGCTGGCCTGAGACTGACCGGCAGATCAGAGGAGGGTTTCGAGAACTCTGCTACCATCAGCCAGACCGCTCACAGCTCATTCCCAAAGGTCAGGAGACCGTCCGCTTCCCCAGCCTCCGTGCACCATCCGCGGGTCGTGCACCAAGCCCATGGTCATCCAGCCCGGCTGCCCAGTTCTGCACACAGCACTGAAGGTCCCTTTGAGTCAGCTGCTGACCCCACTACCGCTCACAGGTAAAGCTGAGTCCTGGCCCACGTGACCCTGCGCGCAGGCCCCACCCCGCCCTTGGGAAGCCCCGCCCAGGAGGCTGGCCGTCCACAAGTGGGGCACGTGGGGTGGGTGGCATGAGTGCGCTGGGGAGCCAGGGCCCAGGTCACGAAGAACAGCTGCCTCTACCCTCAGGGTCTTTCCAAAGGACGAGCAGGGAAGGGGAGCCGCCCCGCGGAGGGCTGCGCTCACCTCCAGCAGCTGCGCGGCGCTGGGCCGGGTCTCGGGGTTCTTATCCAGAGCAGTCTTCAGGAAGTCTCGGAACTCCACGGACCTGCGAGGGCAGGGTGGGCGTGAGCTCGGGTCCGGTCACCGCCCCATCCTCCCAGGGAGCTGTGTGCCTCCAGGACAAGGAGGGCCTTCAGGCTAAACCAGTGGAGGTGACAGCATCCGTGACACTTATCATGGGGACGTCCCTGTGGGGACGTGGAATCGGAGGGGTTCAGGGGTCTCCTGGAACCACCTAGGGAACACGGCCATGCTGGATCTGAACCAGCCCTGAGATGTGCCCGTGGTGCTGGGGCTTCGCCGGACTCCCAGACCTGGACGGTACTGGCACATTGGGGTCACCAGGTCTGCCTTGACAGGTCTGCGCTCATATCCAAAGTGGAGGGGAAAGGCGGGAGCTCAGGAAGGCCCAGCCTCCCAGGCCCCGGCCTCCCCCGACTTTGGGGTCCCCGCAGTGCCAGGACAGCTTGAACGCCCGCCTCCCCAGCAGCGCTGGCCGCGGGCCTCTGCAAACACCGAGGTCCCCGCTCTTACCACTTGGAGGGGGTGAGCAGCGTGGGAGGGTCGGACTTGGCGATCTTGAGCAGCACGCGCATGGGGTTGAGCTCGTGGTGAGGGGGCTCGATCTGCGCCATCTCGATCAGGGTGATGCCCAGGGACCAGATGTCCGCCTTGTAGTCGTAGGGGGTGTCCTTCATGGTCTCGCAGAGCACCACCTCGGGGGCCATCCTGAACCAACCAAGGACAAGAGGGCTGAGAACCCGCCTCCGCAGGCACTCCCGGCAGTCGCAGGGTCAAGGACCACCGCCAGCCCGGGTCAGGGTTGGCAGCGCTCCTGAGCCACCGTGGGCGTTACTTGATGTCCGTCTGTCCTGAGCGCGCTCTTCGCCTGCACAGCGAGCCCGCCACGCCTGCCGCACTTCCCCGGGCCGCCACAAGATGGCAGCAGCTATCCAGGACACAGAGGCCGGGAGGGCGGGGCGCCGCGGAGGCACCGGGTGGAGCCCAGGAGGCAGGAGAGGGAAAGGGTGGAGGGCAGAGGCCAGCAGGAGGGCGAGGGCCTCCGCCAGAGTGACGGAGCGAGTTCTGTTCCGTTCTTTAGGGAATGGCTTTGGAAAAGAGGGAAGTGGTCCTCAGGGGCCAGGGTAGCCCAGGTCTGCCGTGCGGGCTGAGCCCCTCTCGGGGTTCCGTTCAGTACTGGCTTCTGCAGCGTCAGTGTGCCCTTCCTGTGACAGGCCAGCGACTATGCCACTCCAGGGCCACACTCACTAGGAAGTGGAGGCTGGGCTCCCGCCCCTCGGGCTGACTTTAGGTCTCTGTCCCCAAAACCACCCAGAGTCCCCCGTGGGGAGCTGCAGGCGACCTCCAGGGGCCCAGCGACTCACCAGTAGGGCGTGCCTATGAAGGAATCTCGCTTCTGCAGGGTTTTCAGATTCTTGGCAGACACCCCAAAGTCAGCTGCAAGACGAAAATCTCAGATAAAATATTTGAGGGACCTTCCTCCACCCGTGGCCCTGGGGTAGAAGTCTGCGACTCCAGTGGGGTTATGCATCTCAAACTGGCCAGCAATGGTCATTTCTTTATATAGCAAATCAGAGATCATTAAAAAATAATAAATGATCCATGTTGCTGTAAAAATGTACTGAGAGTGGCCATTTGACCTGCTAATGGGAGTGGGGACTGGCGGAGACCTGCAGGAAAGCAGCTGGTAATAATAACAAGACTCTTTAAAATACCATACTGGTTGTTTCTTTTGTTGTTGTTGTTTTGTTGTTGTTGTTGTTGTTTTGGTGGGGGGACAGTACCAGAGATTGAACTCAGGGGCACTCGATCACTGAGCCACATCCCCAGCCCTATTTTGTATTTTATTGGTGTCTAAATACCCACACTTTTTCTTTAAATTTATTTTTTGGTTATTGATGGACCTTTATTTTATTCATTTGTTCATATGTGGTGCTGAGGATGGAACCCAGATCCTCACACATGCAGGCAAGCACTCTACCACTGAGCCACAACCCCAGCCCCCAAATACCCATACTCTTGATCAGAAATTCCAAATGTAGTCAAATCTACTCTGATGGACTAATCCCAATACGAAAAAATTACAGTGTTCATCAAAACGCCATTAGAGTGAGAGCAAAACCTAAAACAAACAGAATCCTTAAACTCTGTGTGTGTGTTTGTGTGTGTGTGTGTGTGTGGTGCATATGACGCAAATGCACCACTGAGCCCCCACCCCCACCCCCAGTTTTAATTTTAAAAGTTTTCTGTAAACCTGCCATGGTGGGGTGCCCCTGGGGGTCCCAGCTTCTTGGAGAGCTGGCAGGCGTTCCAGGCTGGCCAGCCTGAGTAACATAGTGAAAACCGTCTCAAACAAATAAAACCCAAAACATTTATATATATATATATTATATATCCTGCCTTTTCCAAAGGCAGACACCTCCCCAAAGTGTTCAAGATGGCATGTCTTTCACACAACAGAGCAAAACAGTGGGAAATTAGGAGAGGTGAGAAAGATGGTGTAAACAATAAGAAAAGTGATATAATCCCATAGGATGGAATATCCTGTAGCCACTAAAGTTAGTTTTGAAGTGTTTTTAATGTAGTTATTTGTGTGTGTGTGTGTGTGTGTGTGTGTGTGTGCCCGGGGATTGAACCCAGGGCGCTTCACCACTGAGCCACATCCCCAGCCCAAAATTTTTTATTTGAGACAGAGTCTTGCTAAGTTGTTTAAGGTCTTGCTAAACTGCTGAGGCTGGCCTCAAACTTGCAATCCTCCTGCCTTAGCCTCCCACGTTGCTGGGATTATAGGCGTGCACCACCATGCCCAGCGAATATAAATTTTCTGAGATATTTTACCAATTTATATTTATATTATAAAGTTAAGTTGGGAAAAGAGAAATGCCATCATATGGTCAGAACTGTGCCCCGGATAAAGGGCAGAAATACACATGAATGGACCTGGAGGAAATGCACCAGACTGCTAAACCGGTTGCATGTCAGCAGAGAGACTAAGTGAGGCTCATTCCACGCTGAGCTCCATAACTCCCCGTGACGGAAAGTCTGACTTTCAGGATGAACAAAACGTCAATGGGCAGCCCGTGTCCTGGTGCACACCTGCGGGCCTGGCACTTGGAGGCTGCAGATGGCTGGGCCCAGGAGTTCCAGGCCACCCGGGCAGCACCAGAGACCCCGGCTCAAAAGTCAGTAAACACACTTTGGCTTCCTTCATGGTGGGGAGCAGACTCCAGGGCAAGAGAAAATGCCCTCCAGGCTCCTGTCCTGGGGAAAGTTCCATCCAGACTGAACAGCAGGTTCAGGGGACTCACACTGGAGGAGGGATGCCGCCCGGAAGCTGACCCTGCCCACTGCCCTGTGCTCGGAAACAGGCCTAGGAGCCCGGGCCTGGCTCTGGAGGCGAGCTGGCTCCCAGTGCAGCCACAACTGCTGCATCCAGAGCTTCCAGGGTGCCCAGCCCGGGCCTGAACATGAGGGGATGGTGCCAGCTTCACCCTCTCTCCCCAGGTACATGCCAGGCCCTGGGAGGCACGAGGGTACAGTGGGGACCCGCGGCAAGTCACGCCCTTGCCACCAGGTGCTCAAGGGTCAGCAGGGACAGAGAGAAGGAACGGATCGCACACGGTGTACAGTGAGGGGAAGGGGCAATGGACCTGCAGGGTCACCTCGGCGAGGGAGGGAAGAGGGAGGAGGGAGCTCGGCCAGGGCCTCCTGCAAATCCGTTTATTCAGCAGCTGTTAAGTCGACACCTGTCACGTGCCAGACCCTCTTCTGGGTGCAGAGGCTGGCACGTGGAGGCTGAACGGAGACCGCTGTGGGGAGAGGGCAGGAGGGTGGTCTCAGCCCTGGTCAGTGCTCTCGGACGGCAGCTGCTCAGTCGGGCCAGTCTGGCTAGACAGAGGGCACCGGGCACTGTCACCTCCTGGGATGGGACCTGCAGCTACTGGTGAGGTGAAGGCCAGGACCCCAGGTGAGAAGCCAGCTGGGCTGCTGGCCAGTGGGAGCCCCCTAGGCCTCCTGGGCAAGAACGGGTGGCCCTGCCCTCCTGCTGGCCAGCCCAGCCTGTGCGAACCCGGCTCCCCTGCAAAGGAACGGGGCTGGCCCCTCGTCCCAGCCCAGGAGACCCCGGGAAGGCGACTGCCTCGGACCCAGGGTGAGGCTCCCAGAAGCTGCCGCCCGCCCACAGGCCCTGCTGGTCCCTCCCGAGGAGGGAGAGGAAAACCAGAAACCGCGGACTTTCACAATGACAGCTGGTCCCCAGCTCCCTGGGTGGCTGCCACTTCCCCTTCCGCCCAGGCAGGAGGGTGGGTGACCCCAGCCCTGAGCCCCCGGGGCTCAGCAGTGCTGTCCTCTGGGCCTTGCAGAGGAGTTTTTAACCTCTCTGCTGACAAAACGCCTCCCTCTCCTTCTCCTGTGTGAGAACAAACCAGGGAAAGGCCGTGGGGCCAGGGACCGCCCTGTGCAGACTCCACTCCCACGGGAGGCCCCGGTGTCTGCTCTGCTCACGGCTGCCGGGGCTGCACATCTGGAGCAGCCTCGCACCAGGCTCTGCTGGATCGCCTTTGCTCCCCAAGGCCCCATCCACATTTCCATTACCTGCCAACAGCTGCCATCTGAAAATGCTACATGGAAGATTCTGGAAATAAGCAAGTCAGAAGTTCTAAATAACTTTCATTACAGCATAGCATTGTAATTGCGCTATTCATTGTTAGTGTTTCTCTTACTGAGCCTAATTTATAAATTAAACTTCATCATAAGTGTATATATATAGGTTGGTATTATCTACAGTTTCGTGCATGCACTGGGGATCCTGGACCATGTCCCCCATGGATAAGGAGGAAACACTGTATGTTAAAACAACAACTTGGATTTTTTTAAATGTTCAAGATGGTCATGGTGGTTCATGCCTGTGATCCCAGCTACTCAGGAGGCTGAGGCAGGAGGATCATAAGTTTGAGGCCAGCCTCAGCAACTTGGCCAGACCCTGTCTCCAAATAAAATAAAAAGGACTGGGATATGGGTCGGTGGTAGAGCACCCCGGGTTCAATCCCCAGTGCCCCAAATACATAAACGGACACATACACATGTACACAGACGCACAGATGTATGTGTGCACACGTGTCTCCGTGCTGGGTAGCAATCCTATTTCTGGAAACAGGTCTCTAGAAGAGATTTATACACAGATGGTGCTTATAAAGCATTATCGGAGGAACAACAAATTGGAAACAACTGCAACTGCGCTGGGGCTGCCAGCAAGCACTGAGATCAACGGTGTTGCCCCAGCCTTGAACTAACCGCAGCCCAAGGAAGGAGGGGGCCGCGTGTGGAGGCGCCAAGGAGGAAGTCCGCCTGCGACACCCCATCTCAAACATGCCTATCATGCCACAGAGGACAGGGGTAGGCCAGCACGCATGTCCTGGAACCCAGGGCGCGAGGTTCCAGAACAATCCATGCCTCCTGCGAGCGCACGCCACGCACACGCACGCCCTAAAGGGCCTGGAGGCCCGCGTCAGACTCTAGGAGGCTGCCTCCCCGAGCGGGTCTGGGTGGGGGCCGGGCACGGGGCCGGGGGCTGCGTCTTTCACTTGACACTTTTATTCTTTCGGTGCTTTTGACGGAGTAGGTCGTTTTTATGATTTTTAAAACAGAAATGCATTTAGTAACTTCTTTTGGTTCTGTGGCTCTTGTTTTTTCTAAGTAAAACCCAGGGTGTGGTGAAAGCGGACGTGGCACCCCTCGTGGGGAGCAGGAACGGTACCACCAATGGGGACGGCCAGGAGTGGGGACCTGCCCCCGGCGGGCCCCGCAGGTCTGCGTCCCAGCCGCCGCCTCAGGTGTGGTGACGGAAGGAGAGGCCGAGAGCAGCTCGCCCGGCTCCGCCTCCACCCTCGGAAGGACAGGCGCCGGGCAGCCAGCGCCAGGTGCGCAGGTGCGAGCTCTGTGCGCGTGGCGGAGGGCGGGAGCACCGAACGGACCAGCGTAGGAGGGGACGGGCCGACGCCGTCAGCTGTCAAAAGCAGACGAGGACGTACGTTAAGTGAAGGGAGCCAGGCACAGGAAGACAGACCCGCAGACACACGCAGGGCGGGAGCCCCGAGGCCGGAACCAGAGGCTGGCAAGGCGGCAGGCGGGCGGGCGGCTGGACGGAGGACGGCCACGGGCAGGTGCGGCCCTCCCGGCAGCAGGTGACTGCGGCTGGCGGGGTCACTGGCATTTTTAAAACAGCTAGTAGAGGGGACCCAGAATGTTCCTCATGAACCTGTCAACGCCTGCAGCAAGGGACACGCCAGTCACCCCATCCGACAGGGTGCGATCTGACTTTTTCAAAAGTGCGTGGACTACACTGTGGCATTTCCAGGTGTCTCCACGTGGCCCATGGTCCCTACGCTTACCATGTGCCCATTAAAGATAAAAAATACATTTGAAAAAGGCAGAAGAGGGCCTGTGAGACTCAGGGGACCCGGGCCCAGCGGGCAGCGGGCAACCCCAACACACAGAAATATAAAAGCGAAGAGAAAAACATCAACCAGAAAACCAGGCAGGCTGCGATCGACTTTTTCAAGAGTGCGTGTGAGTCTTACAGACACGGGGAGCCATGGAGAGTTCACAGCCCCTGGCCCGGCCTCCTGCTCACTACCTGTGCACAGCTTAGCACGTCCTGGCTGGCCTGTTTGCAGATCGCCTCTGTCCGTGACCCTTCAGGGCATGGAGAATCACTGTCCCCACGTGACAGATGGGCAGCTCCAGTTCTGCAAGATCAAGTAACTTTCAGGACCCCTGCTGGCTCTTCCGCCTCCCGGGTCCCCCGCTCTGTGACCCAAGAGACTCAGGCAGGTTGATCAGGAGCGACTTCAACGGTCCTCTTTGTGGGTCTTATTATTCCAAACTGTCTGGGAACATCTGTCCATCCACTCGTGCCAGTGTGTGTGTGTGTGTGTGTGTGTGTGTGTGTGTATGTGTGATTATTTTTTCTGATTACCAAAACAATACTGCTTGTTAAAAAAATCAAATGTGTACAGGGTGAGAAAGTCTCCATAATCTCCACGGAGATAGAACACCTGCAGGTTTGCCATATATAGCTCCAGATTCTTTATTGGTTCTAGGACCACATCCCCAACCAAAATCTGAGGATGCTCAAGTGCCTTATCTAAATGTGTATTGTTTACACACAACCTACGCTCAGCCCATGTTCTTCAGATCTTCTCCAGGCTACTTGTAATCCTGGTATGATGTATGTGCTATATAAGGCTATGCCGCCCCTTTAGGGAATGATTACCACAAACACGTCTACACGTGTTCCGTACACCTGTGACTGCAGCACGGGATTGGACCCAGGGCCGCACACGTGCCAGGCGAGTGCTCCACCACTGGGTCATGTCCCAGCTCCAACATGAGGGCTTGCTGGGGTTGCGGGTCAAACCCGAAGCCTCAGCACGTAGAGCACACGTTCCACCACGGAGCTACGCGCCTGGCCCTCAAGTAGTTTGGACTCAAGATCAGCTGCATGTGAATTCAGAGTGCAGACTACTTGCTACTTAAAAAATATATAATCAACATTAAATGTACGACTTTCCCGGTTGCTTAGTCCCTTCACAGGGGGCCTTATGCACGTCTGCTCTTTGAGATGGCGTCTTGCTACGCCGCCCAGTGGGTTCAAATGACCCTCCCTCTGGGCCCCCCTAGCGGCTGCACTACAGGTGGGCACCACCAGGCCGGCTCCGTATTACGTTTCCAAGAGACAGCACGTTTTCTACAATTTAAGTTTCAATAGCCAAAAAAGACTCCGCTGAATGGCACTAGCATGACTTTAGCTAATCCTCTACTGGGGCAGAGACACCGACCAATTCTGATTTCTTGCTGTCACAAATATTGTTGCGATGAATACCTTTGTGCCTATCTTTATAAATGTGTAAATATCATGTTACCGAGAGAATAAAAAATCAAAGACGCAGCGTAAAACACATCACACGTCACCCCCACCCGCTGAAGCAGTGAAGTCAGAATGAATGAAATGCATAACATTCTCTCTCCTCTGTCCCCAGACCACAGGAGATCAAGAGCCCGAGGTATCAGGAGCGTCATCCCCAGCCAGGCCAATGAAAGCGGAACCCCTGGGGCTGGGGAAGTGGCTCTGGTCCAGTGCTGGCCTCGCACGCTCAAAGCTCTCGGGGTCCAGAAGCAGGCCACAGCCCCCTCCCCGCACAGCGCCCCACTGGGCTGATCCACGGCGCAGTCTGGACAGGGCTCACCTCCAGGTCCAAGAGACCTTCCAGGTGGACGCCAAGCAGGGCGGTGCAGGCGCCCCAGGGGGTGGAACAGCCGCACCCAGGTTTGCTGACAACCCGGTGGCTGGTGTGAACTAGGGCAGTCATGAGCCCCTCCATCGTCACAGTGAACCAGACCACTCCTGCCACCTCGTGAGTGGCAGCCAGGGAAGCTGCACCCGCACGGTGAGGACTGTCCCATCCGGATGCCACCAGCACCCCGTGGGCAAACACCAGCTGGGCCCCTCATGGAACAGGAGAAGAGCAAGCCCAGGAGGGCTGGAGCTGCTGGCTGGAGACAGGGGAAGCAAGGCTCCTGCCCTGGCCTGGGGTCCCAGGAGCCTCCCTCCTCCAAGTCACAGCAGCCGCTATGCACCGAGCTCGTTAAGAGAGACTTCTGCTAATTACAGGATGATCTGCCCTTCCAGGGTGGATGGAAACAGGAGCGGGAGGGGAAGTGAGAGATCCTAGTGTGATCGCGGACACGTGGCTTCGTCTCTCTAAGCCTCAGTTTCCCTATCTGTAAAACGGGGATCGCACGGTTCTGCTGTGAGACGGGAAGAACTGCTCTAACAGGATAAGGCTTCTGTTTTTATTCTTCGGCTCTTTACCCTAGACACCTGGGCCACTCGACACAGGTCTCCCACCTGCTCCCTTACCTTCAGCTTCCTACCCACCGCCTTCCCGAACTCTCTTCTCCCCACGTCTCACCCACCTGTCTGCCTCACTCCTTCCCCTTCTTTTGGGGCCTGTGTGATTCTCACTGCTGCACCAGTCTATGGGGACAACGATTTCTTTCCCGGGTCAGTTCAAATCCTCTCTTCCTCTGAAAAACCATCTTCCCCACCCCACACTGATCCATGGGTGCAGGGTGGGGGCACATCCATGTCCACTCTCCAGGCCAGAGAGACTGACTGTAAGCTGAGCTGTCAGAGAACTCCTCTTTACTGATTGGTCCAGGGATCACCACCTTAGCCCAGCTGGCCCAGTCATAGCAACCCTCCTTACTGAACCTCAACGACTGACTGGTCCAGGGACCAATCAGCTGAGCCAAGATGAACCAATCAGAGCCTTCCCTGGGATTACTGCCACTGAGATCTCCAATCTGAGTCTTCAGTCATCCTTCAAGTGAGGATGCTGGGAAATATAAAACTAGATCTTGACAGACGTTTCCAGGGGATCAGAGTTGAGGGGGTTTCAAGATGGCGCAGTAGAGGAGATTGCTTTCCTGGCTGCTCTGTGGCGTGAAACCAAGAAAGCAGACAGGCAGCTTCTGAGCAAAACAGAAGTGGGGGAGGGGTTTTTACTGGAATTTAATGCTGGATATTGAAAGCAATCAGGGACCCAGGAGGTTGGATAGTATAAAATAAGGAAGAAATCCCCAGCCCCACAGCCACTGCTGTGCCTGGAGGCACTGCCGGAGTGGTCCCTGTGAGCACACTGCGAGCACAGTGGAGGAAAATGGGAATCAGAGGAACCTGCATTTTTAGGAGGACTGAGGAGTATCTGGGTCCAGAGTGCAGAGATCAGAGACACTGCCCAACAACTGACAGTTGTGCTGCACAATAGCCTTGACAGGAAAAAGCCACATCTCTCCCAGTGGCACTAGGTGGACAGAGGAAGGATCCATTTTGCAGCTGCACCGTGGGGGCTGGCAGCTGAGGGAGCCAAGTTCTGAGGGCAGAGCAAGCCGTACCCTCCAGAAGACCCACCTAACACTGCTGAGCTGGGAGCGGAGAATCTTAACTACAACGGAAACAATTCTTTAACTTTTCCTTGAGATGTTTTTCTTTTCTTTTTAATTGTGACCTTTATGGTTCATGAACATTTATATATATTTGTTTTTTCACATATCTAGCATTTTTGAAACCAGTTATTTTTCATGGATCAGTTTTTGAGGTCTAGGATGTTTGATTAGCATATTTCAGTTTTGTTTTGGATTCTTCTATTTTTTTATTTTAAAATTTTTACTTAATATTTTTTCTCTCACTTGTTTTCCTGCTTTCTCTCTTCCGCTAACAATCTCCTCTGTTCTCTCTTTCACTCCTTAAGTTTTTACGCTTATCCGCTCTCCTCCCTCATAATCATTATGTCCTACATCACTTCTGTTCTTTCCCTATCCACCATTTGAAATTATAAACTCTTTTGCAAACTTGCTGTTTTTATGGTAGGCAATAACTGATTATATCATATCATTTCTGTTTGTTGTGATAACACTGTAAACGTCATAGTAGGAGCTATTTGGTTTAATGCTGTATATTGTTTGCATTGGTTGTGTTGTTATTTGTCTTCCCCTAAACAGAGAAGTACTGGAAACCTTTAGGGACACAATAAATCTACAGTGTAGAAACTCCACTGCCTCAGATCCATACTGTTAGATGGGTCGACACACAAACAACATGAAAAAGCAAGGGAACAAATCACCCCAAACAAACCAAGATGCTTCAATAACAGAATCCATTGACACCATAGAAGAAATGTCAGAAAAGGAGTTTAGAATGTACATAGTTAAACTGATATATAAGGGAAAGGACAATGTAAGGAGTGACATCAGAGAGAAAATACAGGAAGTGAAATATCACTTCAGTAAAGAGAAAGAGATTCTGAAAAAAAAAATCAAGAAGAAATCCTCAAAATGAAGGAATCAATAAACCAAATTAAAAATTCAATGGAGGGCTGGGTTGTAGCTCAGTGATAGAGCACTTGCCTTGCACATGTGAGACCTGGGTTTGATCCTCAGCACCACATAAAAAAAAAATTTTTTTAAAAGAATAAAATAATGGTACAAATAAAAAAAAAATTCAGTGGGAAGTATCAACAACAGACTAGACCACTTAGAAGCCAGAGTTTCAGGCAATGAAGACAAAATATATAATCTTGAAAATAAAGTTGACCATGGAGAAAAGATGTAAAGAGACCAAGAACAGAACTTCTAAGAAATATTGGATAACTTGAAAAGACCAAATTAAAGACTTATTAGGAGAGATGAAGGTTCAGAGATACAAACTAAAGGAATGTACAATCTTTTTTGCAGGGGGAAGGTACCAGGGATTGAACTTAGAGACACTCAACCACTGAGCTACATTCCCAGCATCTCACTAAGTTGCTTAGTGCCTTGAGGTTACTGAGGCTGGCTTTGAATTCCAGATCCTCCTGCCTCAGCCTCCTAAGCCGTCAGGCTTACAGGTATGCACCACCATGCCCAGTGGAATGCACAATCTTTTCAATGAAATAATATCAGAAAATTCCCCAAACCTAAAGAATAAAATGAAAAATAAAATTCAGGAAGCTTACAGGACCCCAAATATATGAAATTAAAACAGATCCACACCAAGTCACATTATTATGAAAATGCCTAGCATACAGAATGAGAACAGAATTTTAAAGGCTGCCAGAGAAATATGACAGGTTACATTTAGAGTGAAACCAATCTGGGTCTCAGCTGATTTCTCAACCCAGACCCTCGGAGCTAGGTGGTCTTGGAATAATATACACCAAACTCTGAAAGAAACCAAGAATACGTACCCAGAAAAATTAAGCTTCAGAATTAATGATGAAATAAAAACCTTCCATGATAAACAAAAGTTAAAAGAATACACAACTAGAAAGCCTACACTACAAAACATACTCAATAAAATATTTCATGAAGAAATGAAAAATAAAAGTGAAAACCAACAAAGGGAGGAATCAAACTAGCAGAATAGTCAATCAAAGGAGAAACAAATTCAAACTATAAATCAGAAATAAATCAAAATGACAGGGAATAAAAATCATTTCTCAATAATAACATTGAATGTAAATGGCCTAAACTCATCAATCAAAAGACGCAGACTTGCAGATTGGATTTAAAAACAAGACTCAACAATATGCTGTCTCCAAGAGACTCAACTCATTGGCAAAGATATCCACAGACTGAAGGTGAAAGAATGGGAAAAAACATATCCCTCATATGGATCTTGTAAACAAGTAGGGATTTCTATCCTCATATCAGATAAAGTTGACGTCAAGCCACAGTTAATCACAAGGGAAAAAGAAGGACATTTCATACTGCTTAAGGGAATTATACATCAACAAGACAACAATTGTAAATATTTATACCCCAAACAATGGAGCATCTATGTACACCAAAGAAACCCTTCTCAATTTCAAGAATCAAAAAGACCACAACACAATAATACTGGGTCACTTCAACACATGTCTCTCACTACTGGATAGATCCTCCAAACAAAAGTTAAATAAAGAAGCTATAAAGGGGGCTGGGGAGATAGCTCAGGTGGTAGAGTGCCTACCTCATAAGCACAAGGCCCTGGGTTCAATCCCCAGCACCGCAAAAAAAAAAAAAAAAAAAAAAAAAAAGAAGCTATAGAGCGCTGGGGATGTGGCTCAAGAGGTACAGCACTTGCCTAGCATGTGCAAAGCAACTACAACTTTAAAAAAAAAATTTAAAAAGAAGCTATAGAACAAAGAAATACAATTAATAATTTAGACTTGACAGACATATACAAAATATTTCATCCATCTATGACTGAATACACTTTCTTCTCACAAGCACACAGATCCTTCTCTAAAATCGACCATATCTTAGGTCACAAAGCAACTCTTAGCAAATACAAAAAAAGCAGAGATAATACCTTGCATTCTATTAGATCATAATGGTATAAAATTAGAAATCAAAGATAAAAGAAAAAATAGAAACTACTCTAACACCTGGAGATTAAATAATGTGCTGTTGAATGACCAATGGATAGCAGAAGAAATCAGGGATGAAATAAAAAAATACTTAGAGGTAAACAAGAATAGCCATGCAACATATCAAATCTCCTGGACACTATGAAGGCAGTGCTAAGAGGGAAGTTCTTTGCATTGAGTTCATTCATTAAAAGGACAGAAAGCTACCAAATAACAAACCTAATATTATATCCTAAAGCCCTAGAAAAAGAACAAACCAATACCAAAAGCAGAAGACAGGAAATAATTAAAATCAGAGCTGAAAACAATGAAATCAAAACAACAACAACAACAAAATTGAAACAACTTTTTCTTAAAAAATTTTTTAAGTTGTTGATGGACCCTTATTTTATTTATCTATTTATATGCAGTGCTGAGCATCGAACCCAGTGCCTCACACAAGCTAGGCGAGTGTTCTACCACTGAGTCACAACCTCAATCCTATAACTGAAACATCTTTTAATTTTATCTTTCAATTCTTTAAAAAGACAATGTCCAAGTGTGTTCAATCAATTTGCACACACTTAGGGATTTTTGAACTTCCCTTCCACTTTTGATTTCTAATTTTATTCTATCATGTTTACAAAATAATTTTACTATGTTCATATCTAGTAACCATGTTTCATTCTCTACAAGTTGGCCTATCCAGTATAATATTCCCTTTGCTATTCAGATCATTGTGTACGTAAGTCTAATTGGTTTAAAATATTTTTCAAAGTCTTCTGTTTTGAGATTACCATTTTGTATTACTTTATTTTTCTTTACGGGAAGTGGGGACTGGTGTCTCTTAGTATTAAAGTGTTGCTTTCTATTTCTTTATTCAATTCTCTCCATCTTATCTTTTTATATTTTGGAAGCATGCTGTGAGTTGCAAGTGTATCTACTCTGTGGCATCCTAGGAATGATCCCTTTTATCTTCTTTTTAATTTTTTTATTTGTTCTAATTAGTTACACACAACAGCAGAATGCATTTATGCATTTTGATAAATCATACATAAATGGAGTACAATCTTTATGTAATACTCTACTTTTCCTCTTTTCAAACTTTTTAAAAATATTTTTATCTCAGATACCTTTTTGTTTTAAAATGGTTTGCATACTGTAATTTTCCATCCTAGCTTTCTTTTGCTGACTTTTTAAATTTTTTATTTTATTTGCTCTAATTAGGTGTACATGACAGTAGAATGCATTTATACATTTTGAGATCATACATAAATGGAGTATAATTTCTCATTTTTCTGATTGTACATGTTGCAGGATCACATCGGTTATGTAGTCACACATGTACAGGAGGTAATAATGTCTGTTCACTCTACTGTCATTCCTAACTCCATACCCCTTCCCCTCCCTTCACTCCCTCTGCCTAATATAAAGTAACTCTATTCTTCCCTCCCCACCCCTTACTGTGAATTAGCATCCACATATCAGAGATAACACTTGGCCTTTGGTTTTTTGCTGACTTTTGTATGTAACATTCTTATATCTTTTTGCTTTCAGTCTACCTGTGTCCTTAGATGTAGAGCTGCCTGCAGATTACACTTTTTTTTTTTTAGATTTACTTCTGTTACTCAAGATTTTTGTTTTGATTGGTGTTTTGTAATTTATAATTTATAATCAAATAAATTCCTAAAAGAAAAAGAAGCTTCCAGGAGAGGGGTTGGTCTGAGAGCTTAACCAATGTGCACAGAAAGGCAGAGGCCAGAGGGACCGTCTTGGCAGAGTCTGGTTTCTAGGTTCTAACTGTCCACGAAGCCCAGCCATATCTGGGTTCCATTCTCCTGCCAACGTGGAACCCAAGTCTTCAGCCACAGGAGACGGTTTTTACCATTTGCCACCAAAAGAGTACACAAGAGGCGGTGGCTAAGCTCCTCAGCTGCGGGGTCGATGCCTTGGTGTGAACCCTGGCTGTTCCTCATGCTGACTGTGTGACGTTGACGAGGTTAGCTTGCCTCCCTAGGTTCCAAATGCCCACTCTAAATGTCATCCGTGGCCTCTAGGATGAAGGAGTCCATACATATGGAACCAGGCATGGTGGTGGTGGCATCTGTTCCCCTTAGCAAGGGCCTCCCTTCTCATGTGACTCACGTGGTCACTCACAAGCAAACGAAGATGTTAATCTGCCTCGACTCATTCAAGAGAGAAAGTCCACATTCACATGACTTTAATCACAGTATGCTGTTTTGGGTTTTTGTTTTTCTTTTTGGCACTAGGGATTGAACCCAGGGGTGCGTAACCACTGAGCCACGTCCCCAGCCCTTTTTATTTTTAAATTTTGAGGCAGGATCTCACTAAGTTGCTTAGGGTCTTGCTATGTGGCTAAGGCTGGCTTTGAACTTGCGATCCTGCCTCGGCCTCGTGAGTCAGTGGGATTACAGGCGTGAGCCCCTGCACCCGGCCGAGGGCATACTGCTGCGACTCCTATGTTAGTATTTTTGTTGATCTCTTACTACGCCTGGTTTATAAATCCCAGGTACGTACGTATGGGGCACGTAGGGTTTGGGCTGAACGGGTCCAGGTATCCAGGGGGTCTGGGCACATACCCCTCCCGGCTCTCCTGTACAGGGAGGGAACCAGGGCCAGGCCCACTGCAGCAGGACAGGGATGCCAGCCTAGGGGGACGGCGGGGAGAGGCAGGTGACCGGCTCTGGCTCCGGCTGGCCCTGGGGAGTTAGGACCCTGAGGGACACAGACCGGACAACCACAGCGCATGCTGGACATGCCTCTTCACCAGGGAGGGCCTGCTGCATTCCAGGCTGGAGCTGGGCACTTGGACTTTGAGCTGATCGAGAGCTCGGCCTGCAACCTGAAAGGGCCCCTGCAACCGCCTCCCGTGCACAGACGCAGCGCATGGGCAGAGGACACGGTTCTGAGATGGACACCGCTGTCCGAGAGCAGCGGCTCGGGGATGTCCCTCGGCCCAGGAGGGAAGCCTCATTCGCTGGGCCTCTCGGATGTGCTGGCCCACCAAGTCGTCACGGCAAGTCCACCGGCAGTGACCACTACAGCACTCAGAGCTGGAGGAAACCGAGGCTCAGGAAGGCGAGGTGGCCTCCCAAGGCCTCCCAAGACCAAGCGGCAGTTCCAGGAAGACAGAGCTCGGTCGTCCCAGTCCACGCCCCACGCTCTCTGGGTGTCGGGCCATTGGCCTCCCCTGCCTCTCCCTGCATGAAGGGTCCCCTCCAGCCAACCCAGCAGGGCTCCCACCAGCCGGGAGCCCGAGCTTGCCCTTCGCCTGGCCACTACCACGTGACCTGGGAAGAAGCCTGGAATCCAGGCAGAGGTAACCATTCACCCCAGGGAAGAAGCGAAGTGACCCGTAGGAGAGAGGTGAGCCCGGGAGCCGGCCGCCAGTGATGGACTCTGCAGCTGTGCCCACTGTCACACCCTGTGAGGGGGCTCTGCTGCTGTGCCCAGTGTACACACGGGAGAACTGAGACCAGAGAGGCTGAGCGTGTTTCAGCAGAACACACAGCACCTGAGAGGGGCTTGTCTGAGCCTGGCTCCCTGCTCCCCGGCTCAGCCACTCTGCAGAGAGGCACAGCACCTGCTGGGGACAGAGCTGCTGACCGTGGCTCACACGTATCTAGTTCATAGGGAAGATGAGGGTAGTGGTGGAGGCCCCAGAGGCCTGCAGGCCACACCTGGCCTCCCAGGCCTGCCCTGCTGCCACAGCTGCACGCTAGCAGGAAGTCCTGGTCAGCAGGGCCCAGAGCACGCCCAGGGCCCAGCACGACTGTGAACACCTGGACTCTCCCTGGACTCTCCTTCCTCCTCCACTGCCTCCTGGCTGTCCCAGCCGTCACCAGCCGGTTCTGACACGCACACTTGGGTTCCCGGGTCTGAGCGGGATTGGGGAGTCTGCTCAGGCGTTGGCGCCTCCAGATTCGGGGTGTCTGGGGCAGTGCGCGGGGCAGTGGCACAGGAAGGGGACCCCATGGGGGTCTCGGCTGGCGCCTGTGGGCCCGCGTCCCCTCCGTGGGCTACCCTGTGCTCGCCAGCCGCCGCCCCGGGCCAGAGCCCGGTGTTCCATGCTCTGCTCCTCCGCTGGGCGAGCTGCGGGCGCCTCCTGAATTTGTCAGGGCCCGTGGCGCTGCCCGGCCCACTGCCCTCCATCCAGCCCCTCCCCGGCCACTCCACCCACCTCCTGCCAGCAGGAGGTCCTCTGGCAGCTGGGTGGTGCCAAGGCCCAGACCCTGCCACGTCTCCTGTGCGAGGAGCCAGGGCACCGCTTGGCTGGACACAAGCACCCGCAGGGGCGCACTGACGAGGCCACGCGAGCCTGGGCCCGGCACCTGGCGTGTGCTTCGTGAGCCCGGGAGGGCAGTGACTGTCCTGTGAAGCTCTTGCAGATCCCCCGGGGCTCCATCTGCACCCTCTGCTCCCCCGGCCACCCCCTCAGCCTTGTCTGCCGGCCAACACGCGGCCATCTGCACCCACCAGCTCCTCTGAGCCCGAACCACCAGGCGGCGGGCCCCTCTCCCTACGCTCTGTCCCCACCCTGTCCTGGCCAGCTCCGTCTCAGGGCCAGGTCCCTGCCCCCTGAGCGTCACAGCCACCACAGGGGGCATCTCTGATGGACCGCGTGTGCCCACCCTCCTTACTGCCCCCGGGGCTCCCTAAAGACACGGAGCAACCACTGGAGGAGAACAGGGTGGCTTCTGAGGTGGAGGAGGGCTGAGCGGGCGCAGGGCAGGCGAGCTGTGACCTCAGAGACACAGGGAAAGTGGCAGGAAAGGACGGACCAGCTCCAGGCGGTCCCGCCCCCCAGGGCCCACCCTTCTGCCCCCAGATGCCTGCCGGGGTCTGGGATGGTGACCAGGGCCAGCACGGGAGGACATCTCTGGATAAGGCTGGAGACTCTCTAGCACTTTCTTTCTTTTCTTTTTTTGGCACCAGGGATTGAACTTGGGCACTTGACCCCGAGCCACCTCCCCAACCCCGTCTGTGTTTTATTTAGAGACAGGGTCTCGCTGAGTTGCTGAGCGCCTCGCTGCTGCTGAGGCTGGCTTGGAGCTCGGGATCCTCCTGCCTCAGCCTCCCCAGCCGCTGGGATCACAGGCGTGGCCGCCGCACCCAGCAAGCATCTTCTTTTAAACCCTCATGTGCTGTGTGGATGTTGCAAAATAAGCAAAATTCTTTCATCAAATGATAAAATTCGTAGCATTACAGACATGTTATTTGGCAAGGCAGAGTCAAGATCAGCAGAGTTCAAAGTACATGTCTCCTGGCTGGACGGCGACAGGCGGCAGTTGTGGATTCCCGTGGAAGGTGGGAAAGGCTCTGGAGGAACGCAGCCCGCCATGGATCTTTGTCCTCACTCCCTGGCCACCGACCAGGCGGCCATTGTGCTGCAGGGGCCATGAGCGCTCCAGAGCCGGCTCAAAGGCCCAGGAGGGTGGGCTGGCTTCCACACAAGCCCCGCGCCCTTCTGTGTACGAGGCTGGCGCCTCAGGACTCTGGCGTCCCTGGGGGTCCCGGAGCCAGTCCCCTGTGGCTATGAGAGCCCGTGCACATGCCTGCCACCCTGCCGTCCCCCAGCTGGGACGGGACCCACGCTAGTTCTGTCTGGAAGGGCGGAGGACAGCCCAGAGCGTCCCTCCTTGGCACGGCTGGCATGGTGGGTGGGACCTGGCTCTGCTGCGGGCTTGTCCTGTGCTCCCAAGGCTGCTGGGTAGCAGCCCTGGCCCCCACCCACCTGATGCAAGTAGCACCCCCCTCAAATTAATCTCCAGACACGGCCCAGGGTGACCAGGGCAAGGTCACCCTGCTGAGAGCCACTAGGTTAGAAGGAGCAGATGGGGACGGGACCCATCCTGTGGTCCAGGGCTGCAGAGGGAGGGCCTGTCCGTATCCTGGAGGCCATGAGGACCCCACCCTCACCAAGCCCACATTCCCTCCCGTGGTCCCGGCCCGGCCCCTGCGCCTTACCCAGCCGGATGTCTCCCTCGAGGGTCATGAGCACGTTGCCCGCCTTCAGGTCGCGGTGGATGATCCTCTTGCTGTGCAGGAAGCTGAGGGCTTCCAGCATCTGGCGGCAGACCACCTGGATCTGGGGCTCGGTGAGGCCTCGCTCCAGCTCTGGGGACGGAGGAGACGGTCACTCAGCAAGCTCTCGCCACGGCAACCGCAGGCCAGGCACACCATGAGGCCACTAGCGCGCGGAGCCCTGGCTGTGGCCTGGGTCCCGTCGGCATCTGACTCCCATTGGCCACTTGGTCCCCAACGACAAGCCCACGGGCAGGCAGGACTGTCGTGCCGGGTCACAGGGAGGACAGCAGAACTCAGTCGCGGGGTCAAGGTCAGGGGCGCAAGGAGACTCAGAGCTGAGCTGCAAACAGAGCGTCTGGCTCCAGAGCTCGGGTCCCACGAGCAACTGGACTGAGCAGCAGACCCCAGCCTTTCCCGACGTCGCAAGACCAGTAATGATGACAAGAGAGGCGTCTGGGGCCAGGGCTCGGGAGGCCGGGGAGGCCGAGGCTGGGCGCTGGCATCCGGCAGGGCCTGCTGCCGCGTCTGGACGGGCGGGCACCGCGGGAGAGGGCATGTGCGCTCGCCCCCAGGGCCCTCCGGGGCCCCACCTCACGACCGTGTCACTCCCAAGCCACCTCCAGGTGCCAAGAATCTGGGTTCGTGGGGACACGTTCAGGCCACAGCACCAAGCCAGCACCTATTCCGAGTCAGGCTCTGCTCTTGGGACCGGGCTGCAGAGAGGGACACGGGAACAGCCAGCAGAGTCTGGAACAGAGCAGGTGCGGGGACGTGGGGTCGCTCTGCCTCAGGGCATCGGGAGGCTCAGAGCAGAGGCGGCCACACTGCGTCCTGAAGGAAGAGTAGCATTCGAGAGCAGAGGAGCGGCGGGCATTGTAGGTCAAGGGACAGCAGAAGTGAGGCCTGGAGGCCACAGGACCTGGTGTGAAAAGGTTCACTGGCTGTTGGTGGCATCAGGAGGTGTGGACAGTGAAGGGCTGCAGAGGCCAGTGGGTCCTCACCAAGGGCCTTCTGCATACAGTCAGAGACACACACACACACGCACATGCACACACACACACACACACTACACGCACACGCACACACACTACACACAACTCTGCTTGGAGACAGCAGGAACCCTTTTCTCTGAGGTTCAAAGGACAAATGGGCCCACAGGTGGGGAGTAAGAAGAGCACTCCTAGAAAGAACAGCAGCCTGTGCAAAGGCCCGGGGGCAGCTGGAGGGGAGGGTGGACAGGAAGCAGGTGGAGGCCAGAGTCTGATCTGGCAGGAGTTGTGGCCTGTGCCTTGGAGGCTGGTGAGATCTGAAATACAGGAGGTGACCAGCGCGAGGCTCTGAGCGGGGCGGCAGGCAACCTGACTTCCGCACGTCTGTAAATTCTCTCCAGGGGCTGAGGGTGGTGGGCACCTATAACCCAGCAACTCGGGAGGCTGAGACAGGATGGCAAGTTTAAGGCCAGCCTGGCCAACTTAGCAAGACCCTCAGCAGTTTAAGGCTCTATCTCGAAATAAGAAATAAAAAAGGGCAGAAAGCCTGCCGAGCGTGTGGGCAGGAATCCACAGAGCTCAGCTCTCCCTGCCGGGTCCCTCGGGAGAGGTCAGAGTAGACACACAGCCGGTTGCCCTGCTCCGGGGGCCAGGAGCAGAGCGGGGTCCCTGGCGGGGTCCCCTCTGCACCCACAAGCTGCCCCCTTGTCTTTAAGCTCTGTGACCAGCCAGGGCCAGACCCAGAGCCACACGGGCCAGAGCACACGGGCCAGCCACACCAGGCCCCGCCTCTTGCCAGTCGCGTGGCCTCTGGGTTCTGGCAAGTCACCCGGCCCTCCCAGCCGGTCTCCCGGCCCGTAGCACAGGAGGGCAGTGAGCACCAGGGCCCAGGGACAGCCACCAGGTCCTCGGAGCAGGAAGAAGGTCTGCTGGTTCTGGCGCGTCTCAGGTGCAGTGCCTGCAGTGGGCTCCTCACTACCACATATGTCCCCAGCCCTGTTTCCTTTTGCAGTTTGAGACAGGGTCTCACCGAGTTTCTGAGGTACTCGCTAAGTTGCTGAGGCTGGCCTCAAACTTGGGATCCTCCTGCCTCAGCCTCCTGAGTCGCTGGGATGACTGGCTTTGCCACCATTTTTTGAGCCCTTAAAACACAACAGGTACGAGGCTAAGAGTCTAGTGCCTCGTTCCATCCAGTCTTCAAGGTAACCGGGGGCTGGGTGGGGAAGGTATCACCTGCATATGGGGCATTCGATTTTAGGTGGGTGCACAGCGCTGTGGATCCTGACAAACTACATCACACAACCCCATCACGATCTGGATGCGGGACACTTCCCGCACCCCCGGATCTCCCTCTGAATCAACTTCTGCTCCCCGGCCTCGGCAGGCCTGGCTCTGTTTGTTGGCCCTCTTCCTGGGCCTTGGTCTAGAACCTCATAAAGCGGGACTCACACCACCCAGGACTTTTTCTAGAACCTCATAAAGCTGGACTCAAACACTACAAGGACTTCTGAGTCCAATAAATCTTTAAGAATAGCTTTTAATTACACAGCCGCGTGACTGCCTTCTGCTTACTAAAGGACGAGGTCACAGCACGGCAGGTACTCCAGGTGTCCCCGACTGCACGCCCCACCCTGTCCCCGCCCTTCCCCTCACCAGGGCTGACAGCCCATCGTTCTCGGCTGGCCCGGTGTGGCCAGCCACGTCCTTTCCAATCTGAACGGTCTCCCATCTCACAAAGGGCCACCCAATGCCCCCAGCTAGATGCACAGTCTGATGGGCCCTGAGCCCCCGGCCCTGAGCCCCGCCTGCAGCTCTCAGCACCCAGGCCAGAGGGACCCCGGGCAGGAAGCCCCAGGCGGGTGCTGGTGGCACCAGGGCCCTTCACAGCGGAGCCCAGGACGTGGGAGCCCCTCTTCCCACACCTTGTCTCTAGGATGTTGGGGTGATTCTCCTCCAGCGGCTGCCACCACCAAGGGGAACCGCCATGCCTGAGCCACCAGGGCTGAGGCAGAGCCAGGGCAGCCTGCCTGGGGCCCAGCTCAGCGCCTCCACCATGGCCATCCCGGGTGGCTGGACCACACTGGGGACGGGCGGGCAGAGCCGGCTCCTGCTCCCAACTCTCTCCAGGACCAGGACAAAAGCGGTCCACCTAAAACCCCACCCCGCCCCCTCCAGCTGTCACTTTCATGCCAATGAGATGCAAATGGAGGTGTCACACGGGGTTTCAGTAAAACCTCTTTCCAGAGAGTCGGGGGCAGGTGGCCGGGGGAGACTGCACCCTCTTTCCTCCATCCTGCTGCTTAGGATTCGGACATGATGGCTGGATCTCCCACGACCATCTTGTCACCACGAGCGGAAACCAGCAGGGGAAGCAGGCTGAGCTGGAGGCGGAAGCCGTGTCCTACGTCTACCTAGAAACTCCTAGAAACTCCTAGAGCAAGCTGTGCCTGGAGCTGGCTTTGAGCGTCCCAGTTATGTGTGCGAATGAACGCTTCCCCCCACACCCCACCATTTTCTCCTCTGGACCAGTTTGGAATTTTGGCTCCTCGTGACCTAGCAAGTCTCAGCTCACACTACCACGTTACTCTGTTGGATCCCCCGAGCCCAGCGCTCCTTGCAGGCAGCGTCTGCTGAGAGGCATGCCCAGTGGCCACGCAGCACTGTCCTGTTCTTGCGCCCTCATCTGCCTGCCCAGGGGCTCTGGGCTGGGCAGAGCCTGGTGCCAGTGTGCGGCATGAGGCCCCGGGTCCTGGGTGTCCTCGGAGGGAACGGGGACCCTGTCTCTCTCCACCACAGGGGATGGTCCTGCTCTGTCTGCTCCCTCATGGTGCCCGGCCCCACCACAGGCCTGACTGTGGACCGGCGTGAGCAGCGGCCACGGGGAACCTGTCCTTTGTAAGTCGACGGCCTCAGGTACGTGCTGCAGTGACGGACAGTGGCTGAGCGGCCACTGGGTCCAGCACCCAGGCCTGGGTCCAGCGCATGCCGCCTCTGGATGAGGAAGGACATCCCGCCGTAAGTGCGAGAGGCTCACAAGATCCGCCCGGCAGGAAAAGTGGCCAAGGCGGGAGGACCTCCCTCTCCCGCGTGACCTGGGATCCCGGGCCTGCCATGCGCCCTCCGGGCACCGAGCCCCGGCCACTGCAGGCTCCCTGCCTGGAGGCGGGGAGAGCAGGGGACACGGGGGTGGGCGGCGGTTGGGAGCGAGGGCACCCAGGCCCGGCGACCTCACAGCTCTGCTGTGTGACTGGCCAGCTCCTCAACCTCTCGCTGCCACCGGGTCTCGTCCCTCCGATCGCACACCAGGACCTCGGAGGACAACACTGGAGAAAGCCACGCACCAGCACGGGCACAGTGACCACTCTCGGGTGGGTGGTCTGAGTGTCCCTGGAGGCAACGCAGGCCAGGCTCGGCCCCCGGGTCACAGAACCAGGACAAAAGCGGTCCACCTAAAACCCCACCCCGCCTCCCTCCAGCTGTCACTGGAGGGAGCTGTCACTGTGGGGCGGCAGGAGGGGCTCCACCTTCAGAGGGTGCGTTCTTGCGAGAGCGAGTCGTGAGAAGAGCGAGGCCGTCCCTGGTCTCTGACTTCCCGTGCCACCACCTGGGCCCCTCCACACACAATCCCCCACTGTGACCCCAGCCTCCAGAGGGCCCCCACCAGAGCCCAAAACTGTGAGCTCGAGAAACCTCTTTTCTTTATAAAGGACCCGGCCTCGGGCAGTTTTGTTATGGACTGGACACAGGCGATGGTTACTACCAATATTGCTGTGGCTGCTGACATCGCTCAAGCCGCCAGGGACCTCGAGACCTGGCAAGCATTTACAAATGGGTGGGCACTGCCAGTCGAGTGTGCCCCCAAGTCTGCGCACTGGGAATGTGAACCGAGGCGACAGTGTTGGCAGGTGGGCTCTGGACGGTGCTGCTCTCACTGTCGTGGGGTGGGTGGGTCATCACAGGGGTGGGCTCCTAATGAGGGTGCAGGGTCCTTCCCTCTTGCTCTCTCACACACGCTTCTTGTCCTTCCACCTGCCACCACAGTGATACCCAAAAAGGACCTTGCCAGATGCTGCGTCAAGCTCTTGGTCTTCCAGGCTCCAGAACCCTGAGGAAACAGACCTCTGTTCTTTCTAAGTTACCCAGTCTCGGGCATTCTGTTACAGCAGCAGAATGTGGGCTCAGACGGTGGACCTCCTACTCTCAAGGAACCCCTGTTGGGAGCCTCATTTTCACTCCTGAGAGTGCTGTGTGGGGGGAGAAGGAGGCGTCACTCCCGCCTGGCAGCCGAGAGAGCCGGAGAGGGTGCGTGACCGGTGTGAGGACACGGGGTTTTGCAGGGGAAGGGCTAGTCTTCCAAGGAAGCCCACGATGTTCTCCAAAAAGCCCCAGCTTGTCCTCACAAGGGGTTGAAGCAGAGAGGCTCATCATTCTGAGTGACAACCACACAGGAGTCCCAGCAGGACTCGGGGGGACCCTCCTGTCCCTGCAGGCACTGCCCCTGGCCAGGGCCACTTACCTAGCATGATGGCGTCCACGGCTCCCCCGGGGCAGAACTCGATCATGATCTGCGGAAAGCACAGGGCAGGTCAACGGTGAGCGGGGCGTCCCGCCTCCCAGGGGGCCCGAAGCCAGTGCCCCCTCCCGGCCCCGCGGAGCTGAGGTGCACAGCCTCCCCCACCCACCTGCCCCCCACCCTCGGGGGCTCCACTTTCAGAAAAAGAAAACCACAGTTGCCATGGAAACCCGAAGCTTCAGACGGCTCTTCCAGCCAGACCTGTGCCCCTGCCCCACCTGCTGGAACCCCCGTCACACCTCTCCTATGTTCCCGGCAAGGACTCGAGGACGCCTGCCCTGGCCCTCACCTGGCAGCCTGGTCCCCCCGAGCCCAGCAGCTGACCCTCGTCCCTCTCCACCTGTGCAGCCCCAGCCCGCGCCGACCCGGGAAGTCAGAGACCAGGCCTCGCGGCTCAGCTCGGGTGGAGAAACCAGGGTCCAGAAAGGGACAGGCCTGACCAAGGCCAGGGACTGTAGTGCCAGGCCCCGGAGAGAGCAGGCTCCCAGCGCAGGCTGGAGGACAGTGGGGCTCCCAGCCTAGAGCAGGGGACAGGGAGGGGCAATCCCAGGGACACAGGCCCTGCCCCCACCACGCTCAGTCTCCTGGGGTGCTCCAGTTCCCGAGGGCAGAGATGCTCCTCTCCCTTCCACAGGGCACAGCATCACGGACTCCAAGACGCCCCGCGGTCGCCTCCTGCCCCAGCCCCAGTCCTGCCGCTCAGCTCAGCCGAGGCAGAGCCTGCCCGGGGCGGTCGGGAGGCCCACCCTCTAAACCGGAAAGCAACCCTCAGCCGTGACCCGGCTGGACCCAGGCCAGCCCTGCAGCCGGGGAGGGAGGAGTGGCCAGGACTCCCCTCTGGGGCCTCCAAGAGGAGCAGGGAGTGGCCAGGACTCCCCTCTGGGGCCTCCAAGAGGAGCAGGGAGTGGCCACAGGACTCTGGGGGGCTGGGCTCCAGCGTGTGGCTGGCCTTCCAGAGGCTGCCCAACAGTAAGCACCTGGACACGGGAGACCTGTGCCCGGCGGGCTAGGGGCTTGGGCTAGGGGCCTGTCCCTCCAGCCCGTCCCCTCAGCTGCAGGAGGCTGAGGCTGCTGCTCTCAAGGGCGGCTGCTGGCTATGCTGGGAGGTCCAGCAGGGGCTTGAGGCGGGGCCAGGGGACGAGGTGCCAGGTTTCAGGAGTAGCAGGCCAGCCCCCCCCCCCCCCCCCCCCCCCCGGCCAGCATGCCGGGTCTGTGGACAGCTGCGTGCAGGGGCTGAGAGCTGCAGGTGCCCACTAGGGAGGACACAGTGGCCTCTCAGGGCCGCGGGCCCACTGGTCCTGCCTGGCCTTCCACGGCAGGGCTGATCTCAGCTTCCCCATGACCTCTCCGCAACCTGACAGTGACCTGCCACCCTTAACAGAAGCCACCAGACGCAGCGTCTCTTGCCAACCCACACACGCGAGCAGAGGCACCTGGTCCCGGGGTCGCCCACTCCCCTCCCCAGCCAGGCTTCCGAGCCGGGGGGTCAGGGAGAAGAAGGGACCTGGGCCCAGCCTGAACCTCTCCCAGCACAGCAGGTCACGCTGCTTGGAGTGATTTCTCAGCCCACGAAACACAGCAGCCGTGAGAGGCAGCCGCTGAAAAGAGCACCACGCGCACCACTCAGGGACGCTAAGTGGCCAGGCACTGCCGGGCAGGACGGATGGGACCTCACCCTCAGGGGGGCAGAGGCTCCTCTGGGCTTGCTGGGTGCTGGCCGCCTGGGGCTGGGACTCCCATCTGCCCCTGGGATCCCTTCCTGTGCTCAGAGGGGTCCTCTTCCCTCCTGCTGGTTTCCAATCTGCCTTTTGCATCTCCATGAGCGCAGGTCTCTCTCCTCTCACCCAGAACAACACAGACAGGAACAATTCACGTGCCGTTCCCCTGACTGCACCCCCGAAGCTGCGTCCCAGACCCAGCTCAGGAGCCTGGGCGGGATCGGGCAAGGTGGTGCCCACACGTCCACAGACCCAGTCCTGGTGCATGGTGGCACCCAGCAGGGACAGACACGCTGTCCTTCTCTGACACAGTCACCAAAAGGAAACGGAAGAGACAGGCTCAGCTCCCAGAGCGTCACTGAACAGACTGGGTGACCTCGGATAAGTCAATCCCTCTGAGACTCAGTTTCCTCAACTGCAAAACGCACGGATCTCTGCCTCCAGGTAAGCGAGAGTCCCCCCAGGAAAGCACAGCGTGGAAGCCGCGCCTGACACGCACACCTACTGGCGAACAAAATCACAGGCGCGCCCACACGGAGACCCTGTCCCTCGGGCCAACACGCCTCTCAGAACTGTAACCTGTCAACACACTGTCGGCGGCGAGGACAGTCAGTATGAGAAGGGGCCAAACCCAGGCAGTCCTGCATCTTTCAGTGACACTTGTCCCTTGCACAACAGCCTTACCCATGGTCCCCAGGCCCCAGCCTTTCCAGGAAAGCTGGCACTTTCTGAGAACCTGCTTCCCTTTTCTTATTTTTGCCCAGGCTGCTGGGAAGCTCAGGCAAAGTATGCTTCCTCAGCTCTGGTTTGATTCTCAGGCCTTGTTCCTCGCAGCACGTGGGTCTTCAGCCTTCAACAGTCAGCGGCTAGTGCTGCGACCTCAGCAGGGTTTCCACAGAAACACATGGGATTTTATTAGGATAATAATCTCAATATAATAAATGAAGTAGTTGGTCCTCCTTGTCTATGGATTCTGCTGCCATGAATCAACCAATTTCTGATTAAAAAGGAAAAAAAAAATCTCAGGGAAAAAATGCACCTGTACTAAACACGTAAAGAGCTTTTTCTTGTCCTTAATCCCTGACGATGCAGCGTAACAACTGCTCACCCAGCGCTGGCCTGGTATTAGGTGTTCCAGGTAAGCTAGACAGGATTTAAGGCACCCGGGAGAGGGGCATAGGTTCTATGCAAATTCAGGGTCGTTTTATATAAGGATCTTGAGCATCTGTGGGTCTTGGTATCCGTGGGGTCCTGCACCAGTCCCCCCACATGGAGAGGTGACTACAACAGTGGTAGTAATACCTGCAAATACAGTAAGACTCTCAAAGCCTCAGGAAGGTAATACATACGCGTGCTTAGAAAAGAGAACCGAGCGTTTGCACTCACAGAAAGACTGCAGGTCTGTACTTTTATGTATTTTACACACTTCATTCAATCCATGTGTCTGATTGTGGGGCGCAGGGCTTCCTCAGGGCCTGGGGAATGGAGGTCTGTGATCAGTTTAATGCATCAACAAGCATCAACTGCCTGTCCCCCAGGACCCCCACACTGCTAGGCAAAGCACGGCCCACAAAGCAGTATTTATCAGTAAGCACTGTCTGAGCTCCTAGTCTGTCACACACCTGGGTGCTGGGGACCCAGGAGGAATCAGACAGGCCCCCGTCCAAGGCCACCAGCAGAGGAGGATGCGGATGGGGTGGTACAGGCACACAGTGACTGCTACCCAGTGCCTGCGCAAACAGTGAGCAGCCAGCAGCTACCATGGACAGCTTCCTGGAGGAGGAGGCATCCAGGCTGGGTTTTTAAAGGGCAAGGACCTGGGAGGCAGAGCACAGCACAAGGAGAGGAAGGATAACACGGAAAAACAGACAGTGGGAAGGGTGGAGCATTGCACGGGATTCAAAAATACTCCACAAAATACCAGCAAATCAAATGCAGCACTACCAAGTGGGATTTACACCAGGAATGCAAGGATGGCTTAACATACAAATATCTATCTATGTTCTATACCACATCAACAGTATGAAGGGAAAAACAAAACAAAATAAAACATGATCATCCCAGAGCAGAAAAAGCATTTGGCAAAAGCTAACATCATCCTCAATGGTGAAAGACTGAAACGTTTCCTCAAGATGAGGAGCAAGAAAAGGAACGTCCTCTCATAGAGAAAAAGACTCAGTGGTAGAGGACTTGCCCAGCACACACAAGACCCTGGGTTCAGCCCTGCACACTGTAAAGACAAAACACACAGTGAAAGACTGAAAGCTTTTTCTCTAAAATTGGGAGCAAGGTAACAGTAGTCAATCTCACTAGACTAGTACTAGAAGTCCTAGCCAAAGCGAGTAGGCAAGAAAAAGAAATAAAAGGCAACCAAATTAGAAAGAAGTAAAATCATCTGTTTATAGAGAACATGATCTTATACGTAGAAAACCCTAATCTATAAATTCAGTACAATCCCTATCAAATCCTAATGGTATCTTTTATAGAAGTAGAAAAATCCATCCTAAAATTCATATGAAATCTCAAGGGGCCTTCTATGGCCAAATCAATCTTGGAAAACAAGGACAAAGCTGGAAGTGTCACACTTTCTGATTTCAAAATATACCACAAAACTATAGTAATCAACACAGTACAGTAATAAAGACACAGGATGGTGTAAAGACAGATATGTAGACCAACAGAAGAGAATAGAGAGCCCAGAAATCAACCCTCACGTAGGTCAGGTGATTTGGGCAAGAATGCCAAGACCCTTCCAAGGGGAAGAAACGATCTTTTCAACAAACGGGGTTGGGAAAACTGGTGGTTCACAAGAAAAAGAAGCTGGACGACCTTATACCACACACAAATTTCAAAGCAAAGTGGATTCAAAAGTAAGCCCTAAAACTGTCAGACTCCTAGAGGAAACACAGGGACAAGCATCATGACTGGTCTCAGTAATGATTTCATAGACATGACACCAAAGCACAAGCCACAGAAGCAAAATCAATATGTGGGATGACATCAAACCCAGAAGCTTCTGTGGAGCAACGTAAACAACAGAGCAAAAAGACAAGCTCGGGAATACGGGCATCTGATTGCGTGCCAATCTCCAAAATACGTAAGGATCTCCTACAACTCAACAGCAAAATAATAATGGTCATCTGTGTCAGTGAGCTTGTCACCACTGTGACCAAGACACCTCACAGGAACAACTTAGATGGGAAAAGTTTATTTCAAGCTCACAGTTTTCAGCAGCTCAGTCCCTGGGGGCTGACTCCATGGCTCTGGGCCTGAGGTGAGGCTGAGCATCATGGCAGAAGGAGAGGCAGAGAAGGAGAGAAGGTGGGGGGCCAAGGACAAACCACGGAATCCCCAAGGCACGTCCCCCAGGACCCGGTTCCTCCAGCCATGTCCACCTGCCTACAGTTACTCCCCAGCAATCCATTCGAATTATTAACCCATCAAATAGATTAAAATCCACCGATGAGGTCACGGCTCCCACGATCTGATCATTTCACCCTGAATTAACGTAAGAGGCTCTCTGGGACACCACCTATCCAAACCAACACAGTACCTCCATTTTTTAAAAATGGACTAAGAACTTGAGTAGACATTTTCCAAAGAAGACATGCAAATGGACAACAGGTATATGGGAAGATGCTCAATATCAGCAGCCATCAGGGAAATGCAAGTCAAAACCACCATGAGACATCACCAGCAGCCATCAGGGAAATACAAGTCAAAACCACCATGAGACATCACCACCTGCCAGTCAGGATCCCTGTTACTAACAAGACCTAAGACATTAAGCGTTGGTGAGGGAGTGCCCCCAGGGACACCTTGCACACTGCAGGTAGGAAATGGCACAGCAGCTGTAGAAAGCTGTGAGGGTCCTTAAGTGGGAACCGGAACACAGGGCCCAGCAATCCCACATCTGATTATTTATCCAAGAGAATGGACATCGAGACCCCAAAGAGAGATCTGCACTCCTGTGTCCACTGAGCACTATTCATAAAGCCAAGCTGTGGAAAGAGCCTACATGTCCCCTGAGAGACAAGTGGACAAAGAAAATGTGGCATCTACATACAATGAAAAGTCATCCAACCTTAAGAAGAAGAAAAGTCTGGGCTGGGCTGTGACTCAGAGGTAGAGCGTTTGCCTAGCATGTCTGAGGCACTGGGTTCCATCCTCAGCACCACGTATAAATAAAATAAAGGTGTTGTGTCCATCTACAACTAGATAATATAGATATTAAAAAGAAGAAGAAAATTCTGCAACATGAGACACCATATTAACTTATTTCACTACGTTCAGTGAAATAAGTCAGACACACAAGGACAATTTCTGCAGACTGCATTTGTGAGAGGTATCTAAAATGTCCAGTTCAAACTGGACCCTCAAAGAGGGTCACCGAGACCGCCAGGGGCTGGGGAGGGGAGGGGGCAACTCTTCAATGGACGTGACATTTCCGTGGAGCAGGAAGAACGAGCTGGACATCTGTTGCACAGCATCACACCGACAGCCAGCAAAAATGTATTTGTGCACTTAAAAATGTGTTAGGAGGGTGGAGCTCACGAGAAGTAGTCTCACCACAATAAAGTAAGTCCTTCAGAAAGAGGGAAAGGGGTCCGCTGAGCTGGGACAGGGCAGCTGGCCGTGGCGAGGGAGGCCCTTGCTCCTCACACACACCTGGCCTCCTCCTCCATGCCAGGGGGACGTTTCCCTGGTGACCACGGCTCCAACACTCCGGAGGCGCCTGATGGGGGACTCGACAGCAGCCTGCAGCCTCTGGCCTCCTCCTCTGGCCAGAGGCCAAAGGAAACAGGACACTCTGTGGACCAGGCCGCATCCACTCCACCGAGCGGCTGTCAGGCAGCAGAGGGTCGGGGCCACGCCGCCTCTGGGGCGGCTTCCAATGAACAGGTGAATTCATGAGGGACAAAGTCACAGCCTCTGGGAACAGCAGCAAAGGCAGTCCCGTCTGCCTGGCTGGCATCGGGAGGCCGGTGCACCATGTGCCGGCACCGCGCCCGCAGCAGCTCAGGGGCCAGGCCTTCCCGCCAGCCACCTCTCCGCTGCCCTGGGGCAGCGAGTCCAGGATCAGCCCGCCACTGCTCAGGACTGGCCACGCCGAACGGGAAACCCCTTCTCCACCCAATCGCGCCCTCGGACCCAACGCTGCCGCCCAGGGGCCGCACCCGGCTGCTTCCACCCTCCCAGGTGACACACGGAGAAGTCAGGGTGCAGGGGTTCCCAGTCTCACTCCAGGCTCTCGGGGTCCCTGGAGGTGGGGTGGTGACCGGGTGAGCTGACCTGGGCCAGCCCGGGTCTCCACTCACGACACCTCTCAGGCTCCGCCCCCAGCATGTGTCCGCCGGGCTCACACACGCCAGGCCAGCCTCCACGCTGAGCCTCGCCCCAGCACCCGCGGCCTCGGCAGGCGCAACTTGAACTGGGCCTGTGCAGAGCACTGGGAGGCTCTGACCCAAGGGGATCATCTGGCAGTAGAATCCACTTCCTGTTATTCTTTTATTTTTTTTGGCACTAGGCGTTGAGCCAGGGGACGTTCACCACTGAGCTACATCCCCAGGCCTATTTTTCACTTTCGAGACAGGGTCCCATTAAGTTGTAAGGGCCTCACTAAATTGCTGAGGCCGGCTTCGAACTTGTGATCATCCTGTTTCAGCCTCCCAAATCCTCCCGGGTCACTGGGGTTACCGGTGCGCGCCATCGCACCCGGCTCCGCTCCCTCGTGAAGAGCTTCCCCAGAATCGCTGTCCAGCATGCCACTCCGATAGCTCACTGGCCAAAACTATCCTCAGGCCGCCCTTAGTTGCCAGGGAAGCTAGGAAATCGTTTTTTGTTGTTTCTTTTTTAAATTAGGCACACTGTCACGCCAAATAACGTGTGTGCTGTACGCGTTACATAACTGATATTCTCTAGCATCACAGAGGAAGGAAGAAGGGGGATGGACAGCGCAGTCTGAGAGCGACGCAATCCTCAGCAAGTTCTATTGTTCCCGCCTCCAAGACGCACCGCGCAGCCCGCTGCCCTCCATCTGCAGGTCCAGCACGCGGCCCTCCCGCCACGAGCCTGCAGGCAGACTCCCTCTGACCCCGGCGGCCATGCCCGCTCCACTCAAGCCTGAGCAGACATCTTGTGAGCACCCACATCACGCTGGGACGCGGAAGTGCCCCAGTCACGGGGTTGCGTTGTGTGCAGGGACCAGCCCGCGCCAACGAAGCCCACTGCACCGTGCGGTCACAACGCACCAGCAGAAGTACGGGAAAATGGCAAACTTAAAAAAAAAACAGAATCAGGCCACGGAATTCCTCCGATGAAGCTCGTAACTTCCCACTGCCCGGTGCGCGCGGCTCAGGCGCCTCCCCAGCCGCCAGCCGCCCCGTCCCTCTGGGGCTCCGGATCCTTCCGTGTGCCTGTTTCCTGAGCATCTACTACGTCCTGTGCATGGCACTCTTGGGCACAGGGGTGGCAGTGGGCACGTCAGACAGAAACGCCTTGGCTCCCACCATCCACCCTGGCGGAGGGAGACAGCAGGCCAGACACGGAGGCCGCTCGGCTGGGCCCTTGGTGGCAGATGCTGGGCAGGCCCATGGCCTCCTCAGCCTTTCCGGCTCTCCCGCCCCGGGGCCTCGGTCTCCCTGCGCTCTGAGGCGGGTATTCTAGAAACACCTATTCCCGGGGGGTTACAGTCAGGGTGGGAGAGGACGAGCGCGTGCCAGGAGCTCAGCGCTGCCCGCGCACAGGGCACGAGCGTGACCAGACCCATCAGCAGGGGCCGGAGGTCCACTCCCACCTCACGCCCAGCACGATGGAGGCTTGGAAAGATGAAGGTCCCACGACCATCAGCAGCAGGGCCAGGACCTGAACGGGGCCACATCGGTGCCCTGGGCTCTGTTTATCTCCCTGGCGGTGGAGACGCAGTGAGTGTCCACCCGCCCCACCTCCAGCCTCAGGGAGGAAGCCACACAAAGCTTGAGTCACCGGCGGGGGTGGTGGGAGAAAGGGCCCCTCTGTGTCTGCCCCAGCCCCCGTGGGCCCCGCGAGTCAGCGCCACATACCAAGCGAGCTTGCTCACCCAGAGATAAGGGAGCCAGGACGTCCCAGCCCAGATAAGGGCCGGCCTGGACCACACGCGGGCTCAGGCATTAACTGTTACCACCGGCCCTGCCACAGCCCTGGCCACCGAGAGACAGCGACAGGGCAGGCCACTGCTCTCTCCCCTCGCCGGCCTCTCCTGAAGCCACCCCCCTGCATTAGCTATACAGCAGGTGCTTAATAAATAAATGTGGACCCAATTCCTGGAACTAAAATTAAATCAGGCACAGCCAGGAGGCCTGATCACGGTCCCAGCTCTGCCACTGTCCCTCCCTGGGGCTCTCCTAACTGTGGGCCTCCTGGTCTCCATGGCCTCCCGCCTGGAGAATGAAGCTTCGGCATCGCCAGGTCACGAGCCAAGCTGACATTTCAGCGTTCGAGTGACGGAAGCCACTGTATGATGGAATGTTTGTGAAAGCCCCGTCTTATTTTCCACGTTCAGAGCTGGGACTTGGAGGCATCGTCCGCTGGGTGCCGGGCCCCGCAGGATGTTCGAGTCCCTGACACAAAGGGCACAGGGCCCGCATGTCACCAGGGCACCCTCCCGCCCCGGCGTCCGCTGGAGCACTGTGACACTCTGGGCCTACGTGCTAAGGGGACCCACACCTGCGCGCTCAGCACAGGCGCGAGGTGGGACCCGCGGCCAGAGGGCCGCCGCGTGACCGGAGTTGGTCGACGGGCTGAGCGGACACTTCAGAGGCTCAGGAGCCCAGGAATCAGGTGACTCAGAGGACAGTCACCAACACCGCGGGCAGCAAACAGGACAGAGCAGGCATCCCTGCCCCACTGCCACGCATGACAGCAGACGATGGCTGCCGTTACTGAGCACTTGGTGTATACCTGGGACTGCACCAAGCTTCTTCAAACTTCACTCAGAACCAGGAATGCGCTGAGGTCTGTCTGTCTGTCTAGTGTGGACAGCCACTTCTCCCCCGGGCCTGTCGCTTCTGAGGGAAGCATGGTAGGCGCTGCCGTCAGCCCCCTGTCCTCCCTGCCCGGGACACCCTGTCCCCGGGGCCCCGACCCCCATCGGTGCAGGAGACAGACACCTCCAATTGCTCGACAGAGGCCTGAAGAAGGAAGGCCAAGAGGCGGCCTCCAAAAAGCTCAAGTCAACAGAAAACCGCGGCCACTGGCCTGTCAGCTGCCCGTCCCTGTAGGTGGGTCCAGAACCTCCCACCTCCAGCCTAACAATGCGGCCATTGAGCAGGGCGCCCACACCCACGGGCCTGCAGTAGGGCCTGGCGCCACCCCCGCCCCGCCCACCGCATTCACAGGGAGCCTGGGGAGGATCTGGCTTCCTGAGGGATGACCTTGGGGCTCCTGGCGGGGCGGGGGCATCCCGGACACATGGCAGGAGCCGCAGGCTGCCCGCACATTCCTTGTCTCCTAGCCAGTCCCTGGGGTGGGGACGACTTAGCCACCACACCCGTTTCAGCAGGAGACTCCGTGTCCCAGGGGTTGCCCTCGTCCCAAGGCATCTCTGGAAGGAAGCCAGGCGGCTCAGGGTCAAGGGTGCCCGACTCCTCAGGGACCGTCCAGCCCAGCAGCCAGGAGCACCGGCTTCAGGGTCAAAGTCCCCCAAGCTCGAGTCCGACTGCCCTGCGGGCAACGCCAAGATCGGGGTGGCATCAGACTCCGGTCAGACGGAGCTCCGGTCTGGGAGGACGAGGCGGTCAGCGTCTGCAGAGATGCTCTGGGGCCAGCTGACTGGCGGCTCTGCCGGGATGTGCCCCATCCCCCGGGCAGGGATGTGGTCCTCCAGGAGGGTGCCAGGAGGTCAGGGAAACGGACGGGAGGGGAAGGGCTGCCGCGGGAGCCACTTCCAATCAAAATCTGGGACGGTCTGGCAGCACGAGAGCAGGTCCCGAGGGACAGGTGGGACTGTGGCCAAGGGAGGGGCGGCAACGCAGGGCAGCGGGCACTGCAGGTGGAAGCCAAGCCGGTCAGCGCGGGAGCCAGGAAGACGGCAGGACGGGCCTGAGCCCAGCCAGGGAGATCCGATGGCAGCCCAGCCTCCCCCAGCCCCTCACCCGAGGGACACAGTTTGAGCAGCCAAAGCTCCCGAGCGAGCTGTCGCGCTTCCAACCCCGGAGGCCGACACACCTGGGCTCCAGCTCCGGCCTGGCGCCAACCAGCAGGATGGCTGGGGGCAAGCAGCCTGAGACCCGGTCTGCTCATCTGTAAAGTGGGGGAAACTACCGGAAGGCAGAGGGACCGCAGATGCCCCGGGCGAGTCCACAGCCTCCAGGGAGGCTGGGTGCCCCACGGCTTCCATCTGAATGAGCGAGCGCTGAATGGGCAGGGGCTGCCCCGCCTGCGAGGGAGCGGGAGGGCGTCCAGCCACGTGAGGTCACCGCTGTGGAATGAGAGGTCAGCCAGGGCGGCCACGAGGAAGGCAGAGGCCAGCAGAGCTCTCAGCACTGGGATCTGCTGCCTGCTGGTCTCAGGGCCCAGGCAGGGGCCTGGGAGGGCAGACCAGAGGCAGGTGCCTGTCCCGGGTGCAGATGCCATGCGGGCAGGTGGCCCAGGTGGCTGGCACGGCAGACCCTCCAGCCCGGCCAGACCCGTGGGTTCTCCTGCTGACTCGGAGATGGCGAGGCCGGGCTGCTGCTTCGGGACACCTCTGCTGGGACCTAACCTGCGTCTGAGCACCTGGGGAGCCCGGTGCCCAGGGACTGCGCGCCTCGCACTGGGGCCCCCTACGGGGTCCACACGGCTCATGGACAGCACGCCCCCGCACAGGAACCACCCCGTCCACACACCCTTCCTGCACCTGGGGTCCCCGTCTGTAAGCGGGGATTGCCATAAGGTCACAATACACCTGCCTCAAGGGACAGGAGCCATGCACACCTCGCAGAGCCTACAAAGTGCAGCATGTGTGTCTGTCCCAACTGCGGGGCCCCATGCCCCGACTGGAGGGAGGGCAGCTACGCCAAGGTCAGGGTCCCCGGAAGGCCAGGTCCCAGAGCCCAGTCAAAGGGGTCCTGACCCACAACACCAAGAAGGGCTGCCCTGGGCCGCGTGGGTGACCAAAGCAAAGTCCCCAGATTTAGAATTGCCCATAAAGGGGTAGAACAAAACCAGCAGAGGGGGGGAAAGCCCCCGAGGGCCTCCCCAGTGCACCCGGGTCACAGAGGAAGCAGGACGCAGTCCCCCCCGCCCGGCGCTCCTCCCCCCACGGGGCTGCCCTCCCCACGCCCATATTTTGTATTTTTACTTTTTTTGATTGTCACATAATGATCTCTACACATTTGTGGGGTACAAGGTGACATTTGTGTGACGATCAGGTCAGGGAGACTGGCGGAGCCGTCGCCCCAAACTGTCATGGTTTCTTTGTGATGGAAGACTCAAAACCCTCCTACCGACCCTTGGAACGTGCGGTCCATCCTTGGAGCCGACAGTACCCTACTGCACGGTGACACCTCGGAAGCTCTCCTCTGGTCAGCTGCACCCTGCGCCCTGCGCCGCCGGCCGTCCTCCCGTCCTCCCCGACCTCCTGACCTCCCAACTTCCGGCCTCTGGTCGCCCTCTCCACAGCTCTGAGCTCACTCTGCAGCCCTGCACATGAGCGAGGCCAGCGGTACTCGTTTCTGGGCCTGACTTGCTGGACTCAACACAATGTCCTCCGGGCTCATCCACGTTGCCACAAGTGTCCCCTCCTCCACAGACACCCCATGTCTCTTTATCCATCCTCCTGCCTTGGACCCCAGGTTGGCTCCAGGCCTTGGCCAGCAGCCAGGCCGCTCCGTCCGTCACCTTCTCCTTACACTTCTGGCTTTTCCAAGGCCAGATACGCAATCTCTGTCAGTGACCAGTGACCGGCCTCCAAGCACAGATGACAAGCTCCAGAAACTCTGGTCAGTGAGGTGTGGGCAGAGTGGACACCGATGGACAGCGGGCTCCTCCTGCCTAGTCCTGCTCTGTGGCCCTGGGCCTGCTCTTCTTCGCTCCGTTTTACAGAACATGCTCATGGACACAGAAGCCCTCCTTGCAGGCTGGGCACTCCCAGGAGCCGGGGTGCCAGCGACCCCCCGTCACCAGACAGTCTTCCGGAGTGTCAGTGAGCCGGGCTCCGCTGCTCTCCACGAGCAGGCCCTCCCTCCAGGGCTGCTGCTCCGTCCTGCCCCTCTCCTGTCCCCAAGCACACCCGCCCTGGACAGACTGCGCAGGGGCCCATGGAGAGCAGAAGGCGAGGCAGGGCGTGTCCAAGACTGACGTGACAGTGGCACCTACCAAGGCTGTGCCCAGCGCCGCTCTGACTTCTCTCCCTCTCTCTCTCTCCCCCTCCCTCTCTCTCTCTCCCCCTCCCTCTCTCCCCTCTCTCTCTCTCCCTCTCTCTCTCCCTCTCTCTCTCCCTCTCTCTCTCCCCCTCTCCCTCTCTCTCTCCCTCTCTCTCTCTCTCTCTCTCCCTCTCCCTCTCTCCCTCTCTCTCTCTCTCTCTCTCTCTCTCTCTCTCTGTACCGGGGATTAAATCCAGGGGCACTCTAGCACTGAGCCACATCCTCAGTCCTTTTTATTTTTTATTTTGAAAAATGATCTCACCAACTTGCTTAGGTTGGCCTCAAAATCGCCATCCTCCTGCCTCAGCCTCCCAGGTTGCTGGGACCGCAGGTGTGCGACAGGGCACCCAGATCCCCTTCTCTTTTTTAATGACTACAGGCTCACAGCTTCCCGACGTGAGGATCTCCGTTTCTCATCGGGCCACACCCAGAAGGGGCTGTGGTTCACCGCCCTCTGGCATGGAGGACACCTTCCACCTGACCCTGAGAGGCTGCGAGACGGGGTCCTCGCCCAGGGACCTGCCCTGGGGGAACCGGGCATCATCTAGGGACACTTGGGGTTGGAAGGGGGTACTGGCACCTATGGGCAGAGGACAGGATGCTGCCAAACCCCCCAGATGCAAGAACGGCCTGCAACCAAGCCCTGTCCCGCCCAGGTGTCCACGGGGCCAAGACCTTGGTATGGACGAGCGTCCAGGGTGGGGCTGCTGTTTCCTGGTTGCCCACGAGGACTCCTGCAGCCATCTCAGCAGAAGAGGCTCCCGCGGCTGGGAAGGCTGGGGAAGGCCGGAGTAGAAGGCAGGGGTGAGCGTTGACAAGGGGCGAGCCGGCTGCCACCCTGGTGGGAGCATGGGTCCAGACGCAGGCTCTCTGGCCCCACCGTCACCCCGCCAACCCCCAGCCCACCACCTCCTCCCAAGAGGAGCCTAGTGCTCACCCCGTTGGCCCGCGGGGCCTGGCCTGGCCCAGTGTCCCTGCCAGAGAGCATCTCTGGCTCGGCCCTAGGTGACTGAGCGTGGGCACCTCCCAGCACCCAGGGCTGGAGGTGGCCCTCCTGGTCTGGGCCCCTCACGCCCACCAGGGCTCCCGTGCTGAGGGAAAGCCCGGGGGGCAGTGGCCAGGCCCAAGGCTTGGCTGGCCAAGGTGTCGGGCTTGGATGCCGCAGAACTAGCTTCTTTTCTTTCTATTTATGGCAAATGGGTCCTGCTTTCCGTGTAGGGCAGCGATATGGGGGTTTCTTTTTAAATAAATGCATTTAATTTAGAGAAAGTGAGTCACACTAAAGAACACGTGAGCTATTGGGATGTGGGTGGGATGAAGGGGTGAGGGGGAGGCCCTGCCAGGGCTCCGCTGGACACACTGAGATGCCCAGCTTTGCTACAGGACAGCGGGTTCCGCCCGGGAGGACTCGGCTGCGGGGCCTTGGAGGATGAGGGCAAGTCCTGGCTGCAGGGGTCAGCGGAGGCTCTGGAGCAGATCCGCTTGCTGCAAAAAACCCTCTGACCAGAGGACACCTGAGGGCAGAGCAACCTTTGACCTTGTCTTGTGCTGGGTCTCCTGGGTAGGCCAAGGGCAGCCTGGCCCACCAAAGGCCTTCCCTCACTCTAGCCATGACTTCACCTGCCCTGTCGTTCCCTTTCTTAGTGTGTGAGGGAGACATGAGCACAAGGAAGCCCCGAAGCCTCAGAAAAGATCATCAGGTCTAAGGCCGAGAAGCCAGGAAGCAGGGGGCTGCAGGAAACTGAGGGAGAAGAGGAAATGGAAAGAAAGATCCAGAGGGAGGGGGGAGAGGAGTGATGGCATTGACCAGGCAGCCACTCTGCGCCTGTACCCAGCCTTCAGGTCTCGCTTAAGTCTCCCGATGATGCTACAGGCTAGATTTTGTTGTATTATTCTTATCATTTTAGAAATAAAGAAATAGAGACCCACAGATTATCTCATTTGGCATCAGGATCCAGAATCGAACCCAGTTCCTCCACCACCAGGCAGGGAAAAGGAGGAGAGAGTCAGAGACTCGTCAGACTGACGGCCAAGGGGGAGAACAGCGTGCCCTGCGTAAGACCCCCAGAGGTTTCCAGCACCCACAAGGACAATATGAGCACAGCTCCCGCCCCACCCCACCCTGGCCTGGCCACGGCCTCTTTACCGAGGTCAGCGCTGGTCTAGAGCACTCGGGATTTCTCTCTTTTTTCCCCCCATCCTCTTGCACCATTTGATATTTAAAAGCAGAAGTGAAGAAACCGCTAGAAGGATTTTGCTAAGATTACACATTCTGGAAGAAAATGAGCTAATTTTGTCCGACTGCATGTGGGGCGGCTTGGAGAAGGAACCTCCCCCCGGGGGAAAGTCGGTCCTGGCTGCCATGGTGCACGTGTGCCCGGGGACACTCGGCCAACAGCCAGGTCCTCATCTCCACGTCCCTGAGCAGACTCGAGGCCCACGCCTGGTTCTGCCAGAGACCAAAGGGAAAGCTGGCTCCCAGGAGCACGTGCAAGGCCCAGGCCGGAGACCACCACAGGGAAGTCAGCACCGAGGACCGGCCGCCCTCTGGCCGTGAACCTCAGAAGCCCGGCCTCCTCCCTCACGTGGGTGCACCGGCCCTCTGCCCACCGCCTCCCTCCTCCACTCCTCTGGCGGACTCCCGGGCCTCCTGCAAGACCCGATGCATGGGTCCTTCCTCCGAAGCCTCCCCTGACCAGGTGAAGTTCTGCACCACGCCCTGGGGCCCTGGCCTCGCTGCTCTTCCCACTTCCTGATCAGCCTCGACGCTTCGGTCCTGGCCCCCCGAGTCTGACCTCTTTCTAAACCTGAGCATCTGTCCTAAAGCAGAGGTGCTCAGACTCCACCAAACCTCAGACTCTCCTCAGAGGCCCCTCAACACGGACTGCGGGTCCCGCCCACAGCTTCCGATCCGGTAGGTCCGGGTGGGCCTGACCATTGGCACGTCTGTCCAGGTCCCAGCGATGTCGCGGGCTGGCCTGAGGGCGGCACTTTGAGAACCACTGCCTTAAAAGGACAAGGGCAAACTGCCCCTGACGCTCGGGCCTCCCGCCCGTGGCCTCCAGGGCCTCTGCCCCGGCCGAGAGGAGCACCCACCCCTCTTCCCGTCCCTGGTTCTAGAGCCGCTTCCCTGACCTCGCGGTGTCTGGACCCAAACCCACGAGACGCGCGCCACACCTTGCAGGGGCTGTCGGGCCGCAAGCGTGGGGACCGCCCAGGCGGGGGTCTGGATGAGCGCGCTCCTGCCGGAGGGACACCAGGGACGCAGATGCTGGGTGTCCCCTGCAGGACCCCGCGCAGCAGCCTGTCAGGCAAGGACCCTTCCTCTCTGCCGTTCCCTCAACCACTTTCTAGCCGAGCAGCCCAGGAGGCAGCCGCCTGCCTCTTGATTCCTCACTCTCTCCTGTCACGCAGGAAAGGAGCAGCCACCTGGACAAGTGCCGTGAAGGGGGACAGAGGAAGCCAGACTGTCACGGTGAGCCACAGGACCTGCTGTTCCCCAGAGCAGAGCGCTCTGGGGGCTGCACTACGGTTTGAGAGTGTCTCCCAGGGGCTCGCTGGATGGAGGCCCGGCCCAGAAGAGTGAGGTCAAGAGGAGGTGGGGAATGGTGAGAGGTCCTCGGGTCCCTGGGGTACGGCTCTCAGAAGGGGCTAACATAGCTCTCCTGGACCCCAGTTTCTCTCTGGCTTCCTGTCTTGCAACATGACCTCTCCCTCTGATGCAAGTCCCAGCATGCTGTCATCTGCCATGATATCCTCAACTGAAGAGATCCAGTGCTGACACCATGACCTTGAACTAAATAAACCTCTTTTCTTCATAAAGTACCCAGCCTTGGGTATTTCATTATAGTAATGGACAACAGACTAATACAAACTAGAACTGTTACTGAAAGCTCAGTCCTTGTCCCTGGTGCCAATCCAATATTGTGGACATGGTTTTGAGAAAAAGGAAAAAGAAGTTTTATAGCTTTGCGAGCAAAGGGGACTCCTGTCCCAGGGGCGGTGATTCTGCCCATCAAGGGGGGCTGGGGGCTTTTAAAGAGGTGATTCAAAAGCTATATTCCATGTTTTCCCTGTTGGGGTGTGATTCACTTGTTAATTTGGGAGAGAGTCATTTCTGAGATTCTCTGAGCCATCCCAAAGTCTGAAATCCTTTGTTCCTGTGGTGGGTGTGTGACAGGTAACTGCCTGGGATGGGGAGGAAAGGGGATCCTGTTTCCCTGAGATTAGGGAGAGGGAGAGACTAGGGAGGAGCAGGGAGAGAGGAAGAGAAGGAAACGCGTCCATTTAAAAATCAGTGGTGGTGGCAGAGCAGCAAGGGTCATATCCAGAGCGGGAAGTGCGCACTGTTACAATCCCACTGTCAATTTCTACTTTCCATCTCTATGGAAAATGCACGACATCTCCAAACTGCTTCTTGCTGAAAGGGGGCAAAGTTGGGGGAAGTGACCCAGAGTCCTTGTTCTCTATCAGGCAGGGCGTGGACAGCTAAGGGCACTCGGCATCGGAGCAGTCCAGAGGTTCGCAGTGGCAGATGGCAGGTGACTGGACCAGGTATCCGTAGGACAGGGAGCATGCTAAGCTAACAATAGACAGCAAAGCATTACTTTTTTGTAAACAATTAGCACAAAAGCAATTAGTATTTCAGTCAGTCTCTGAAAACCATGAGGACAGTAACTCAAAATCATATCAGTGAAAAACTGATTTATCAATGTAGGAGGTCAGGAAGATCTGAAGGTCTGAGATCAGGTTCAAATTAACTCAGGACCAACTTGTGACTCCAGCATCCTTTGTGCTCATTATTATTAGTCACTCCTGCACAAGAGCCCTTCCTTCACAGCCTCCAGCTTTGCTCACTTTTGGTAGGGTTGACTCACGTGCACGTCTTAAGTTACATAGAGAAGAACCATTGGTTCTCCTTTCAAGTGGCCATGTTGGACTGTGCTCAGCTACACTCTCCTGCCAGGTGTCTAAGACCAAGTTGTTCAAAACTGACCCTTTTCCCATCTCCTCTGAAGAGTCAGCTGAGATTCCTCAGAGGTCACTCTTGGGGACGTGTGCAAAGTCTCCCGGCTCCTTTAGCTCTCCTCTACCAGTGGTGCCACCTGCCAGGAGGGTCAGGATCCTGCTGACCATATGTGGCTTCTCTTGGAAGCATCAGGGACACTTCCATCTCCAATGACCCTCCTCTTTGCAGAATGTGCACTGGTTGGCTTCCTCTTCTCTAGGGTCCCCTCCATCTCCCTGATCAGCAGATTGGGTGACTTGCCAGAGCTGGGGAGATGCAGAGAGGGGTCCCCTCATTCTCTGCATCCTGGCTGACCTTAGAGGGCAAAGGTCAAAATGTTGGCTGCTTTTTCCTTGACCCTTTTACTTTTTGGACTTTGGTCTCCAAATTATTGGTTTTAAATCTCCAGCAAGCCAGTCCCGGCAGTCTTGAAGTAATGGGTTTTAACTTCCTCGTCTGTAATTTTACAGTTACCCCTTTCATTCAGTCGGGGTCAGTATTAGCACTGTAAGTCAGCTATAGGTCCTGTCTGTCCTGCCGGGAATGGCTTACTATCTCAAATTAACTTTTAGAAGCAGCACCTCTGCAAAGCACTAACTGGCAGCAGTTACAAAGTGTACAAGGAAAATACAAAGTGAAATTAACAGAGCAAAAAACATATTCAGTCTGTGTAACAGCTACGAACCAAGAAAAAATGATTTTTGTAATCTTAAACATTTTCTTAGTTACATATTATATCCCCTGTTTATTTTGAGATCACAGTAATCTTTATGACAAAAAGCCATCTTCCGAACACAACTTTAAATGAGCTGAAGTCTGACTTGCAGCCATTCTAACACAGAGGAAGGTGGGAGACAGAGCATTATCTCAGGTAAGGGGGGCTCTTCACAACCAGCACAACACAAAAACTACACCGGCAACATGAATCAAGGCTGAGAGAGGTTTAACTTTCTTTTTGTGGAAAAAGTGGCAAAATGCTTCCATGTTTTACAGTGTCACCTTTAAACAGATGGGGCTCTCCTCATTACCTTCCAAAAATACATTTAGATTTCCATCCCAGTGTAAAGAGGAACACAGAATTTAATATGTAACTTATTGACAATGAGTAACCTTTATCCAGTTATAAAATATTAAATGACATAAATAAATACCGACCACATCTGTATACATCGGAAGAGGATTACTGCAGCAGACAGTTTTAGCTTGAAGAACACCAACTTGGTAAAGTGCTCTCCTAAACTTTACCCGCAACTAAGTTTATCTTAAAATTTAGAATCCAGAGTGCATGGTAACGTTCCTCACAGCCCTGCGTGGGTCAGCACTGCTAGCAAATCAAAGGGTAGTATTAACTCTCACACAGTCAGGGAACCGTGTTACTGAAACCTAGATAAATTATCATTTCATAAACTTTTATATAACCCTGGGACAAGGCTCAGACAGATGTAGTTCTCAGACGTGTAAATATACCTAGTCACATATATTTAGGGTGTCAACTATATGGTTATAATCTAAAATATGGGTTGTTTATTTAACCAGTTAGGAAATAATCATTTAAAAGACTTTAAAACAGGTACAAACCCTAATTCCTTTAAGACTTATTTCCCTAAGTAATAAAACCTAACAGATAAAAGAAAATCCACCTTGACAGATAACAGTAGCTCAATGCTACTTTGCTTCATATCAGTACCTTAAAATTTAAATAACTTTGACTGACTGAGCTAATTACAGTCAGTTTAATCACATACAGACTTTTTGAGCTCTACCTTCCACAGACCTTCCACAACTGACGTTGACACTCTATCACTTGCTTACATCATTAGTTTTGTCCTCTCATCTTGGACTTTAGCACGAGAATATTACTTTACCCGACAAAATAATTTCTCACCCAGAAACATTTCTTTTCTGGGTGGAGGGGTATTAGAGATTGAACTCTGGGCACTGAACCACTGAGCCACATCCCAGCCCTATTCTGTATTTTATTTCGAGACAGGGTCTCACTGAGTTGCTCAGCACCTCACCATTGCTGAGGCTGGCTTTGAACTTGAGATCCTCCTGCCCCAGCCTCTGGGCTGACAGGCACGAGCCACTGTGCCTGGCTCAGAAACATTTCTTTTACCTTATAATTTTCCATACTAAAATATATTTCCATACCTATAACTTTCTTACATCTGTTTTCCAGCTTCAGACTCTTTAATTCGTTTTCTGAAACAGTCCTTATGAATGTCATCTGTGCATTTAATTCACACAACAAATTCCACCCCAGGAGCGGAATCAGACAGTCCAGCTCATACGGCAGCTGCGCCTCAACCATTTCTCTCCCGGGGCACCGAGGGGTGGAGCAGGGTTGGCCTGACGTCTCCCTGGTCATTATCACAATGCCAGCGACTCGGAGGGAGCTCCCCCGTCAGCTGTGCCGAGGCTCCCCGGGCTTCTTACGCCAGACACTTGGGGTCGGGGGGAGCCCTCTCCTGCCCTGTGTCCAGGCTCCCCTGAAGGTGCCTTTGCGGAGGCCGCCTACAAGACCCGGCGGCCTCGGTTTCTGTTGTTCGTTTTCCTTTGCGGGCGCAGCTGCTGACCTGCCAGCCTCCCCAGGGTGCTACAGCAGGAATGGCTTTGCCCCAGTGACGGTCAAACAGGGCCCAACAGGGCGTCCTGTCAGGCCTTAAGAGGGGAGGCTCTCCCTGTCCCCAGGTCACACACCACCTTCAGGGCCAGCAGTCTCCACCCCCAGGCCACTAGGGGCTGGAGGGCAGGGCGGAGGCAGCTTTCCTGGGATTTCTTTTTCCATTCAGGGCTGGTGCCCTTGGCCACGGTGAGATCCCTGCGGCTGCGCGGGCCAGGCTGGGAAGCAGCTGGGAGGACTTCAGTCCTTCTGAAAGCCTTCCTCTGGGGTCCCGCTCTCCTTGGCACCAGAGGCAGCCTCTGTGCATCCTCACCTTGGTTCCCCTCGGCTCTGGCCCCTCACACAGCTGCATCGGTCCTTACAGACAGTCTTCCCTGCACTTTACCCCGACAGACCGACTTCAAGGCAAGACTGAATGATAATCCAGAAACCACTCCCGGCCAGACTGTGTTACGGCAAACCGTCCTTCTCTCAGACTGGCTTATCCCGACAGGTGGCCCGTTCAGCAAGACCCCCTTCCGAGGGCTACTGGTAAGGTCAAGGCAGCACGGCCATGTCTTAAGGGGCCAGTAACGGATACAAACAAACAAACAAAAACACAGACAGACAAGAGAGAATCAGGTGGGAACCTTTAAAACGGACAGACCTGCAGGTACATGTTTCTTACACTGATTTTGCCTCAGACAACCAAGTCCCACTGCAAGATCGCGTCATCATTCAGAAAGCTATTCGAAAGCCTTTGTCTCCAATGGAACAGATTCCTCCACTTGGCACCAGCAGCTCCGTTCCTAAAACCCAGGCATTTGGGGCAATAATAAGCCAGTATTCAGCTCCCCATTAAGTGGGAAAAATCATACAACATTACTCTTCAGGTTCAAACCAAATCCTAAAACCGAAGTGAAACACAGTAAAACCCTCTCTATACATAAACCACCATCGCGACAGCCTGCACCGGGCTAGAACACCCCTTCGTGATGGGCCACTGCGTGCGGCCCAGGCCCCGGGCTGCGGCACCAGCAGGACCTGAGGTGCCCAACCCTGCAGCCCCCGGCTCCCTTCTGTGGGTTCTCACACCTGCGTCTAGAATTTCTGCCTGAGACTTTCCTGAACGTTGTTTTGTTCTGACGCCGTACTGAACCTGGGGGACACAAAGCCGATGTTTTCCATGTGAACCCTGGCGACACGTGTTTTGGAGAGGGACGTTTGGGTCTTGTTAACTGAGAGGTGCCACGTTCGGGCGGCTCCGGGAGGTGTTCTGCAGGTAGGGTCCCATCACACAGCGGGACTCGGGATCGCCCTGCCAGCTGAGGGTGAGGCTGAGCTTGGAAGACGGGGCCAGAGGCTGCCCATGCTCAGCACAGGACGCGGTGCTGCAGTGGGGGCTCTGGCCTCCTTCAGCGCCACAGAGCTGTGGCCGTGCTGGAACAGGAGGCAACACTGTCCCCCGGGCCAGGCTCCCCGACTGATCTAGAATGGATGGCTCCATGGCCGGGCCCCACAGGCTGAGAACCCCTGACCCCAGGCGCTCAGGGTGCAGGTGTTTCGGATTTGGGATTTGGGGCTGTTTGCACAGGCTTCACCCAGGGAGCATTCCTCACCCAAAAACCCCAAACCCAACGCACCCTGGAGCCCGAGCCATGAGGGCAGCACTGGAAGCTCGGAGCGCGTCGGGCGCCAGGCCTCCAGGGAGGCCCACTGTGCCGTGCGGCCCCACCATGCGCAGGGAGTTCAGGGCCCCACAGGTCCAGGGTTAAGTGGCCTGTTGGCAGCGCTCCGGGCTCCAGGCCGCGCCGGCGCTGGGTCACCTTACCCACAGCTTCCCGTCGTAGTAGTAGGCGCCCAGGAGCTTCACGATGTAGGGGTGGTCACACGTGGCCAGGATCTCGATCTCCACGATGTAGTCCTCCAGCTCCTCCTCGCTCTTGGTCTCGATGACCTTGGCCGCGGCCAAGGCACCAGTCTCCTTATTCTTGGCCTGCAAAGCGGAGACACAGAAGGTCAGCAAGGCATGCTGGGCAGGAAACGGACGCTGGAAGGCAGCCAGAGGGCCCCGCAGTGTGAAAACAGGCCGGATGTGCAGAGCAGGACCAGCGCGGGACCAGGCGCTGTGGCTCCGACACACACTGTTCTGGACGGTGGCCCGTGCGGCACGTCGGGTCAGCACGGGAGCAGGGCTCTGGGCTTAATAACAACAAGCGCACAATACGCTTTCTCGGGAGAATGATCCAAGAGCGGGACGGCGCTACCAAGAGCAGTGCCAAAGATGGTCGAGCTGCCCCGCACGACGCCCACCCCGCTCAGCGACCACTATGCTCTGGCACATGCTCAGGGGTCTCTGAATATGTGGAAAACTCTGGAAAGACACAGCCTGGCAGCAGGCTGGAGGGGGCACAGAGAGGAGGGCTTCAGCGGCCAGGCCCTCATCATCTCGCCTGCAGGCAGGAAGACGCAGGCGGACCTCGCCTGACACCCGAGACCCCTCCGTCCAAGGCCCCCAGGCCAGAGACTGCAGCATCCACTCCATCACCGGCCCCGCGGGGTCAGGGGCCAGGCCTGGTCCTGCCTTCGTGGCTCCCATCCCCCGTTCCTCCTCATACACATCCTGTGCCCAGCTTCTGATGTCTTGGTTTTCTTCTGTCCCCACCGAGGGCTGGCAAAGACCCTTCCGCTTCTGCACAGCATCTGAGTCGGGAGGCACGAGGCCACAGCCCTCCCCTCCCCTCCCCCCTCCCCTCCCCCTCCCCTCCCCTCCCCCCCCCTCCCCCACCTGCAGGAGGAGCCAGGGCTCTGCTGCTTCACGCAGAGCAGAGGAAGGCTGAGGGCCAGGCGAGGGCCGGGCAAGGGCCGGAGCCCCAGGTAAGCCAGCGTGCTGAGCAGGGCACAGGCCCCTCCATAATCCACCTTTACGCCCGAGTTTCCTGAAAAGGGACGTTATCCCCTAAAGGTGGAGGAGGTGAGGGCTACTTCCCAGGAGTGGACCGAACCTGCTTTGCCCACCGTCCTGAAAGGCAGCGCTGGCCAGGGCCGGGCCTCCTGGGGGGCGCCAGTGTCAACATGGGCCACCAGCCACCCGCACCTTGCTCGGATTTCAGAGGCCAGAGGCTGCCAGGGAGGCGAGGGGAAACGGCGACCAGAACGTGACTTGGACAAAATTAAATATTTTACAAGCCTGGGTGGAGCAACAGCCCGTCGCCGAGGCCGCAGGAGATACAGGCGGACAGCGGAGCCCGGCGGGTGCCACCCACCCTGGGGATGAGCCCCACTTGTCCTCTGTTAGCTCGGTGGTCCGTCTCAGGTGGCAGCAAGGTGGTCTGCACACTCGCCTGCCGCTCAGGAGCCGGGTCCAGGCACTTCTGCAAGGCCTGCCCTGCCGGGCCAGAGTGCCCACGCCGGCCGCCGCCAAGGGCCCACTCCCGCGGGAGGTGCACTGGCCGGCTGCGGCCCACGGCCCACCAGTCACTAAGGCAGGCGTGAGCCCACACGTCCATTTCCCAGGCTGGCAGACTGAGGCTCGGAGAGGCCTTGGACCCACCAGGAGCGTGGGCTTCGGTGCAGCCTGACTCCGCCTCGTGTCCTCTTCGCTGTGCCACCGGGAAGTAGCTCTGCCCACTCCCTCCCTCACTCGGCCCCTCTGCAGACCAGGACGGCCGCTCTATTGGGGCATAAGACTTTTCGCCCAGGGGAACCCGCGCGTGGACGCATCGCCCTCCCCCGGCACGGCCAGCCTGCCCCGTCTGCCCCGGTCTCTCCTCCCGGGGCCTGGGATCCTGTTCCCAGTTGCTAAGCTGCAGGGCACCCAGGTCCCTCCCCACAGCTAGAGGGAGGCAGGCGACTCACCCTGGCCAATGGGAACCCTGCACCCCTCTGGCCACAGCGAGGCTCCGCAGGGGCCTGTCCCCAAGCAGCCTGAAAGCAACCGCGGAACAATGGCTGAACAGCTGAGATCCGGAAGCCAACCCCAGCCTGCTGGCCCCAAAGGGAGCATGACATGAAACCAAGTCGGATGCCCTGAAGCCAGAGAGGGCCCTAGAGGACACCGCTGGATGCCCATGATTAAGTTCCACATCTGTCCGTCACAAGCATGATGGTAAACATGTAGTGAACTCGTGGCCAGGTGCGGTGGCGCGTGCCTGGGGTCCCAGCTGCTCCAAGGCCAAGGCAGGAGGATGGCTTGAGCCCAGGAATTGGGAGCCAGCCAGTGCGACACAGTGAGATCCTGTCTCTCAGGGAAAAAAGGAAGAACAAGGAAACAGGCCAGGCACGGCGCCTGCCTGTCATCCCAGCAGCTCCGGAGGCTGAGGCAGGAGGATCAGGAGTTCAAAGCCAGCCTCAGCAACAGCGAGGTGCTAAGCAATTCAGTGAGACCCTGTCTCTAAATAAAACACAAATAGGGCTGGGGAGGTGGCTTAGTGAGCGAATGCCCCTGAGTTCAATCCCCAGTACCCACCCCTCAAATCAATGCTCAGAGAGGTGAAATCATTTGCCCAAAGTCATACAGCACATGAATAACAGGGTAGGAGTTAAATTGGTTTCAAAGTCCTGGTGCCTGACTTCTTTGCCAGAGGTGCCTGCGAACTCGGCAGTGGTCCAGCCTGGGCCTCAGTTTCCCCTCTGTGCAGTCAGAGTGGGAACTGAGGCGCGCTCTCTCCGTGCTGCGGGATGACCGTGGGGACGGGCTGGTCCTGGGAGCGCAGGGTGCTCTAAGGAGGCAGGAAAGAGGCACAAAGAACAAGCGGCTGTCTGTGGCCTCTGACGTCCATCTCTCCCCCAGCCGGGGTCCAGCCAAGGGTGAGGGGTCCTCTGCCGGCCCCCGCCGCCAGCCAGCAGTGACTAACGCCTCGGCCCACAGCCTTGGGGAGACACAGCGGCCACTGTGTCTTCTGGCCCAGACACCTCGTGGGCACAATCCCGCCCCTTGTGCCCGGCTGGCCGGCCTAGAGGAGGTGGGGCAGCCCTGTCCCACCAGAGGGCCCAGCAGCCCACTCAGGGCTGGGGGATTCCTGAGAGCCAGTCACACAGTGGCCGGCAGGGGACAGGCCTGGAGCCTACCTCTCCCTCCCAGCGGCCTCCGGATCACCACGTTCCTCCTGCCTCCTCCCAGGAAGTAACCGATAGCGTGGAACTCGGGGTCACAGCGAACCTGAGGCCCGCCCCCAACTCCCACGCCTGCTCTGGGAAAGCTCGTCCCCAGGAGACGGCAGAGGCCTGCACGGCATGCGCGAGCCCTGGGAGCCGCCAGGGACCCCTGCAGATGAGTCCTGGGGCCGGGGCTGCAGGGGACCTGGCCAGCACCCATTCCCCTTCTGGGCTTTGGGAACTGCCTCTCTCACGCCCGATCCCAGGGACTCACGAGGGACGGACCCCACCTGGAACCTGCAAGCGGAACCTCCTCACAGCCCTGGTTCAGGGGGACATGGGATCCAAGGCAGGCCAAGAGTGTCGGACCTGAGTGGGTTTTTGTTTGTGTTTTAGTTTTGCATTTTTTGCTAAAGTTATCAGGAAAATCGCTTTCTCTTTACACTGGGTTGCTAAAGCGATGGGGTAGAAGGCTGGAGAGGCCTGTAACTCGTCCTGTGACGCCTTTAGACAGCCTGCCTGAGAATGAGGCCAAGACCGAGAAGCAAGGTCCAGAGGGAGGTGGGCAGAGTGCTGATGAGTCTGTGGAGCGCCTGGAGCTAGCTGTTCCTGAAGGCAGCTACCCTTAGACTTCCCAAATATGTGAAAAACCATAAACTCCCTTTGGGACTTCTGTCACTCGCCACCAAAAAGGAAATGAGCTTCCCATCTCTGAGGGTGTTCCAGAAGAGTGCAGACAGTGATGGAAGAGTTTCACCATGAAATACACATTAAACACGAGTCACCTTCACTCACAAACGCACGTGACCAACAAAGCCACATTCACTGAGACCTCACAGGGGAGTCAGCTGATAACCCCGGACCTGGGGAATTAGGTAGGACACATGGTGACTGACAGGTCACAGGCAAACAGCAACCAGGGCCCTGTCCTGCCAAGAGAATCTTCCAAAAGAGTGGAGGGGATCATCTCACATGTAGGGACTCAGCAAAAGCAGACAGCGGTGACAAACTCAGGGGTGGTGTGGGGAAGGGTGCCCTTGTCACCAGCAAGGCCACAGACCACGCCAGTCTTTTACGGATGGTGCATGCCTGCAGTCCCAGCCACTCTGGAGGCTGAGGCAGGAGGATCACAAGTTTGAGGCCAGTATCAGCAACTTAGCAGGACCCTGTCTCAAAATTTAAAACAACAGGGGGGTGCTGGGGATGTGGCTCTGTGGTTAAGCGTCCCTGGGTTCAGTCCCCAGTAACGAGGGGAGGAAGAAAAGAAATGTGTGCTTCCTTTTCTAGAAAGAAGAAAAAGGGAGGGGGGAGGGGGGCAGAGCCGGCCGGCCCGCGAGGGCGCCGAGCAACCTGGGGCGCCGGGGAAGGCTCCCAGCTGACCTGCCAAGGAACAGTCCGGGCAGCCGGTCAGAGCCGAGGACGGGGCCGGCCAGGCAAAGGTCTCCACTCCTGCCACTGCACTGGACGGCGGTGGGCCCTGTGCCACACAGGGTTCCGGCCGCTGGAACCGAAGGGGGCCTGGGGTGTGGACAGAGTGCAGCTGTGGGGACCTGCCTGGGGACGCGGCCTCCGCGCTGAGGGCCACCGCCCATCTCCCTGTCAGGGTTCCATGCAGGGGCATGGGGTGACACGAGGTCAAGGGGGCACTGCCGGTCCTCCCCTGGCCTCTTCCTCTCTGCCTCCCCAGCTCCCTGTGGCTGACAAGATGAAGCCCTGCCCACTGTCGGGCGCCCCGCTGCCCCGCTGCCCCGCTGGGGCCTCCGTTCCCCGCACCCTCCTCGCCGACCCCCACCCGCGTGTCCCCTCTGAGCGCTCACCGTCCAGCTGGGGCCCGGCTGGCCCTCAGCAAGGCCACCCTGCCCCGCCGTGCACAGCAGTGTCCACCTGGCCATGACCCCTCGTCTAGCCTGCACTCAGGGATCCCAGCTGAGACCAGCAGGGACGGACAGGGGCGTGGAGAGACGGACGAGAGGGCAGGAGGCGAGGATGGGACGGACAGGTGGGCCAGATGGGCAGACACAGGGTGGACAGGTGCAGGACACTGAGCAGGCGGCTAGGGGGACAGGAGTGCCGGCGAGGGTGAACCTGGGTGGGAAGGGAGAACAGGAGGCTAGGTGGACAGATGGACAGAGCACGGACAGCGCGTGTGCGGAGGCGGCGAGTAGGTATGGGATTCAGATGACCGCAGGAGGCGGGAGGGAGGCCACAGGCCGGTAGGCGGCAGGGCTGGTGGGCCTCGCCCCAGAGCATCGCTGGGAGGGGACTCCCACGGTGCCCGTCCGTCCGCCCAGCGCCCATCCCCGCAGACCCAGAGGCCACCTTCCCAGAAAGGGTGTGAGGGTGGAAAGGCCGGGACCTCGCTCGAGGCCCACGCGTGACGCCACGGCCGGGTGCTCGGGAGCCTGGACGCTGGGCCTCGCTTCCCGACGGAGCCGGGACCACCCGGGGACGCAAGGCAGTGCGTCGGCTTCAAAGCCTAAGACCTCGTTTATCCTCCAACACCCGCGTCCCTCTGGTGGCAGGGCACACTCGGGGAATTTTAAAGTCGTGGGTGGACGACGGGGGACGGGGGACGGATGGACAGCGGGTGGAGGGATGAGCCGGGTCCTGCAGGCGGAGGAGAGGACCGTGGTGACCTGGACTTCTGGGCCTCTACTGTCCCCAGCCTTGGAAGATGGCTCCGCAGAGCGGCCGCCACCCCGCCGGCCGGGACGCACACCGTTAACCGTCCTGCCGAGCAGAGAGCCACTTCCCGGTCCATGACTGCCAAGTTTCAGCCCGACGACAAACAAGACGGCCAAGTCTCAGAACCAGAGACTCGTCGGGATGGCCAAGCACGAAGGCAGAGGGCGGGAGCACTTCCCGGGATCGGCAGCAACCCCGGGGACAGGGCCGCAGGCCGTCCTGGCACAGGCGGGCAACGCTTGGCCCCAACGTCCATCCGGGCCAGCAAATAAAAGCCAGAGCCCCAGGCAGGAGAGCCCCAGGCAGGAGAGCCCCAGGCAGGAGAGCCCCCAGGCCCGAGTGGCCACCCGTCCAACTTGGCCAGGCCTGTGGGAACCGGCGGCCTCCACCTTCCAGAAGCGGCGAGGACGCCACCCCAGAGAGCGCTGGTGGATGGTGGAGGCGGCGGGAGGGTGGCCAGGGCCCTGCCTCCGGGGCCTGCAGGGGTGGCCCTGGCGACGGGACCGTCCTGAGCCCTGGGGCTGGGCCAGGAGCAAGGGCAGGAGGGCGGCAGGTCCTCACGGCCACCTCTGGCTCGTCCCTGGCACACCCGGGGTCCTCTGCCCACCTGCCATCCGGGCAGCTCGGTCTCTGAGGGGTCAGGTGGCCCGTGTCTCCAGGCAACGGCGCTTTCATGCTGTTTTACTTTCTCTAAAATAACACCCGGTCACGAAAGAGACCTTAAAAATAGGACGGTGCCCGAGACGAGCAAAGGCACCCGGCACCTGGGCGTTCGGCAGGACCGCCTTCCTGCGGGGGCGCCGGGACAGTCAGGCAGCGCCAGCCCTGCGCCAGCGTCATCTCGAGCAGCCGGAGACGGCGCCACCGGAAGGTCAGGACCGCCGTCCACCTGGCCAACCCCGCCTCGGCCACGCTCCTCCGGTCACACAGGGCTGCACCCCAAGTCCCAAGAGGTGACCCCCAGGTGCTCCCAAGGGCCAGGCGGGCCTGCGCCCCTGCGTCCTGGTCAACAGGACCTCCAGCCAGACACAGAGTGGAGCTGGGGAGCCCCGCCACAACCTGGCTCTGCGTCCTTGGCCTCCTGGGCTCACAGGGTGACCTTAGCTCCCGCTTGGGAGAGGGACCATCATCCCTGCTTTGCAGAAAAGGAAACCAAGGCTCAGAGTGTGACATCCCTTGCCCTCGGCCATCAGCCGGGGACCCATGGGACCCTCAGGGCCCGGGTCAGGGACTCCGGGGTGCGGAGGCCAGCTCTGCAGGAGGCGGGACGCGGGGGCTTCCGCAGGCACTCGTGGCTGCCTCGGGACGCTCTGCAGAGATCCGGTGATGCGGAGGCCAGCTCTGCTGAGTGACGGAGCGAGACACCTAGCCACCCTCCTGGGCCTGGAGCCGGGGTTTCCCGCCTCAGAGCTGCGGAGAGCAAGGGCCTCGAGGAAGGGGCTTCAGAAAGAGCCTGGAGCCCAAGAGACACAAGCGCGGGTGCAACAGGAGGCACCTGGGGACAGAGGCTGCTCTCCGTGGCCTCTGCTTTGGAGGCTGGGGCTGCACCTGGCCCCCACACCGGCCAGCCTGGTTTTCCAGGAAGGAGGACCAGAGAGAGGCACCGGCCTCCGGTCTCCCTCCAGCCTGCTCTTCTGGGCCAGTGCTCCGGCTCCCGTGCCACCTGACCAAGGGAGGACAGAGCCCGCACCAGCCCTGACCCGCCCTGCGAGGCTGGAGGCCTTCCTCGCCCTCCACGGAGCCCATCTGTCTACTTCCTCCACAGAGCGGCCATCAGCTGGTGCTGGGGCCCTAGGAAGCCCTGGGCTGCACCTCCCGGGCAAGGGAGGCCGTGGGGGCCTCAGGGAGCCCGCCTCTGTCCAGCCAGGAAACCCAACGACCAGCTGCAGTCCGCCAGCACCGTCCTGACAGCAGCAGTCATGTCTGCGCCTCCCGAGTGCCCGCTCACGCTCCGCGCAGACCACCAGCTTTACACTTCCCAGCTCAGGGTGCTGAGGCCCAGAGGAGGGAAGTGACGTGCCCAAGGTCACACAGCAGTAAGCGGAGCTGGAGGAAGCCCAGGACGAAGGCCAGGGCACATTCACGACCGCCCACGGGCCTGACCAGAGGAGGGAGGCAGTCCAGTGGGTGTCCACCCTCCGCCCAGCCCCCCACCCGCAGGGAGCAACCCAGCACCTTCAACAGCAGGCCTCATTCCAGGGGCCGGGGACACAGGAGTGGGGACGTTCGTAATCCCCCCACTGGGAATTCTGAAGTATAAATTAATTGCTAATTAAGTATAAATTAATTGCTTCGACCACACTCACCCTGCTGTAGAACAGCAGAAGCCACCCCTGTGCAAGGGCGCCCTGTGCCCCGTAACCTCTCTCCGCCCCTCCCTCACCCCACCTTCGGGTACTTGGTGTCTACCACAGAGGACAGGAAATAAGCAAGGAGATGCACAAAAGGATCCCAGCTGGGGACAGGTGCTCGAAGGAAACCACAGCACAGCCAGAGGGGGGCCATCAGGCTGGAGGAGGAGCAGCCAGGTCACAGGAGAGAGTGGAGCAGGGAGGACCCACAAGTGCAAAGGCCCTGAGGCAGGAGGCTGTGATTCTGGCCAGGGAGACTCTAGTATCCCGTGCAAGAACCGGCTCCCTCCCCTCCCCGCTGCCCCAGTCTCAGAGCCTAATTCTGGCTTCGGAACAGCCTGTTGCTAAGTGAAAAATGAGTGGCTGCAGAGGAAGGAAGGAGGAAAACAGCAGAGAGAGCAGAAAGAGGAAGAGAAAGCCCCAGGCGGAAGGTGAGTGGCGGGCTTTCCGCACACGCCCCCTGCAGTACAGGCCTGCGGTCCCAGCAGCCCTGGTGCCCCACCTGGTCCCCCACGCCCGCCCCGCCCCCACCACTTCCTCTGTTCACCCTACCCGCACCCTCGCCACTTCCTCTGCATGCGAGGCCACCAACACCACCCTGCCGGGCACCCAGGAAGAAGGGTGGAGCTGCTGGGCACCGAGGCCCACAGCCGTGGGGCACACCACACAGAGGGACCTGGTTCAAGGCTCAGGCCTGCCGGGAAAGCTGTGTGGCCCCGAGCGAGTCACCTACCTCTCTGGGCCTCTCTGCTGCTCTGGGTGTGAACTGAGGACGCAAGCCCTGCCCCCTGTGGGGCAGGAGGAGGTCGAGGGTGAACCCAGGAGACCTGGGAGTCTATCCCTGGCGGAGGAGCCCAGGGATGGCCACGTGGGAGCTCGGCCACGGGTCCAAGGCTAAGGCGTCCCGGGTTCTCCCGTGCCCTGGGCACGGGGCCCACAGGCTGTCACTGCATCCCGTCCCCACGGCCCTGGGCAGTCACACCACCGAGCGGAGTGGGAGGCCCGAGGCAGAGGGCAGGAGGTCCTCGGACCCCACAGCCGGCCCGCCGCCTCCTCCTCCTCCTCCCGCACCCACTCATTCTCAGGCTGGTGGCCTCGGTCCTCCGGGTGTGGCCAGGGTGGCCACGCCTCACTCATGGGCCGCCTGGGCAGGTGTGCAGCGCTGGGTGCGTCCTGTCCCCCGGCCACAGCGTCCCCGGTCACAGGGCCCTCTCCAGCACCCCACAGGCTGGGGCCCAGGCTCTTAGGCAGGGGGACCTCACTGAGCTCGAAGCTGCCGGGCACCCGGCTCAGCCTGGCACTCGGCCTAAACATGGCGCCTGCCAGGTCTGCATGCTGCCCCTCAACGTCCCCGCGGACGTGCCAACCCGAGTGACGGCATCGGGAGGCGGGGCTCTGGGAGGACGAGGTCATGAGGGGCCACACCTCAGGAGGGGACTAGTGGCCTCAGAGGTGAGGTGGCCCCGGGGGCTGGCTCCTCCCTCCTCCCGCTGAGGACACAGCGGGTGGCCACGGCTTGGACGCGGCCCTGAAGAGCTGAGCCGGAGACCAGGGCCCCCAGGCTCCCGTCCAGGAGGAATCAGGTCTCCTGCTCAGAGGTCACGTTGGACCTGCAGCCCGAGGGGACCGGGCAGCCCTGCGCCCTCTGAGCCTGCGGCCCCGGGCCACACCCACCTCCAAACCCACTGACCCTGGGGCCTGGGGGGCCGGGGAGGGGCCGGGTGGCACCCGCTTCGAGCCCTCCTGAGCACCTGAAAGGGGACACGGGCGGGTGTGAAGCCCACAGCTGCAGAGACCTCAAGGAAAAGCAGGGCCACGTGTTTTGGGCCACTGCCCACAGACGCTGGGACATGGGGTCCCTCTTCCTGTTTCTGCTCTGGTGTGAATGAGGCTAATGGAAGTCGCCCGGGGACCTGGGCGACCTGCACTTCCACCCGACAGCGCTGGCCCAGCGCTGGCCTGGGTTCTGGGGGTGGTCCTGCAGGAGCGCCGGCAGGGAGGGACCGGCCGGTCTGGGACTTCCAGAGCACACGGACATTGGGGTTTTTTTTGGGGGAGTACCAGGGATTGAACTCGGGGCGCTCGACAACTGAGCCACCTCCCCAGCCCTATTTTGTGTTTTATTTAGGGACAGGGTCTCACTGAGTTGCTTAGGGCCTTGCTAAAGTTGCTGAGGCTGGCTTTGAACTCGGGATCCTCCTGCCTCAGCCTCCTGAGCTGCTGGGGTTACAGGCATGCGCCACCGCGCCTGGTGAAAATTCTTAAAGAATTGTACCTGCACTAAAGATGTCCACATTTTTCTGGCCATTATTCCCTAAACAATGCGCATAACCACCATTTACATAGCAGGCTGCATTGTCTTAGGTATAGTAAGTAATCGAGATACAACTTAAAGACAGAAGATGTGCGCAGGTCAGAGGCAAATGCTCGCCACTTTGGATAAGCTTCTGGGATTCTGGTGTCCAAGGGGCATCTGTTACCAATACCCTGTGGACAGTGAGGGACGACCTTGCTGAACGAGATCAAGGCCCGTTCATCTGCATGAGGCAGCGATTCTCACCAAGTGGGCAGAAGCCAGGACACTGAGCACAGCCAACGCACGGGCAGCTCCCCCAGTGCAGAATCTCCAGCCCCGACGTCAGCGGTGCCAAGTGGGGGTGGGGAGGCCTGGAGCCGGCTGAGCTGCCAACGCTGAGGGCTCTCTGCCTTGCCCTGCTGAGCAGCAGGACCTTTGCTGTGGACACCAAGAGAGCAGCACTAACAAGTGTCTTTACATCCTGAGCACTTCCTGGGTGGGACAGGTGCTACGTGGGGCCCTCCTGGGCTCCTCTCTGCCCTGTGGCCACCTCCATCTCAGAGACAGAGTTAAGCAGAGGCTCCGAGGAGGATCCCGGAGGGGACCCAGATGCTGAGCCCCAAATCTCTGCCCTTAACCGCCAGCTTGCGCTGCTGCTTGCTACAGCAGCGGGACCTCAGAGGGACCACCTGGGCTGCTCTGGGGGCCACGGGGCACAGCCCTGGGACGTCCCCCAGGTCAAGAGATGGAGTCAGGGACGGGGGCTAGCGGTCTAGCTGTCTAGCTCCCCACGTCCTGGTCCCCTGTAGGCAGGCCGGAAACCTGCCCCAGGTGACAAGAGTCCCACCAGCCCACTGCACTGCAGCGCAGCTGGCTCACCGGACAGGCATCCCCACCAGGAGGCCCAGGCCACCTTGGTCTTAGGACTAAGTCAGGAACCCACTCACAATAGCACGGACTTGGGTTTAAAAATACTAGGCCTAGCGGAAGCAAGGTTACTGCCCGGGGCAGAACTCTTTCCGGAGGAGGCGTGGAGGGGAGGAGTCCTCTGCAGCCCGAGGAAGTGAAGCCCAGGCTTTCCAGCCGCCCTACGGGGGAGGGCGAAGGCCCCAGGCTCCCTGAACTCCCTTAACCCCACTTCATCTAATCCAGGCAGGGCGGGATGTCACTTCCCTCCCAAGCCAGCAGAGAGGGCACCTGAGGCCTGAGCAGCAGCAGCAAGGCCTCCTGGATTGGCCCTCCCCGAGAGCGAGGGGCAAAGGCGACTTCTATTACCTTGTCACATTTTATGTTTTTAAATCGCCCTCAGACAGGCATGCCCTTTGACCTAGTAATTCCCTTCTGGGGGTCTAGCAGAAAAATAATTTAAAGTACAGGAAGGACTTTGCAAACAAAGCCAGCCATCGGTTTAGAGTCAGCTCTGCTAAAATGCTTATTTTGAAAACAGCAACTGGGGAGTGACTTCACCCAGTGTTAGTGGAGTCTGCTCGCGCGCCGTCTTCTGTCCGCCCAAAATCCCAGGTGAACGCAAAGGCCACGCAAAGGCCGCGCTGGGCTGATGGGCACACGGGGGAAGACAGCGCGCTCACTCCGAGGCGCAACCCCAACACCGCCTCTGCTTCCGAGCCTCAGTGCCTCCTGCACCACGTCCCGAAGCCTGTGGCAGCTGCAGTGCTTATGGCTGGACTGATGTACTTCCCATCCGCGGCTGTCTGGGGCTGGTCTTTCTCCTTCTGTGATGCACTGACTGGGGTTTTGGGAGGCGTGCCCCTGAACGCAGAAGGCCTCTGGGTTCGACTGCATGGTTTGCATAGCTCTGCGCGTTCCAGAAAGGAGTGTATGACTTAGTAATAAAAGTGCCCAGGGCAGCGCCCTGCACAGACCATGCACTTAACCCACTTTAACTCACTAGTGGATAAAAATGAGTAACTACGTAAACACTCTCCTGTAGTCCCAGCTCCTCGGGAGGCTGAGGCAGGAGGGTTACCTGGGCCCAGGGGTTCAAGGCCAGTGGCAGCAGGTTCAGAGGCCCTGGGTTCCACCCCAGCACTGAAAAATAGGTCAGCAGCAGCTGATGGAACTTGGGGTGACTTTTTTCTTTTCACTTTTGCTTTTTTTTTTTGTATTCTCCCAAATTTGTAAAATAACCTTTTAGGCGTTTAAAGGCAACAAAAGACCAAAGCCAAAGTAATTTTCAGGAAGCAGAAACATCTCGTGGCCCACTGGCTGACCCTTCACACTGCGGCTGCAGCCACCCAGCGCCTGGTCGGACCTCGCCCCTGCGGCTGCCCAGGGCAGCAGGCCCCACTCCCCACGTGACGCGCTTCCTCCCGTCCACCCCACCTTCAGAAGGAAGAGGCTCTTCATGGTAAGACTCTGGAAGCCCCACAGTCTTGAGCTTTACGGGGTGCTCTGCTGATGAACCAGAAGTGGGTTTTTGGAAACCAGCTGCCATCGCATAGGAATCGGGTGGGGATGACCTTGCCCTTGAGCCATATCAGTTCGGTCCTCCCCTTCTCTGGACAGAGGCTAATCAGGGAGAAGGAAAGGGCTCCTCGCCTTGGAGGCTGCTCACGGGAAGAGTCTCATCAAAAGGTCTGGTACCAGAGTCCTCTCCCGGCAGGGGTGGCGAACTTGGCCTTCTGACGTATCGTGGGCTTGACAAGTCCCAGGCAGGCCTTCACCCCCTGGGCTGCAGAGTCACCTGCTGGGTCTAAGACAGGCTGAACCTCTTCCCCAGGTCACAGCCAACTGCTTTGCCTGGTGTCACGTCAAAATGGAATTCCTGGTCCCAGCCATAAAACCAAAACACGATTTCTGGCTTGTGTGCCACAGCAACCAGGCCAGCAAACCACGAAGTAGGCAAGAGTCGTGGCCCCAGTTAGAGGGTCGCTGGCAAAATCGATGCTGACTTCAGCGCCAGCTGTCAGCGCTGCGTGAGCCACACACCTCTGCAGTGCGGGCAGCCTGGCACGGGATCTCTGGTCCGATGGGTCCTCCTTGGTGGGTGAAGAAGCAAAAAGTGTACACTGAGCCTCAGGCCTCAGGTCTTGGTCCCCACCCCTCTCTGGGCCCCTGAGTCCCCACCACCGGTGAGGTGAGGCTGAGTTAGAGCAGAGAATCACATGCTACGCAGTTAGGGGACACAGGCGAGGGCGGCAGGAACACGGGGTCAGTAGTTCTATACGAGGGGCCCACGGTGCTGACCCCACGTGCTTTCCTTTCCAAGAAGCACTTTGCCCACAGCCCTGCCTGGCCTCAGTGGACAGGGTTCATCACATTCCTCAGCAAGCCACCTGGTAACTGCAGGAAAACTGCAGGCCCAAGATAATGTCCATGGGAGGAACCCAGGAGACTGCGGTGACCAGATCCTGAAACCCAGGGAGATGAGGACAATGCCTCCTACCAAAAAATCTGCAAGAATGCATGGTGCAGAATCCAAGGAGAGGGGCTGGGTTGTGGCTCAGTGTAGAGCTTGCCTCACACGTGTGGGGCACTGGGTGACATCCTCAGCACCACGTACAAACAGATAAATAAAGGTACTGCGTCCATCTAAAACTAAAAAAAATACATTAATAATAATAAAAAAGAATCCAATTAGAACTGGCCAGCATGGGCCCAGGTGAGCTGGAGTGGCCCTGACAGTGGGGACTTGAACGTCTGATGTCACCCTGCTGCCAGTCAAAAGTCCAGAGGTGGACCTGGGTGGGACTCTCTGGAAACTCTCTGGATCCCCAATAAAACGGGAGTGCAGGCAAGGCAGGCTGTCCCTCTCCTCTCTGAGTGGACCCTCACTCTCCCTTAAGAGAGTCCCTTCCCTTTCCTAGCCCTTCATTAAACTCATTCCTGTTACTCTGAGCGACACGTCTCAGACCTCTCGGACTCGATCACAAGAATCAGGGTTTGAGGGGGGTGTCTGGTGGCCTCCGTCTCCCAGAAGCCCCAGCTCAGACAAACGAAGCCCTGCTGATCATACCACGGCGCATCACGGGAGGAGAGGGACACGTCCAAGAAGCGCGTGGGCAGGAGCTTTCGTCACTGCAAGAGCATCAAGCAGTGCGCGCACAAATCCAGGCGGCACGGCCCACCACACGCCTCGCCACTGCTCCTCGGGCCACGGCGGGCAGCCCAACCCAAGGCCAAGTCGTGCTGAAATCAGGTGACACCGGATGGGGCTCAGAGGTGCAGGGCTCGCTGCATGCACAGGCCCTGGTCTGATTCCCAGAACCACACACACAAAAAAAAGAGAGAGAGAGAGACTCTCAAGAGACACAGCATTCTGCTGCCACACTATTTTACAATGAACTTTGTTTATAAGCAGGAATGCATCTAAAATGACGATACACAGTGTCACGTAGTAAAGGTAGAGGCCAGCAGCACAGTCCCTTATTGTCACGTCCCAAGCGCGGTGCATCACAGTCTGCGCCCTACCTTTATGCAGGTGGCGGCGCGGGTTTGCGTCACCAGCACCACCACAAACACGCCAGGAATCAGGCCCTATGACTTCACCCGCCGAAGGAATTTCTCAGCCCCACCTGTGTGTATGCGGTCCCACATTGGCCAAGACCTTGCTATGTGACTCGTGACCATGCGGAACTGGCCAGGTGTATCTCCACCTGGCTTCCTGGGTCTGAATCGTGAGAAGACAGTGGGTTCAGGGGTGGGGAGGGGGCTTTGGGACAGCTAGCTCGCAGCTTTGGGAACTGCAGTCACTTTTTAAAACGGTCTCTGAGTTACAGAGAACCAGAAGGAGACAAAATAACTTGTGGATCAGACAGGCTCCTTGGTATAAAGCTGCTGGATGGTGTAGAGAGCTCACCAAGGGTCCAGCAGCCCTCGTGGTGGCCAGTGCACATCGGCGGGAGCAGGCTGAGACTAGGGCTGGCAAGGACACTGGCATGGCCTCAGGGAGACTGTAGGGCTGAGGAGGACCTTCTCCTGGTGCCACCAGGGGGATACAGCGGAAGAGTAAAGCGTGCCCAGGAAAGGGGGTACTGGCCGGCAACTAAGGGCAGCTGATGAGGACAATCCAAAAGTCACCCGGTCACACTGAGGCCTGCCTCTCCAACCCAGGACCTTTGCTCCAGTGGGGGTTTCCCAGCCCTGTAACAGGAAGTGCAGGCTCAGAGGGGAGGTGGTAACAAAGGAAGCACCCACATGGCCTGTCAACCTCAAAACTGCCACCACCCTAGGTCTCCGGAGCAGCGCCTCCCCACACTGATTGCTCAGGGGTCACTGGGAATCTCGTCAAGAAGCAGACTCCAACTCGGCAGGTCTGGGCGGGACCGAGAGTCTGCATTTCTGACGAGCTCCCAGGTGATGCGAATGCAGGTCTTCAGGGACCATAGTTGGGTAATGGGCTCCAGGCCACCTTCATGCCACAGAGAGCAAGCCCTGGCCTGGGCTCCTGGAGGGACCCTCTCCGTGGTTCAGCCTCCTGAAAGGGCAATCGGAGGGTTGCAGTGGCCTCCAAGCTACTCAAGTCCCACGGAGCGTGATGGCTGGCTGAGAAGGAGGGGCCCTCCTGGAGGTACACAGCGGCCCAACGAGTGGGAGTCTCCGGAGTTTTCCCAGGGGATGCTGGGCTGGGTGGTGAGCATCTGTAGTCCCAGATGCTTGGGAGGGTGAGGCAGGAGGATCAGAGTCCAGCAGTTGCAGACCAGCCTGGCTCAGGGGGAAGGGGTCTACATTCTCCCCAGGTGAAAGGAGACTGGGGAAGGGTGAAGTCAAGCAGGGGTGTCTGGGTCCCCCAACAACTGGAGCACTCAGCACTGGCTCACAATGCAGAACCCAGACAAGGTCTGGTTGCCAACGCGTCTAGATTTAATCAGCTTTGCCCCACCCACCCCTCCACAAAAGAGCCCTGCCCGGTCTTCCTCCAGGGGAGAGGTAACTGCCGCCTGGGAGCCTCCCCAACTGTGACTCAGATGCAAAAATAAAATCCGTTCCCCGCAGCTCAGCATGCACAGGACCCAGACCTCTGCCCTGTACAAGCCTATCTTTCCAAGTCCCATCTCCCGTCCTAGGGGGCCACAGCTTCCCCTCCCTGTCTCTGGCCCATCTTTAGGTGCGTCCCCAACTCCCTACGCTCCCAGGCGCAACCAAGTTTGTCCCCAGCGCCCCGGCATTCTGCGTGGTCTGGCGTTACAAGTATGCCTCGCATCGCAGTGTTACGGACAGTGCCTCGAGGGGTTCCCTAGGATGCTGAGGTCCCATAAGCGTCCCTTTGTCTCCCCCAGCGGCGCCCAGCACAGTGCCGGACACACAACGCACAGGAAGTGCTCAGAAACTGAGCTGGGGCGGGGGCGCCAACAGTGCCCAGAGGGGGCGCCCGGCGCGCAAGCACTCGGCAGTCAGGATGAGGTTCCTTCACAAACGCCGGGGTCACCGGGTCGGGGTCGGGGTCCGGGAGCGGAGGGCCAGCAGTCCTCTGCGCGCTGCAGGGCCGTGGCGGGGCTGGCGGGGTCGGCGCCCTGCCTTCCGGAGCCGCGCCACGCGCCGGACCACCCACCTCCGGCGCCCTCACCTTGTAAACCTTGCCGAAGGCGCCGTCGCCCAGTTCGCCCACGATCTCCCACACCTCGTTGGGGTCCAGGTCCCGGCGGACGTGCTCATATTCGCGGGACTTTCTCTTCTCGAAGGTAGACAGGCGCAGGATGCGGCGGAAATTGGCGAAAGCCATGGCTGGGGCGCGCGGGCCGGGGCGAGGTGGCGCGGGCTCGGCTCGGGCTGTGGCTCGGGCGCCGCGAGGAGGAGGGGTTGCAGGACGCCGCGGCGCTGGGGTTCTCCCAGACCCGCCCTTCCCCGCAGCCTGCCGGTCAAGTGCGCCCTGGGCAGCGTCGCGGCGGGAGCACCCGGAACCGCGCAGGCGGCCGCGTCCCCGCCCCGCTCTGTCCCGTCCCCTGGCCGCCTCCCGAGAGCCCGCCCCGCTGCGCCGCGCCCCACGCGCAGCCGGGACCGCGAGCCGCCGGACGCTTCGAGCACCCTGCCCCGCGCCCGCCCTTCCTCCCGGCTCCACCTGCCGCTCCCCGGAGCGCCCCGGGACCCCCTAATTGGCTGCGGGCGCTCCCCGGCTCCGCCCGTCGCCGCAGGGCACTCTGGAAACTGTAGTCCCCGCGCACCGCCCGCGGCGAGCCACCCGCTGGGCTGTGGAGAGCTTGGGGGACCACTAGACGGGTCGGTCCCGGATCCGAGGGGACAGCTGCACCTCATAGCTCCCAAAATTTTTCTGGGAGCACGAGGGACGGGGAGCGAGTTGTCATTTTTCGAGCGCCCACTGAACGTTGCCAGTGCCAAGAAGGTGGACCACATCAGTTCAGTGCTACCTGCAGGGCAGGGTAGTTCAGCTACCCTGCCGAGAGGTCCTACTTGCCCCCACTTTGCAGAGGGGACGCCCGCGGGCGAGGAAGCTTACCGGGGCACACACTGTGGCTGCCAGTCTGCTGCGGGTTCCTCGGAGCCGTGCTGCCTCCTAGCGCGCAAATGCTGCGCCCAGCCGAAGTCCTGCTTCCCGGGGTTCCCCCCAACTCCCGCGCCCCACACACGCGCCAGGTGCGAGGACTGGTAGCTCCATTGGGACTTATCACCTCCCGTTTCTTGGCGATTGGCTAATGGAGTGCATCGGAAGCAAAAAACGCCTCATGAAGCCAGACTTCTTAGACCCCATCCTTGATCCTGGCGGGTGGGCTCGCTGCACAGCTGCTAGCTGCTTGTGTCCTGCAGACAGTCATCTAATTCAAAGGCTCTTACCTGAATTGACCACGTGGGTTCCGGGCAAAGGGTGCTGTGGAGCGCGGTTTATCTGGCAACCCTCCCTCGTGAACAAGTCCAAGTCTCTACGAATGTCACCTCAGCGGCCCCCACTCCCGGAAAAGTCGTTGTGGAGGTGTTTTCGCCCCTTCTTGATACTTGGAAAATACCCCTTGGGCAACGTAGGAGCAGCAAATGTAGCTTTCTATTTGTAAAGTCAGACAAAGACGCGGCGGTGCCCCGGACGCTCCGTGCAAAGGTGATGGCTCAATGTTGCCCAGCGGTTCAAGACCTTCTTCCCACCACTTGGTGCTTAGGACTTTCAAGAGCCTTATCACTAAAAGGAGATAATGCCACCCGAGACTTTTCCCATGGAGTAGCTCATGAACAAGGCCAAAGGCCAGGCTTTAGTTTCAGACCACAGGAGCACCGGCAGTGAGCCACGCCCCCACTGGGAGATGGGGCCAGGGGAGGCTGGGGTCAGTGTAGGATCAGCCCTGTAGCTCCGGGAAAAATGGGCGTGGGGGTAAAAATGGAAGAGTCCTTCAGAAATATGCTAGGTGAAGAAAGACACCCAAAAGACCACATTCTGTGACTGCATTAATATGAAATGACTAGAGAAGGCCAAGTTCATGCAGACAGAGAGGAGATTGAGGCTGCCTGGAGCTGGGTGTGAAACAGAGTAACTTGTAAGTGGAAAAGAGGGATCTTGTTGGGGTGATCAAATGTTCTAAAACTGGATTATGGTGGCAATTTCACAACTCAGTAAATCTGCTCCAAAACCTCCATTTTTGTAAATGACTGGATTTATGGTATGCAAATTATACCTCAAGATACAAGAAAAAGAGGTTCAACAGAATCAAAAAATACTAATAACTTCTATTAAGTAAGCTGGACGTCTTCGCTTTGCTAATCTGTCTGGCATTGGAGGTCCTTGCCCTGAGCCAGGATCAGGGAAGGAAATAGCTGCACATTTTTTGTACTCTTTTCCTGTTCTGTGCAATAACTGAAGCTGGGAGCTATTTATTGATAATGATTTTCATCTGCATATCTCTAATTACTGAGTTGGAGCATGTCTTCAGAGTGTTTTATTGGAGCATCATAATCATACCTAGTATTTGGGTTCATTTTGACAAAATCGTACATGCAAGGAATTTGATTTCAACCGCTATTTTCACACGTCTTCGCAGTTTTGTTAGATGTTTAGATTTCAGCCTCTTTGGCTTTCTTGTTTACAGCATATTAGATTTCCTGTCTTCCTTTTTGATTCCAGGAGTTGTTTTTAGATGCTGTCTTTTTGGGTTCAGACATTGCAAATGTCTCCTCCCAGCCTCTAGCCCATCTCTTAACTTTAGCCCTGGTGTCTCCTGGGGAACAAAGATAAACTATATTGATGTTCTTCAGTCTACTTGTCCTTTTCTTTCTGGAGCTACATCCCCAGCTTTAACTAAAAATTAACATTTTTTAAATTTTTTTTTAATCAACCCCACTGCTGCTTAATTTACCTTTAATAAAGTGCACCTATTTAAAGCATGGGGTTTGGCGGGTCTTGACAGGTCTATAGGGACTCCAGGTGTGTGTTCTCTTGTGTCTGGCCCGGGAGGGGTGCAGCTGCTTTGAATCGGCCTAGACGACCTGTTCCTGACCACTGGGAACCCGAGCAGGTCTTCTCAGCGCCTCTTCCAACCGACCTTCTGGCTCCTGGCCATCGTTAGCGGTGGGTTGGGGTGAACTCCATCGTGGGTCAGTCCTAGAAGAATTCCGTGTATCTAGCTCTGTGCTGCCCAGGACAGAAGCCACCAGCCCTCGGGGGACAGCGAGCCCTTGAAGTGTGACTCATCTGTACTGATACGCGGCAGAAGCGCAAAACAGACGCAGGACTTGTATTTATTTATTTATTTATTTTTATTTGTTTATTTAATTTTTGCGGTGCTGGGTATTTGAACCCAGGGTCTCGTGTTTGCAAGGCAAGCACTCTACCAACTGAGCTACATCCCCAGCCTGACACAGGACTTTAATTTCCAAAAAATACTGATTATAAATTGAACTATTCTGGACACAATGGGTTAAATAAAATGTCATTGAAACTATTTTCACTTGTTTTCAATGTGGCAAATAGGATCTCCAGCCCCTTTTTATTTAATTTTGAGACAGAGTCTTGCTCAATGGCCCAGGCTGGACTTGAACTTGCTCTCCCCCTGCCTCAGCCTCCCAGGTAGCTGGGGTTATAGGTGTGCACCACCACACTGCTAGGAAAAAAATCTAACTACACGTGACTCATACGTGTGGCTTACATTATACATTTATCTCAGGAAGTGGACTTAGGCTTTAAAAGTATCAGCACAGAGTTGTGCATACTACTCTTACATGAATTGCCATCTTTTATATCCTTAGTTGTGTTTCTTTTCATTCTGAATTTTAAAAATCTTCTTTACCCCTCCATTATCACACCTGCAACTTTCTCTCTTTTTATTGTTTTTTTTTTCCTAAAAGAGCTTCTCTTCTAGATCTAACTACTAGTTCATCGAGAATACAGGACAGAAAGGGACATGTTAACACACTAGGGATAAATCTGGAAAAATCAGAATGTTCTCACCTACATGACAATCTGGACTCTTCAAGAAATAAATCATGGGGCCGGGGAGGTAGCTCAGTCGGTAGAGTGCTTGCCTTGGAAGCACAAGGCCCTGGGTTCGATCCCCAGCACCCACCCAAAAAAAAGAAAAAGAAAGAAATCATAAGAGAAAGATGAAAGTGGGAAAGTAAAACAAAGAAGCAGCAGCATTATAATCAATACATAGATCTGTTTGGGTTCCTGACTTGAAATAATCATCTACTAAAACTTGGAATTGGGCTGGGATCATGGCTCGCACGTGTGAGGCACTGGTTTGATCCTCAGCACCACATAAAATGAATAAAGGTATTGTGTTCATCTACAACTAAAAAAAAGTTTTAAAAAAGCTTGGAATAAATGATCAGGACAATTGCACATCCAGTGGATATTTGATGACATTTAGGAACGATTATTGTTCACTTCGAGTTCTGATAATGGTCAGCAGTTATGTTAAATGATGAAGTCCCTCTTTTTGAAATATACGTGCAGATATTTAAAGATGAGCCATTCTTTCTGGGTTTTGTTTCTGACTGTCCCACTGTGGGTGGCGAGGAGGAATGGGCATAAATGAACCAGTCTGGTCTGCTGCAGCTGGTGCAGCGGGCGCTGCAGGCATGGAACCTCCTAACCGACGTTTGGGTTCCATCATAAAGTAGTAAAAGCGGGCTGGGTTGTGGCTCAGTGGCGGAGCACATGCTTAGCCTGGGTGAGGCCCTGGGTTCCCCGTCACCCATGAAGGAAGAAAAGGAACAGGTCCTGGGGACAAGCCAGCTCCCTCCTGGTCCTCTCCCTGGACGGAACCTGCGGTGGATGGTCCCCCACTCAGTGTCCTGGTCGTGCTGGTCGTTTCCTGCCTCGACTCTGCTCCTCTGACTTGCACTCTGGATAAGTCTTCCCGTGGCTTTGGTGCCTGTGTCCTCTGTCCACTTAGCACTTGGTGTGGTGTCCCGTCTCTCCTGTCTGGCAAGTGCCTTTAGGCCGTCGCTGTAGCAGGGACCAGGGTGGTGGCACAGCACACCTTTCCTGGGTGGCGTGTCTGCTGTGCGCTGCCAAGCAGCCCAACTCCCTCTAGGGCAGCTATTCCAGTGACAGGGGTCACGGAAGCAACAAGAGTATGAGCCAGAGGTGGGAGGAAGCAGTGTCCCCTCGTCCCCTGGCCCGTGTCGCTCTGCGGCGCCCGGGTCTGCCCAGAGGCCCTGCGGTGTTCTAGTTCCGAGGCGGAACTCTCCATTCTGTTTCAGGTTGCCAGAGCCCTCGGCTGAAGAGGACCAAGATGGAGCTGAAACAAGGGTCGTTCCTGTGGTACCTCTATCTGGACAAGATATACTGCCTGCTGTCTCTGCGGAACGTGAAGGCCCTGACCGAGTACTTCTTCCTGCTGGACGTGCACCGCAAGAACACCTTGAATGGTCAGTGCCACCTGGCATCTTTCCTCTGGCCGGGTACCTGGCTGGTGGCAGATGCTCAGGGAAATGCACGGGGCCAGAAACTGCTGAGTGAACACTTGCCATCTGCCAGAGGAAGCAGAGAACTGGCCAAGCGAGGGCCGACGTGGGTGGCGCTTGGGGGCAGGGGGAGCAGGCGGGGACCAGTCCACCCGCTGTGGACGGGGTCCCCCCACCACGCCTCGGTAGTTTGGAAGCATGCTGCCATCCTCCGCAAGTCTGTTTCCTCATCTAGAACAGCAGTGGAGTCCAGGCTGGGGCGTAGCTCAGTCAGAGCACAGGGTCCTGGGTTTGGCCTCCAGCACACACGTGTGCACACATGCGCGCACGCGCGCACACACACGTGCGCACGGGAGCCCCCCTCAGAGGGGTAACACACATGGCAGATGCTTAGCACAGTGCCTGACATGGCACAATGACTTAACGACGCGCTCGTGATCACTGTCAGGGTTATCAGAGGCCAAGACCCCTCTCAGCAAGACTCCGTCCCATCTGTCAGTGGGAGCTCGCGCCAGATGATCTGTCCGTCCCTCTGGTGTGCTTGCGAGTGGCCAGCCCTGCCCCAGAGTCCACAGAGTGAGACGCCTGATTAAAACACCTCAGACTCTTTTTAGGACTGAATGAAAACAAGTGGCCCTGGCCACAGGCGCATCCTCCAGCTAAGATCTTCAAGAGTCCATTTAATCTTAAAAAGCAAATGCCAAGGGGCTCGGGACTCAGTGGGGAGCATGTGCCCGGCAAGCGCTAGGCTGCGGGCTCATGGGCAGCCTGGCAGGAAACAAGCCCAAACGCGAGCAGCTCTTCTCACCGCGTGACGCTGGGGTCCCCCTTGACACAGTTTCCCGTGTGTGTGCTGCCGGGTCCCCAGAAAAGGTGGCTGTAGGCTCCCGGGTGTAAAGGACCCCCAGCACACCCCTGGTGTCTGAGGTACGCTTGTGGGGTGGTCTGGGCCCCACAGTAACTAAATCACACCCTTAGATGCAACACCTGAGGTCGAGTCACGATCACATGGGCCCCCGGGGACTGGACAGTGGCCTTGCAGTTCACCTGGGGTGCCGGTGACTTCAGTCCTTGGAGACCAGTGGCCAGTCAGCTGGTTCACAGCTGCATTTATTAGGTAGCTGTTAGTCCCACATGAAAGCCCCTCCCCAGGAGAGGCCCCCAAACATCACCGTGGGTGGCTCCCGCTGCTCGGCCCTGGTGGGCGTGGGAGAGGAGACCAAGGCCACAGCAGCCCCCAGACTTGACAGTGCCGTGGGTTCTCTGCTCTCGCTTCAGTGGGACTCCGGGTGACAGAGACATGTTTACATACTCCTCGGAACAGGTGTTTTCTGTGATCACCGTCAAGGGGGTTACATGCCGACAGGTGCACCTGAAAATCCTTCGTGGCGACTCTGGACAGCCTCGCGCTGTCCCAGCGAATGGCCCATTTGTCTCTTCCGTCCGTCCTCACAGGACCGGCGGGTGGCCTGGCAGGCAGAAGCCTCCTCTTGTATACAGCGCAGTGGTTTTTCTGGCAAGTGGGCAAGGCTGTAGGGTCCCATCCACCCGCATGTGACGCCCGGCTCCACCACTAAGGGGGCCTCTCTGCCACTCAACTGCCACTAGCCACGTCCCCTGGGAGGGTGCAGAAATGCCGACCAGTCCCGCCCAGGTTTCCCGAGTCAGAATCTGGTTTGACAAGCCCCCCACGTGGCCCGTGTGCCCATCCATGGGGTGGTGCCTCCTTCCCTCTAAGGCTGTGAGGTCACTGAGCTGTGGCATTTTAAATGCCCTACACACCAGGTGGCCAGTAGGGTTTGCTCCCTCCTCATAGCCAAACACCTTTGCTTTATGGAAGCATGAGAATCCGCAGTTCTTTTATAGAAGAGGAATTTTTTTAAGTTCCTCTCATTTTAATTTTCTCAAAAAAAAAAAAGGTCCAGATAAAACATGAGCACCTCCGAGCGTCCCAGGTCCTCAGAGAGAATTAAGCTCTCCCTCCCAGGCAGGAGCACACTGTGCCTGTGTGCATGGCCACGCATCTGTGCTGGGGCAGGTCCTTGGGCTGCATGGAGCATGTGGTTGAGCCTGACCACAGTCTCCTCCTCCACTGCCCTGGGCATAGTGCTTTTCCACACAGCTCAAGAGTGAGTCTGGGCCCGAGGGATTGCAGCAGGAACATGGTGAAGACAGACCCCAATGTCACCATCTTCCCAGTCAATGAGCACCATGTGGGAGGCTCCCGGTGGTTGGTGTTTTGGAACTGAGCTGGAATAATCCGTCTACCGGCCTCGCCCTTCACAGATGTGCTGTTCTTCCACTTCCTCCACCACGTCACCGACCTGAGATCGAGACAGATCAAGATGGTGTTTGACGTGCTGGACTGGAACGCCACGGGCGAGATCGGCTTTGAGCAGTTCTACATGTTGGTCTGCATTCTGCTGTCCCACCAGGCAAGTGGCCAGCGAGGCTGGGCCTCACCTGGCTGCTGCCTCCTCCTGGCCAGAGCTGGCCTTTGGGATTTCTCCTCCTTCCACTACCAACTAGAGGAAGGGAAAAGGGCGGGGTGTCCATTTGGGTTCCCAAACGGCACATTCGTAACCTGGGAGATGCCGGCAGCCTCTGCCCACCTGCCACCTCCCTGCACCACGGCCACCGCAGCCTGCCCTTCCTCAAGGGCTCTGGCGATCCTTTTGCCCAGAGTGCTCTGCAGGATGCATGAGGGGACAGGGCCTCAGCCCAGCTCCATGGGCTTGCACCTGTCCGCTCCTTGAGGAACGGGACCTCGTGTGGCCAGCCTCCCCCCAGCGCGTTCCCTGCGGTCTCCCGAGTGAGGCAGTGGGTGGCCGGCAGGGGGTCTGCGGGGCGTGTCTCCTCGAGGGCAGCCCCGAGTTGCGACTCTTGCTTTGGCCCTCTAGGGTGGTGACGGAACACGCCAGTGTCTTGCAGGTGTGGAAAGCAGCTCCCTCCGCTTCCGGTCTTACATATTTCTCTCAAAACAGAACCACCTGGAGGAACAATTCATGTATCGCCATTCCCGGGCCGTGTTTGACCTGCTTGATGTGCATGGGGAGCTGAAGGTTGGGGCCGCCAACTTCTGCACCTACAGATTCCTGTTCAACATTAAAAAGCAAGAGCTCAAAGAACTCTTCCACAACTTCGACATCACGGGCGACCGCGTAAGTGCAGGTGCCGAGCGTGGCAGGGCTGGGGAGCCTGCAGCAGGAGGCCCAGGCTAGGATCCCAAGTCGGCGTGGCTCCTGGAGGGGGGCCGGCCACGTGGACAGGAGGCGCCTGCGAGCTGCCAGAAGGGCACTGGGCCACGAGGCGGCAGCTGGGAAGCAGGGTGGAGTGGGGAAGGGCCTACGGCGGGGACCTAAGAGTGAGATCCTGAGAAGCCACGGTGGAGACGGTGAGGGTGCAGGGGAGCCCCTGCAGGGAAGCCGAGGTTGAAAAGGCGGGATCCCGGGGCTGCCCAAGCATCTGCCCTGCCCCTGCCCCTGTAAGAGTCGGCACAGGCTCTTTCCTGGCCCTAACTATAATCAGACTGTAGTTACATCCTAATCACTGTCCACATTTCCGAATTTCTAAATATGATAACAAGTCTGTTGTCATGCTAGAGTATCAAACCCTTCCTGAAATGATTTTTTTTCTGCCCCCAACTGAAGTATCTTAACTACAAGGAATTTAAGCTGTACACGATCTTCTCGACCGACAAGTCTCAGAAGAAAGGCAAGGAGAAAAAGAACCTGAAATCGAAATCCACGCTTGTGAAGAAAGTGATCCGTCAGGTTGGCATGAGCCAAAGGAGTCTCTTGGAGAAAATGCGATCCAAAAGCAGAGAGCACAGCTAGAACGAGGTGTTTAATAAATGTGAGCGTGCCAGCGGGCATCCTTGTCCACTCTCTATCCACGGTCCAGAGGCCTCTGCCCCGGCAGCAGCCTGGGCAGCCCGGGATGCCGCATGGAGCCTGGGCCGAGCACCCGGTCACCCATCCTTCTGTTGACGCATGTCCTCGGGTCAGCTCTGCTCACTGGGGCTCCATGTGTCCAGAGTGACCAACACTTCCTGGAGCCACGTGGCGGGAAGGTGAAGCCTCCCTGCTACCCGTCACCAGGAGTCCAATACTCAGACCTCTACTCGTCTCCCATTCCTCAGGCTAAGACCCCCTGGAAGCCAGACTGCCGCTGGTCAGGGGTGACGTGCCCACCACATCACAGGTCAGCTTTAAGGAGATGGAGGCTGTCTTGTTCTTTCCTTTCCTTTTGAGACAGAGTCTCAGCGTGTTATGCAGGCTGGTCTCAAACCCCTGGACTCACGTGATCCTCCTGCCCCAGCCTCCCTAGTGCCGGGACTACAGGCAAGTGCCGCTGCTCCAATAGGGCCGTGTTCTCAGCCTGAATTACTCTCTGATGAGTTAGGTGCTTAAGCAACTGAACCTAATTAACTAGAGTAAAATAATTATGACATGCCCTTGCAGACTTTTAATTCTTGTGTAATTAATGCTTTGAATAATTTAGAAGTATTTTTGGCCTGAGACTTGTGACCCCTCCCTGCCTGACTGTATCATGATTTTAGTAATGACAGCTGCCTATGATATGCTTGCTATGGGGTCAGTGATTTACATGACCTTATCACCTTTTTTCCATTTTTTGTGGTACTAGGGATTGAATGCCCCCCACCTCCCCCAGGGTGCTCTACCACTAAGCTACATCCCTGCACTTTTAAAATTCTGAGACAGGGGCTTGCTAAATTGCCTACACTGGCCTCCAACTTGTGATCCTCCTGCCTTAGCCTCCCAGATAGCTGGGATTACAGCACCATGCCTGGCTTCATTTAACCTTTAAACCCTGTCAGTTAGGTGTTGCTAATGAGGAAACTGAGGCCTAGAGAGATCAGAACCTTACTCAACAACATGTGGCTCATAATGGCGGAGCTAGGGCTCAAATTCAAGGTCATCTAAGCATGCCTGTGCGGACCACCAGGGATCTCAGTAACTCACTGCCTCTGTAGCAGATTCTGTTTCATTTAAAGCTGGCAATTCACTGGCTCAGAAATTTCGCCTGCTTCATGTTAATCATCTCTTACCACAAATCTCTGAGGAACAAGTTTGGGAAGTGAAGAAATGGACGTCATTTACTACGAAACAAGGATTCTTAGGGGTACATTAGGCAATACTGACCATAAGGCCAGTTGAAGCAGCTCCATCACAGAAAGCCAATCTGATCACACCGTGTCCTGGGCAACGGCAAGAACACTGCTCACTGACGACTGTCACTCGTAAGTCAGACCCCTAGCGGTAACCATGTTGGTTCTGCGAATCCTCTCTGTATTCTCGATTAGACGTGGGATTTTGGTCACATGCCTATGACCATGCTCGATGTCATTGCCAGCAAAAAGAACTGTGTCTTTCCCACAATGGCACCATAAAAACTGAACAGGACTAGCAAAAACAAGTCACTTCACCTGGCATCTGTTTTCCACATGGGGACAAGAGTGTCTCTCTCCTGGAGTTGTAAACACCCCAAAGATGCACCACCTCTCAAGAGCATCCTTCCCGTCCTGACTCACACTGTCTGTGATCACCTTGGAGGGAGAACTGAATCCTCTGGCAAACAAACATGGACACCGCCTACGCAGCAGAGGCTGGCACCGTCTGCCAGGAGAGTGAGCCCAGGTCGGCCCTGTTCCAGCCTCGCCCCCACGCCTCCCGCAGGTGCCACCTCTCCTGTGGCCTCCGAGGCTCTGCCACCAGACAGCCCTAGAAGCCAGGGGTGGTTCTGGGGGAAGAAATTGCACTGAGGTCTTCAGAGAGTTTCTCGGAATTCCATCTTCCAGGGGTGGTCCTGGGCGTAAAAAGGTACCTGTGGGCTGTGTGTTTTCAGACACGGACACTAAACCAACCAAAATACTAAATCCTGTTTCAGAAAGGGGCAGAAAGAATGGGCCACAGGTAGGAAGACTAGCACCACGACAAGCTTTCCTTTCTTACCTGGAAATCGGGGTGGCTACAAAAGGTATCGTGAATTCTCTCAGACTTCTAAAATTTTCCTTTTAGAAGCATCTCCATAACTGGATGGTTAAAGGATGGTACCAGTACTAATGGGTCCAAACTGAAATTCAGTGTAAAAACGAAATGCACCAGTAAAGTGATACTCCTTTGTGACTAGGAGTACAAAGAAGATGCCTATCAATATCCACTTTAGGGTACTTTTTCACTCATTTATATTATGGGACTTAAAAGATTTCTTAGATGTGCATACAGACCTGGGAGTATAGCTTGGAGGTAGAGAGTACCTCAGTATGTGCAAGGCCCCGGGTTCAATCCCCAGCATCGCAAAGAAATAAAGTGCGTGTAGATTGTCTGAGTTAATGAATTGAGTGTAGATTAAGTTTGAGTTGATAAACTGAGTTTCCACAGTCGCACTGGAATTTCTGTCACACGTTCCGGGGTGTGATCCATGGTGGGGACAGGAACGGAGTCCTAATGGACATTGGCACAGCTATGGTTTCAGCCCAGGGCCGTGGACAGGTTCCTCCCCGATCTGTATCAGCCACAAGTACTGAATTCTGAAGGGAGCTAAGTAACAGAGTCGCCCTCCACGGCTCAGGCCCCGTATCTGAGAAAGGCCAGAGCCGCCGCAATGACACTTGCGAAGATGGGACCTTGCCACCTGAGCAGCCCCCGCTTCATCCCTTCAGAGGGCGGCAGGCTGAAGGGCCCCGTCACAAGGCACCCAACAGAAACCCCAGGAGCCGAGCAGGGTGCCAGCGGCTCTCCTCCTCCTCCTCACAGATGGAGGCCCACACGGCAGGCTGCTAGTCTGTCCCACAGGAGAGCAGGCGGGAAGCATCTGTGCTGGAACTAGCGGAGAGCTGCTCCCCTCAAAGCAGGCTGTCCCCGCCTCTCCCTTCACAACCCCAGAGACTTAGGCTCAGGGTGGGAGAAACAGGAGTGAAGGGAGTCTTTCCCCCCCAGTGTGTTTGGATTTGGGTTCCACAGGTAAATTACCTATTCTGAAAACCATTTAAAAACTTGAATGAGGGCTGGGCTGTGGCTCAGTGGTAGAGCTTGCCCAGCACATGTGAGGCACTGGGTTCCATCCTCAGCACCACATAAAAATAAGTCACATAAAAGTACTGTGTCCATCCACAACTAACAATATTGTTAAAAAATTTGAAACGAAACCTGCCACTCTGATCCAAAAATGGCTAATAAATGAGCTTAGTGCTTCAGAAAAACTGAACTGAGTTGGTCTGCAGCCTGCTTCTTAGGAGAGAGAGAAGACAACCCACGTTAGGCCGAGACATCAGTGCAGAAGGGAAGCACGTCTCCAGCGACCTCCCAGGATTCGGCACGGGCAGCCTGAGTTTGGTGGTGATGACCCCATTCATTATTGGACTGAGGAAGGAGGAAAAGCTTCACACACTCATTAGAACAAGGTAGATTCCCTTACAGAGTAACAGATAAAATTCTAGAATAAAGGCAAAGACAAAGAGAAAAATTTAACTTTTTTTTTTTTTTAAAAAAGCACAAAAACCCTACATACTAAAATTATACACATCAAGTATTGGTCCAATCTTACATCAATCTATTGACAATTTAACAGCACCATGGTTTTCCTTACCTAGGTTAAACATGCCCAGAAAATTGTAATTCAAAGTATATGTTCCTTTAAAATAAAAGAAAATAAACTCTTAGAATCTTCAACAACCAAGACCTTTTACCAATCATAGATTATTGATGACATCACCAAATTTCCTTAAGAAAAAGTAGTCCAGACACTGAGAGCTGCTGGTATTCAGTGTGGCATGCCAATGACAGAAAGGTCCGCTGAACACCCCTACCTCCAGCTGGGGTGCGGCTCCTCCTCTGGAACCAGCGCGACCCTCTTCTCTGGGTGTCGAGGCAGTCATCAGCAAGCAAATCAGACGCAGCCACGATCTTTAAGATGATGAAGAACGCTAGGGAAGCAGCTGAAGCGCTCAGAAACAGGACAAGGTACAGGAATGGACGGACTTCGTCAGGCAGAGGAGATTTAATACCATTTTCAACAATGCACCCAGACTCATCTGCAGTGTCACTGTCATTGTGACTGGCAAGGTGCTCACGCCCCCGTGGCTGTGGAGGTGCCTGCGCCACTCACCGGAACAGCCCCGCAGCCGCACTCCCTTCCTCCACTCAGCTGCCCGAGGTCACGGCCTGCTCTCTCGGAGCCAGCTTTCCAGGGGCGGCTTCACTCAGCCACAGCACAGAAGACGCAGGCCTTCGCCGCACATGTCCCAGTCCCCAACTGGCTCTGCGGATGTTTCTTAACTTGCCTCTTTGTGAAGAAGGATGAGAGAACCGTCATCCACTGTGGCTGAGTGTAAGAGTGACCCAGGGAGTGCAGCTGCGTCACTGCTGATGTGAAAGTGACACCAGCAAACCTTTCATACTTGCAGACTCTCAGTGAAAGTTTCTCTGCAAGACTGAAAACAGGCGCAGTTCTCCCAGCACAGCAGAGGCGGCTTCCTCACACCCCGCCACGCCGGAAGAAGAGCGCGCACTGCAGTACCTCGGGTGGGAACAGCCAAGGACGCCTGCTCCCCCGGGACCGTGTGCCTGGGGCAGGGTAGGCTATGCAAAGGTGCAGACAGAGCAGGAGGAAGGGAGGTACGTACGGCAGTGACCTTCCGGCCCCACACGGAAACAGCTGTCTGCAGAGGTGTTTCAACACCTGCGCAGCAACCGAGGATCAGGTGGACATCAGAGTAGGACTGCAGGACTCACTACTGCCTAGTGTTCAGAAGGGCGCCAGCCACTGAACGTGCTGAAGGCACCGGAACGTAGTGTGTCAATGAGGAGCTCAGCGTGTGGGTGGGGACAGCGACACGGTGGCACACCTGGCCAGTCTTACTCCTGTGTGGCTACAGATGAAATGAGCTGGCAAAAGCCAGAACAGAAGGGAATCTCCAAGACTGCTCCTTTCAGATTCTAGTAAAAAACCCATAACTTATTGGTGGCATCTGGAAATTATATCATCTGACAGATGTTAAAAATTCTGTGTTCAAAGGTGCTTGGTGCTGTTCTTCGAGATTACAATGTTCCACTTACAGTCCAACTCATTTAAACTCAGCCATTAAGTAGTTGTTGAGTGTTTTAAAATAAATGGTTATCTATTTCTTAACTGCCTCTCAAATTAGAAATTGTAATTACATGAGTCTCAAAGGCTGGCTCTTTGTGTTTTATTATTTTTGTTGGTCTCCATCACAGATGGAATTTTTCACTGGTAATTCCTCAGAACTAAATTCATTCATAGGGAATTCAGAGCAGTGAAAGTAAATTTCACGCCACAGAGTCGAAAATGACAATGACAATAAAAAGGGGAGGAGGGCGCCGGGCTCACTCAGTTCTCCACCGGCGTCGGGTTGTGCACAGGCTGGCTCACGATCACCTGCACGACGTAGTCCTTGGGGATCTTCAGCTCCTCCAACTTCATCTTGTCAGTGAGAGGTCTGCCTGAGAAGAACCACCGCTGACTTCCGGGCTCCACCCCCTCCGCTGCGTGCAAGCGTCTCTTCATGTGGAACACGGTGTCTGTGCTGCGCACCACGAGCTTGAGGTCTTTGCCTGTGGAGAGGCGCAGTCGGAGCTGAGCCTCGTATCCAGAATTGGGTGGTGGCTCGGGAATATCCAGAGTCTCTATGTCGCTCTTCTCCTCTATCATGTTGATGGGTGGTGCCAAGCAATACACCGGAAGCTGGTACCTGTTCCCCAGTTCATCGTAGCACTCGGTAAGCGCACCTTCGGGAGAGAAGATACGGACACGAGTTTAATGAGCGTATTCCTGTTTATGTCTTAAAAAACACTCACGCTTCTCTTGCTACCATGCCACTGTGGAGAAGGGTATCAAATAATGCCAGCCACTGTCCGCTGACCATCAGTGACAACCAGCCCCAGGTGCACTTTGAGCGTGTCTGATTTCACATCAACCAGGACCCAGCTGCTTCTCTTTGCAGTCACCTAATACCCAGCTCACAACTGCAGGCAGGGAAATGGGTGCGCACAATTCAAGCTTACTATCGTAAGAACAAACTGAAGGGAAATTTAAATTGCATTGTTATATCTTTTTAAGAAATGAATTTAACAAACAAGAAAAAAAAGAGAGCAAGCCCAATTCCCAGCTTTCCTGAGTAGTATCTCACTGCCTGGACCCGGCCACTGACACGTGTGCTCGGTCAGAAGCCTTTGTTTGGAGCGATGAGACCAGAGCTGACAGCTGCACAGGCATGGTGCTCGTGGCTCACAGGTGGGTCTTTTCAGCACAATGACCACAGAAATGACCGAGATGTTTTATTTACCCCACTCAGTTAATCTATTACAGGGAAGCTACCAACTACAAAAGGTGAACTGGACCGGTGTGACACTCACAACGCGCTACCTCAAGGGTGGGAACAAAGCACTTATGGGTAAAAAAAAAAAAAAAAAGTATGAATGGCCAGGTGAGGTGGTGTGAGCCTGCAATCCCAGCAGCTCAGAAGACTGAGGCAGGGGGATCACAAGTTCAAAGCCAGCCTTGGCAACTAAGCAAGGCCCTAAGCAACTCAGCAAGACCCTGTCTCTACAAAAATAAAAAAAAAAGAGGACTGGGGATGTGACTCTGGGTTGAGCCCTGGGTTTGATTCTGGCCCCCCTCCCCCAAAACAAATAAAAGTATTAATGGCACATTTCTTTATAAAGCATAAACTGAATTATAATTACCAGGACTTCCCTGGGGAGCTTGAAAGTATAACTCGATGAACATTTTAAGTTTATATATAACATGTCCTTCCCTCAAACTGTAATATTAATGCCATTTATTAATTTTCATTCAAAGATAAAAGAAGAACAACACCATAGTAAAAATACGTAAACACAGTAGTTACTACAGGGAGTGGGACACTGAGAAATGGTTATCAGTGAACAAATGAGTCCCTGTCAGTGACAAGGTAAAGTATCCACAAAAGTGACCTCATGTGGTCACCAACCACCATGGCTTGATCTGGTCTGCCTTCTGAATTACCTGAGACGGAGTGACAGCTTGGTCAGGAAGCAGACCACATGTGAATCGCCTCCTCTGTTCAGAGACACTGCTCAGCCCCAATCCCCGTGACCATGCACTGCAGCACCCAGGGGGTGCCACCAGCTGTGCCACGGAAGCTGGTCACTATTCCAGAAAGCCTAGTCCTGAGGCTAGTCCAGGGTGGCTGATGGCCCGGCCACTGTGAGAACGGGGAAAGTGCGCTGCAGACTCTCCTGTCAGGAAACACCTTCAGTTACCTGTCGGCGAGTACATCAGCCCTGCGGGTACGAGCAGCACATTTCCATACCTGCTCTGCTATTTAAAACATTCTCTTAGATACCACAGCAAATCACTCTTTGGAATCAAGAGACCAAGAAGAAATTTCCAGCCTTTTTATTAATGAACTGTGCAACCTCAAAGAGCAACATTCTTTAACCAGAAATTCCTTTTTCTGTTTTTTTAAAATATATATATTTTTAGTTGTCAATGGATCTCTTAATTTTATTTACTTACATGTGGTGCTGAGTATCAAACCCAGTGCCTCACACATGCCAGGCAAGCACTCTACCACTGAGCCCCAGCCCCAGCCCCAGAAATTCCTTTTTCAATCAGCAAATGAAGCAGGAGAAAGCTGACATCCACAGAAGTTTCCTGGCTTACACAAGCTTCACTACCCTCCTAAACCACATCTGATAAGATAAAGCAGAACTGCAAAGGAAGGCAGTCAGACTGCAGGCAGGACTAAAAAGCAGCCCACGCCTCTAGAGAGGCTTTCTGTAGTGCTGAAACAAACATGCCCCAACAGCCAGCTCGGCACCCGCTGGAGCTGAACCCTCACTCCACCACCACAGGGGAAGAGGCGCCTTCTTTGGGCTGGTGTTTCAGGGTTGACTTCTCTCATGTCAAATGAGTAAGAGGAAAACCCGAGGAAGGGTTCCCGCTATACGGCGTATCCTCAGCTCAAACGCAGGCAGTGCGCGGATCCCAACACTGCACGGGAACTGTCCAAACTCTATGTGGCTTAGAAGCACCTGTATTTAACTTCTTTTTTTTGGAGAAGGTAACTTGTTTTTCATTTAATTTGAAGTTTTCTGATATACTAACTTCCCCTTTTTTCTGTCTATAAATTATAATCTGAGTTATAAATATGCTCTGGGATTTTTTCCCTCTAGTTTTAGATTAAACTAAAAATCAGAGTTCTGGTTTCCAGTGTGGCATGTAAGAAACTTTCAAGTCCAAGTCCAAGTTTCCATCCTAAAAAGGAAAAAGCTAAAGAAATTGAAGTACCAACTCTTCCTAGATCTCAGAGAGGGGTAAGATGACAGGGCAAACCACTGTCACCAAGATTGGCCGGCTAGCGAGGAGAATACAGAAAATCACAATTTACTGAAGCAAAAACCCAGGAGCTGAGATCTCTGGGGAACTGGACAGAGGAAGAAAACCTGCACAGTGACTGGCAAGTGACTGCAAACTGGAGGCCCAGGATGGACAAATCTGAGGGGAAAACTGCAAGGGGACCCCGCCGTGGGGTGGGGGAAACACCTTGTGAATCTTACCTCCTGGAGTTCAACCAGCTCCTCACAGCAAGTATCAGAGAAAAGTCTCCTGCACTCTGGCAGGGAGAGCACAAGGAGCCATCTTGAAACACCAGAGCACTCTGCCCTCAGAAGCTAACCAGAGTCTGACCTGCTGGGGTTATACCAGAGTGCAACTGAACTGTGTGTGGGAAAGGAAACGCCCAATGCCCGCCCTGCTGACCATCCTGCCCTCCCTAAGGTGGGGACCATGATGAGAAGGTCTGAGGAAGTCCACAACATGAGGTTTGGACTCACAAAGACTGAGGTCTAACCACAGGACTCTAGAAGCTTCCACCCCCACCTTACTCCAGGGTTATTTATAGTAGATCCATTTGCCAAAAAACCACGTCCACCTTTCAACAAAGACCAATAAGATATTCTAAAAAGCAACAAACAGTTTGAAGAGAGAGAGAAAACATCCAAATCAGGGACTCAGATATAACAGGAATGTCAGAATAATCGGACATGGGACTTTAAAACAGTTTTGATTAACATGCAATGTCTAATACCAGCCAGGAGAGGCAATGCAACCAGAGAGATGGAGTCTAAGGAGCACCCACAGGGCTGGAGACCACCTCGATGGGCCCGCTAGTGGACTGGACTTGCACAAGAAGGATTTGCAGAGTTGAAGGAGGTATCCCAGTGGAAACTTAAAATGGCAGAGCAAAGAGAGGAACAAAGACTGGGCAGGGGGACCCCACCCACACCGAATATCCAAAAACTGGGGGACAGTTACACAAGTTATAATTCATATACAATGGGATACCAGGAGAAGAAAAAAACAGAGGAGATATTTCAAACAATTACAATGGAGAATTTCCCCAAATCATCCTCAGACACTGAAGCACAGATCCAGGAAGCTCAGAGAACATCAAACAACGTAAATGTCAAAAAAACTACACTTAGAAATTTATCATTTTCTATAGAAAACTATAGAAAATCAAAGATAAATTCCTGCAGAAGCCAGATGTGGAAAACAAACCTTACCCATAGAAAAGAAAGAAAAGCAGACAGAAAGATAGAGGGGGAAAAATTACATCTGACTTTCAGAAACCATGCATACAAGAAATGAATGGACTGAAATTTAAAGCATTGAGAGAAAACAACTACCACCCTAGAATTCTGTATCCTGTGAAATGAACCTTCAAAAACAAAGAAAAGGTTCTCTAGGATAATCTTAAACAAAAACTGAGAAAATGTTTCCAATAGATCTGCTTTTCAAGAAACGTTAAAGGAAGTTCTTAGAATAAATGATCAAGGTAAAAAACTCAGATCCATATAAAGAAAGGAAGAACACTGGAGAAGGAACAAGTGAAGGCAAAGTAAGAACTTTTATTTTTCTTATTTATAATTGATCTAGCATAAAAATGTGTTCAAAGCAACAGTGTATACAATCATGTATGCTTATTTATGTATTTATATATAAATTTATATACCTGAAATTAATGAAATCAAGGATACCAGGGATATAAGGAATTAAGATTACACTACCTGTAGAGCAGTATAGTGTTATACGAAAGTGAACTTGGCTAGTTTGCAAATTCTTGAACAACCACTAAAAATGTAAAAGGAGTATACCTGATATGCTAAGAAAGGAGAGATGATGGAATTACCAAATTACTCAACTAAAATCAAAAAAGGGAGAAAAGGAATGGAAGACAAAAATGGGAATAAGAACAAGGACAACCAACAGTAACAGACATAGAAGATATTAACCCGACCACTGACATTAAACCCTAGTGATACAAATATACCAAATAAATAGAATGGATCGGAAGGAAAAGCAGGAGAAAAATATACCATGCTAACATTAGTCAAACACAAGTGGGAGTAGCTCTATTAATTTCAGGTGGCGTAGACTTCAAAGTAAGGGAGTTCTTCAAGATATGGTAATAATCCTTAACAACAGAGCATCACAATATGCGAGGCAAAAACTGGTAATACTGCAAGGAAAAGAGATGAGCCCTCTACTGTACCTGGAGTCTTTATAAGTCCCCTCCTCAATGAGAAACAGACATCTACTAGGCAGAAAACCAGACAAACTCAACACCGCCACTAATCAATTGGATATAATGGACACATAAACTATTTCATCCAACAGCAAAATATATATTCTTCAAGCTCACATGGAACAATCACCAATAGTCTAAGTTATAAAACATCTCTTAACAAACTTAAAGGAGCAGAAAGCAGACAAAACTGGCTCTCAGACCATAAACTAGAAATCAAAATTCATGGATATTAAGCAATACGTTTCTAAATAACACACAAAGGAGAAATCTCAAGAGAAATTAATAAAATATTTTGAATTAAATGAAAGCACAACTTAGGGAAATTTATAACACATATGTTAGAAAAGAAAAAAAGATCTAGCTGGACACAGTAGTACATCCCTGTAATCTCAGTGACTGGGGAGACTGAAGCAGGAGGATTGCAAGTTTAAGGCTGGCCCTAAGCAACTTAGTGAGAACCTGTCTCTAAATTAAAAAAAAAAAAAAAAAAAAAAAAGTGGGGTGGGGTGCTGGGGATGTGGTTCAATGTTAGTTAAGCACTCCTGGCATCAATCCCTGGAAAAAAAAAGTCTAAAGCCAATCTCCTAAGCTTCCACCTTAGGAACTATAAAAGAGCAAACTGAATCTAAAGTTAAGGGGCTGGGACTGTGGCTCAGTGGTAGTGGTAGAGGACTTGCCTCACATGTTTGAGGCACTGGGTTCAATCCTCAGCACCACATTAAAAAAAAAAAAAATGAGTAAGTCCATCTACAACTTAAAAAAATATTTTAAAAAATAAATAAATTTAAAGTTAAGCAGGAAAAAAAAATTGAATAGAAATCAATGAAATTGAAATTCAGAAATCAATGGAGAAAAATCAACAAAACCACAAGCTGATTACATGAAAACATCAATAACTGGTAAGCCTCTCACTGGGTTAACCAAGAAATGAGAGGATGCAAAATACTAATATTAGAAATGATGAGGGGGGGCTGGGGAGATAGCTCAGTCGGTAGAGTGCTTGCCAGCACCGCAAAAAAAAAAAAAAAGAAATGATAAGGGGACATAACTAAGATCTATGGACATTAAAAGGATAATAAAGAATACTTTGAACAACCCTATACAAATTTGATAATTTAAGTGAAATGAACCAATTCCTTGTGCTAAAATGCACAAGAACAATCTCAACAGGCTTATATTAAATTCAATCAATAATTAATTCAATCGATAATTAATTCAATCAATAATTAACAGCCTTCCAAAGCAGAAAGCACCAGTTTCAGGTGGATTCACTGGCAAATTCTACTGAACATTTAAGTAAAAAATTCTCTATAATCCCTTTCAGAAGACAGAATAAGAAATATTTCCTAACTCATTCCATGAGGCCAGCATTATCTTAATACCCAAAGCAGAGAAAAACATTACAAGAAAATCACAGAATAATCTCTCTTATGAATACAGATGATAATCCTCAGCAACAACCACAACAACAAACCCAGCAGATCAAATACCACACTATAAAAAGAATTATACACCAATACCGACCAGAATTCATCCCAGGTGTTCAAGATGGGTTCAACATTCCAAACCCAAGTAACACAGCCCATAACAGTGGCCTGTTATAGCTTGGATCTGGCATGTCCTCTAAGCCCAGTGGAGTCTTGGTCCCCAGCTGAAGTGCTCCTGGGAGGTGGTGACTCTTGAGGACATGAGGCCCAGCTGGTGTAGGGGGTGCCCTGGATGGGTACAGACTCCCCAGTCCCTTCTCCTCCTACCTCCTGCAGCAGCAAGGTGAGTGCTTTGCCCTCCACACAACCACAGCCATGGGCTCAATGACTGTGGACCGAGACCTCTGAAATCGTGAGCCAAAAGAAAACTTTCCTCCCGTAAGCTGCATTTCTCAGGTATTCTGCCACGGTCATGGAAGGCCAACACACACACCAAACAAGAAAAACTACACGATCACATCGACAGATGCAGCTGCACCCGACAAGACCCAATACCTATGCATGACAAAAAACTGAGTAAAAGGAAAAGAGGGGAACTTCCTCAACCTGATGAAGACCTTGAAAAACCCTAGTTATCACACTTAAAAGCAAGAAATTCAGAGCTTTCCCATTAAGAATGGGAGTAAGGCAAGGACACCCCCTCTCACTGCTATTTTAAACACATACTGGAGATCCTAGTTAATGCAATAAGAAAAGGAAATAAAAAATATAGAGACTGAGGAGGAAGGAATAAAATGGTGTTTGCAGATGATCTAATCATCATGTAGAGAACCTGAAACATCAGAACTGCTCCCAGCACTAGTAAGAGATCCCATCAAAGTTGCAGGATGCAAGGTCCACAAGCAAAGGTCAGCTGCTCCATTACATACTGGCAATGAACACGTGGAATCTAGAATCAGAAACAAACCATTTACATTAGTGTCCCCCAGATGAAACATTTAGGTATGAATCTAACAAAATAGCTAGAAGAAAATGACAGAATTTGGATGAAACAAATCAAAGAATCAATAAATTGAGAGCCCATGTTCATGGAGAGGAAGACACCACCATCAAAATGTCGGCTCTTCCCAACTTGGTCTAAACATTCAAAGGAACCCTACTGGAAATCACAGCAAGCTGTTGTACGAATACTGACAAATTGTCTCTAAAGTTAACATGGAGAGGTAAAAGATCCCGAATAATCCATACGACATTGAAGGTGAAAGGTGAAGGTGGAAGACACACACTGCCTGACTTTAAGATTTATTATAAACCTATCGTCTTCAAGACAGGATGGCATTGATTAAAGAAGATCAATGGAACAGAATGAATGAACCCAGAAACAAACAGCTCACACGAATACAAGTCAACTAGGTTATTTTTTGGAGGTGTGGGTACTGGGGACTGGACTGAGGAGCATTTTACTAGGGAGTAATTCCCCAAACATTTTATTTTTAAATGTTTGCTAAGTTGCTAAGTCTGGTCTTGAACTTGTGATCCTTCTGCCTCAGCCTCCCAGATTGCTGGGATTACAGGTGTGCACCATCATGGTCTTGATAAAGAAATAGAGTGGAGAAAAGACAATATTTTCAACAAATAGTAAAGGAACAAATAACCATCTACATGCCCCGCCCCCCCCAAAAAAATCTCTACAGACTTAACACCCTTTACAAAAAAATAACCCGAATGGGATCACAGACCTAAAGGTAAAATACAAAACTAAAATTCTTACAAGATACCACAGGAGAAAATTTAGAAGATGTTGGGTTTGGCAGTGATCTATTAGGACATCAAATGCACAATCCATGATAGAAATCATAAACTGGTATTCACTGAAACTAAAAATTTCTACTCTGCAAAAGACATTGTCCAAAAATAAATACATAAATAAAGTAATTTAAAAATATGAGCCATAGACTGGGAGAAATATTTGCAAAATACCTATATGGCACAGGACCGTCATTGTGTAAAACAAATACAAAACTCTCAAAATGAAACAGTAAGAAAACAATTTGATTTTAAAAAATGAACTGAAAACATTAATAGACCCTTCATAGATATACAAATGGAAAATAAGCTTATGATAAAGATGCTCCACACATCAGGGAAACGCAAATTTGAACAAGGAGATACCACTACACACCTCCTAGAATGGCCAAACCCAGGACACTGACCACAGTAAATGCTGGTGAGGGTGCAGAGCAGTTAAGAACTGCCCCTGATGGTGGGAATGCAGGACAGAACTGCCACTTTGAAAACTGAACCCACTTACTAAATGACCTGGCCATTAAGAAACACACCACACACAAAAACCTCCATGGGTGTTTATAGAAGCTTTATTCATAACTGCCAAAATTCTGCAGGTGAGTGGATAAACGGTGGCACAGTACATCCAGACAACGGAACTTCACTCAGCACTAAAAGGAAAATGAGCTACCACACCATGAAAGACACAGGGGCAACTCAGTGCCCAATATTGATTGCAGGAAGTCGGTTTGTACACTATTAAATCTAATTCTAAGTATCTGATGTTCTGGAAATGGCAAAACTATAGCGATAATAAAAAGATCGACAACTGCCAGGGGATAGGATGGAGGGAGGAATGAACAGGTCAAAGAGAGGAGTCTTAGAGCAGCAAAACTACTCCTTAGGGTGCTACTGATGGCGGACAGAAGTCATCATCAATCCAACCAAACCCATGGAGTGTGCGACATAAGAGTGACCCCTGATGGAAACTATGGACTCTGGATTCTAATGATGTACCTCAATGCAGATTCATCAGTTGCAACAAATACTCCATTCTGGTTGCAGAGGCTGATAATGAGGAAGGCTATGCATGTGTAGGGTTGGAGATACAAAGGAAATCTTCAGCCCTTCTGTATAATTTGGCTATGAATCTAAAACCACTCTGGAAAAAAAAAAGCTTTATTTAAAAAAAATAACACAAATAAATAAATCATTCAAATAAGGTTTAATTTCATCTTAAGGGTATAGTTTTATGGGTTACCCTCTTTCCAAATTAAGTATCTGGGATCATAAAGCACCAGTAAAAATAACATTTGTTTACATTATAGCCCACGGGTGAATATCACCTCAGAATTCCCTATGAGAGCAGGCTGATCCATTTTTGGCCAGACTCTTGAACAACATACTCCCAATCCTCCACCATTTAACGGCCCCCAACCTCTTCACCAGAGGCAAAACCGCTCTGGCTAGTAGTGATTTCCAATGCACGACCTCTTTAGGACCTAATAAGGATCAGTAGAAAATAACCCTCATTTCCCAGAGTTGCTGCACAGACATTTATGGAACACACAAGGCAAGTCACTGGCACCTACAAAAGGCGGCGAGGTGGTCAACACTGTCCCCAACTCACAGAAGCCTCTAATCAAGGCAAAAAGACACAACATACCCACCACAGGTTAAGTACTAATTGATAATTCTAAAAAATCAAACATGGATGCTGAAATATCACAGAACGGAGAGTGGCCGGAGTCAGTAAAGTCAGTAAGGAGAAATTCTACGTTCTGGGCACGACTTCAAAGACACTCAAGAAACAAGAATGACAAAGAAGTAAGGAACTACAAGGTAAGTAGGGCATGGATACCAAGTCGTCAAACCTGGCTGAAGTTGAATATGGACTCGGTGATGAGAAATTACTAAATAGGAAGCAAGAGAGAAAACCTGAGAGCGAGGGCCAGGAGTTTAGACTCACTGATGCAGGAACTTCTGAGGGCGGGAGCTGGAGCCCAGTGGTGGAGTACTTGCTGGCGCTCGTGCCACACTGGGCTTGATCCTTAGCAACCATACAAATAAATAAAAGAAAGGTATTGGGTCCATCTACAACTAAAAATATTTTAAAAAAGAAAGAAAAAACTATTGGAGGTGGGACACAGGTGCAAGAGACACTCCCTCGACAAACACCCAGTGCCTACTATATCTGAAGATGTGCTGGGACCTCGGATGAAGCCTGCAGGTCACTTCACCACCCACGAGGGGGACTGGCTGAGTGGAGGCAGAGGGGCCTGCCACCCTGATCACCTGACTGTGCTCATGTAGAGAAACTGACCTGAGAAAAATCAGTGGTAACTGGCAGGACCCAATTATATGTTAGATTTGATGGAAAGCAAAACAGAAAAATCACCTAGGAAATTCAAGAGAAAGAAAAATGGAAGATTTAGGGGTATAAGATTGTCTGCTTTGGTTTTATTTACTTCAGGTTCAGTTAAACACTTCAGTTGAATTACCGGTAGGTAAGTGAAGAAGAACAGGGAAGGAGTAAAAGTTCAGAGAGCAGTAATCCTCAATGCACAAGTTTAAACATAGGAGCAAACACTTAAGAGTGCTTCTTAGCTCTAACTCTGCCGAGGTAAGTTTATCACACCCATTTTATAGGAAAGAAAACTGAAAAAGAAGGAACTTTTGTCCAGGTTCCCACAGCTAGTTAAGTGACAGAGTGAAATAATGAGATTCCTGAAGAGGTGAACTTAGTGATAACATAAAGAGGAGTTCAAGCTGGGTATGGTGGTGCACGCCTATAATCCCAGTGGCTTGGGAGGCTGAGGCAGGAGGATGGTGAGTTCAAAGCCAGTCTCAGCAACTTAGGGAGGCCCTAAGCAACTCAGTAAGACCTGTCTCTAAATAAAAATACAAAATAGAGCTGGGGATGTGGCTCAGTGATTGAGTGGCCCTGAGTTCAATCCTCAGTACGGGCCTCCCCAGCCCCCCCAAAAAAGATGAGTTCAGAGCTTGGTAGGCTAGTGATAAGGTTAATGAGAAAAAAGAAAAGAACCTGGAGGAAAATATAGACAAAGTACAAATGGGAGGAAAAACGGAAGTGGATCACAAGGCTGGGGGAACCCACAGTGCAGAATGCAGTGCAGCACCTGGCCCACACCTGCCAGCGAGGTCAGCGACCGCTCACAGGAAGTCAAAGACCAGGACCCTAACATCAGTTCAAAAGACATGGTTTCAGTGAAGTTTCAGTGGCACGGGCATGCCACGCGTGGTGACAACGTGGACACGATGCTGCCGTCATCTCAAGGTAGAGAGGTTTGGTGAAAGAAACCCCATGTTCTTAAAGGCAAAACAGAAGAAACTACTCTAAAAGTGGATTATGGGGGATTTTTTACCTTTCCAAAACTGCTTTTAGCCATGCCTGCATTTGCAATTAATGAAGGTTGTAATCAGCACTTCACTGATTCAGCTGGCCACTGAAGGCACAGCTCCTTCAGCAATTCTTCACTGGCCAGGTTCCAGTCAGGCTCACCTGCGTTCCTCACCTCTTGTCCTCTGTGGAATGACAATCCCCCGAACCCCTTTGGGTGCTGGGATTTGAACCCAGGCCTCGTGCATGCTAGGCATGTTCCACCACTGAGCTACACCCCAGCCCTCCAACCCTGGCTTTTTTGTTTTTCTTTCTTTCTTTTTTTTTTCTTCTCATAAACCCATCACAGGACTTGAGTCCTGGCACAGACAGATGGCCATCAGGATAAATCGCTGCCAGGGCACCATCTCCCCAGGTCAGGAAGCCCTGGAGGCTCCCCATGGTGGGCAAAACGCTGCCAAGTCTCCACCTTCCGTTCTGATTTCATACTTCATTTTTTGAAGATGTTTTTATTTATCTTTCATGCAGATGATTGGCTCAGATGCTCTATTTCCTTTGTTCAACTGTTTTCTGTGGCTGCTTTTAATTAGGCTTCAAAATATTTTGCTAGATAATTATAAAGATAAAACTAAATTAAATGCCAAATAAAAATAGCTTGAAGAAATGCAATCAAATCTAATGCTGTACTCTCTTAAGCAACCCTTCAGGCTGAAAAGAAAGATGTGTTTTTAAGAGTTTTTAAGATTAAGAGGCCTTACTGCTTATTCCTCTATGCCTTCCTGTTAGAGTGTGGCCCAGTGTTAAAAGTGTTACTGCTTAAGTGACTGGGGGTGTGGCTCAGAGGTAGAGAACTTGCCTAGCGTGTGTGGGGCCCTGGGTTCCATTCACAGCCTCTCTCCCTCTCTCCTTTCCTGCCTCCCTCGCCTCCCCCAACACACAATTTCCACTTGAGACATGAACAGGTGTGCTAAAGTTAAGAATCAGTGTCTGCCCAAGGATGCGTTATCTCAGTTATGGTGACGGTTTCTTGGTATATTCGTGTCCGAGTTGATTAAACTGCATATTTTAAATAAGAGCTGCTTAGCATACGCAATATACCTCAAAAAAGCTTAAAAAATTAAATACTTAGCGCACACAGGCAATGTGATGGGGACAACTGCCCTTCGCAAATGAGTCGGGTGGGGGCGAGGTGATCCTCCAAGATCTCCTCGAAAGCCAGTGGGAAAGGACGACTTCACTCCCGACGTGCCATTTCAGACTGACCCAGGTTTGCACTTTTCTACAATAATCGAAACTCTGATGACAAAGGAAGGGAGGTTTCAGCACCTCAGTGAGTGGATGAGCTAAGGATGAGAACATTTAGAAGACAGAAAAAGAAAAGGAAGAAGAGGCAGAGGCACAGGCCGAGCACACTTCCGCCTGCTGGGGTACAAGAGACTGGGCGAAGCGCGAGAGCTCGGGAAAGGAGCTGCGGCTTTGGAGCTGATGGTACCAACTCGGAATACGGAGCCTCAGCTGGGTTGTGCCAAGTTCCCCTCCTCAAGGATTACAGTAGCTACTGTACAAGGCTACAGTCAGGGTTAAATAAAACACATGTAAAGCTGCACAGTACATGTAATAAATCCACAGAAAACACTCAAAAATGTTGGTTCTCTTCTCACACAAGTTTTAAATCTCAGAATCAGACTTATGGGGAGAACTTGCCCACATCAGTGCCACCAACAATCAAGGTTTGAGTCCACTGCTTCACACTTCATGAACCACAATAACAGCAAGGAACACCAAAATGATGCTTCAGGGCTGGGGAGGTAGCCCAGCGGCCCAGCAGGCACAAGGCTCTGAGTTTGATCCCCAGCACTGTAAAACCAGGAAACTATCCTTTACCTCAGGACTACAGGGATGCTGGCAAATTACAGGTCCTCTCAAGCAACAGTATCTTGGGAATTACATCAAGTTCTGTCTGTAGTTAGGTTTTTGGAGAAGCAAAAGGCTTAACTATTTCCTAGCACCAATATGATCAGCAAGATGATGGTACTCAGGTGGCATGATGGTGTGCACCAATAATCCCAGCAACTTGGGAGGCTGAGGCAAGAGGATTTCAAGTCCAAGGCCAGGCTCAGCAACTTAGCTGAGACCCTATCTCGGAGGAACCAAGCCTAATATCTCATCTGGAACGCAGACACTTATTCAAATTGCTCAAGTCATAATAGTCAAGCCATGATTAAACACCTGTGCCAAATTCTGCCACATTCCTATAGGGGACACTTAATCTCAGTTTCAGGGTTTCATCTCTTTTAAGTGGGCAGAGAGGCAGTGCAGAAGACCCTGCTCAAGGTGGTCTATTTGAAGCTGACCTGGCTCTACGGGAGTAGTGGCTGGTGGAGCACACTCCTTGGGACCACGCCAGGAATCTTGCTTCCCTGCCCCCACCCCCAGAATGTCAGAGAAAGGAGATCTTCAGACACGAGCCTACTGACTCAGGGACAGACGCCCACCTCCATTATTTTCAGACTTTATTGCTCTAATTGAAGAAAAAGGATGACAGCAGCAGAGGAGTAGATACTTTTAAATTTTATAACTCTAAACCATTTTTGTCTGAAAAGAGAGGAAAATGATATAACATTTATGATTAATCAGTCATCAGATCCTTTATTAAGGCCCTATTTCATTTCCAAACATTACAACAGGCTGGCAAAAATCTCCCATCTCCAGCATAAGTACGATATCCTCATGTCATTCCTTTCTCATGCTGGTGAATTAGTTTATTGATTAAGTGTGTTAAATGACAAATTCTTTTTCTCCCCTGGAACTAGGGATTGAACTCAAGAGTCCTCACACAATCTAGGCAAGCACTCCAGGCCTTTTGGTTTTATTTTGAAGAAAAAAAGTCTCAGTAAATCACCCACGCTGGCCTTGAACTTGCGATCCTCAGACTCCCAAGTAGCTGGGTTATAGGGATGTGCCACTATGCCCAGCTAAGTGACAGATTCTTTTAGAGATCTTTAAAGCAACCATAGTTCTTGGTCTGCTTCTTAATGGGCCTCAGACATTAAGGCTAACAGAAACAGAAAGGCCTACACATAACTAGAAGTATGCCATCTGAAAAGTATCCTACCCAGTTCATGAGGGCCTGGAACACCAGGCGTGGGCTGAACACTGAGGATGGCTTGTGCAAGACCATACACAACACAGGGATAAAATAACACGCGAGGGAGGCATGTTAAGCTACTTAAAGTACTCTCAGATCTGAGTTCCAATCTAAGTTCCCAGTCAGGCATGGGGATACATGCTCATAATTCTAGACACTCAGAAGGCTGGGGCAGGAGAATCACAAATTCCAGGTTAGCCCAGGCAACTTGAGATCCTGTCTCAAAATAAAAAAAATTAAGGGCTGGGGATAAAGCTTAATGGTAAAGCACCCCAGGGGTCAAAACACAGTACAAAAACAAACAATTACATGCCTTATGCCTTAGAAAAGTGGGACAACCTCTCTGCTTCAGTTTTCCAACCGTGTAAAATGGGGATTGTTATGGGTGATAATTTCAGACATGAGAATTAAATATTTATTTTAAAATGAGTTATATTTTATTAGTCTTGTTTCTCATGTGTTAAATATAAATAAATAAAACTTTTAAAATGAAATGCTTTTTGTTAAGTTCCTTAGTTTAAAAAAAAATCCATTATACATAATTTAATCTGCTTCCATTTAATATATGTGGAGATAAGGAAGACTAGGGAAAACAAAAACCAAAACATAAATTCTCCTTTCCCACACATATAACCACCTCTGTGAGGAGACAGGTAAAAACTCGAAACCTTCAAGAATTCCCTTTTTCTATCTCTAAGCATGAAAAAGGACAAAACAAATAGATCTTCAAAGCCAAATGGAAGAACTGCAATGTTTAGCTACAAAAAGTACAATGTTGAGCAAACAGTCTTAAATTTGTTTCCAAACAGAAAAGTGAGTTTGAGCCAGAGTGGACTGCCGATCCCACCTACTCCACAAAGCAGAGGGGAGCATCTACACCTGACCAACCTGAGATACAGCATGTTAGAAAAAATACCCTTACTCTGAATGTAAGGAGATGCTAAAGAAACAATCATCTTTCTAGAAGAGTAGAAGGCATGGAATGGAGTAGGCAAGTTTTTAAGTCCTTGTGTGTCTTCTATATAATAATTATAAAAACCACTAAGTGTGGGGCTGAGGTTGTGGCTCAGTGGTAGAGTGCTCGCCTAGCACATGTGAGGTACTGGGTTCGATCCTTAGCACCACATAAAAATAAGTAAAAAGTATTGTGTCCACCTACGATTGAAAAATTAAAAAAAATAAACCACTAAGTATTTATAAGATACTGTATCTGAATAATCTTTTTAATATTTAAAATAGTCATTATTACCAAACTGAAAAATGAAAATAATAAGCACCTGTTGTTTTCTTAAACCACATTTATGCTAATTTGGGTAAATAACCTGGTTTCACAGGTAAAATACTATATCAAGAATGTTTTTAAGACTTCTAGGTAGTGGAAAAAAGGCAAACAATGAAAAAGGAGAAACCAACTCTTTAAGAAATGTTGGACAATCAGTAAAAATATCCTGTGCAAATCATGAAAAAAAAAAAAAAAAAAAGCTCTTAGAAGACAAGGAGGCGGGAGGAAAGAAGAGCAGGGACCACCATCCCCTGGGGAGCTTCTCCCACAGCACCAGGTCTATACCGGCCTCCATCAAGTCAGCTTCCAAAGTGAATGTATGTGGCTATGCAGGAAATGCCCAGCTGCTCAGCAGTCCACACTCTTTCAACCCTTCCTACTGTCATTTGACAGTAGATAAAACTAACCACTGATACTGACAGAGGAAGATACTTTAAAAGTGTAGATTATTTTGTTCTTAGACAAGGCAGGAATATAAATGAACATGGCCCTGCGGACTAGAATGAGACATGGACATAACTACCAAGGGAACCACATAAAGGGGAGGAAAAAAGAGGGGGAAAAGAGGAAGAAACATGACTCAAGAAAGTTTTTTTTTCTGCTTCCTTGAAAAATAACTCAGAAAAGAAGGTCTTAAAAAAAAAAAAGGCCATCAATACATAATGTTTATGTACATGACACTGATATATTCTAAAGTGGCTAAATGAAGAAGCACAGTCCTTGCTTATTGTGAGCACACACTGAAATAAGACAACCACACAACATAACAAGACACAATAATGACAAACACTTTCATGTATTTTCAAGAACTTCTTAAGTCCTGTTGGGAAGATAAAAGTATGAATAAACTGGGACAAGAGAAAGATCATGGGGAAGACAAAAGGGATAAGGAAGAGGAAGATGAGGAGGAGGAAGAGGAGGGTAAAGAGGAAGAAGAAGTAAAAGAAGATAAGGGGAAGGGATGGGGGGAGAGAGAGGGGAAGAGAGAGGGTGGGGGGGAGAGATATGATTGGACAGAGTTTAGAAGAGTTGTCCCAGGATCTGTACAGATGGTCAATCTGCAATCTGCTCAACACTCTCGACACAGGAAACAATGAGAGAAGCAGGATGGAGGTGACCAGCTACGGGGGTACTGACCCAAGTCCTCACTGCTTTGCTGTCCAGATAATAAACTTATTACTACTTTTGCTACTGAATCCACCCAGTTTCAATATTCCATTAGAGATATGCTGAAGGATAGATTGCCCTAAAAGCCAAAGGAAGATGTTACAAGTAGATAATGCAATTCAAAAATAGACCAAAATCTAAAATTCAAGATTTTGGTGCACAGGCTGGGTACAGTATCGCACGCCTTTAATCCCAGCAGCTTGGGAGGCTGAAGCAGGGGGATCATGAGTTCCAAGTCAGCCTCAGCAATTTAGCAAGGCCCTAAGCAACTCAGTGAGACCCCATCTCTAAATAAAAAAGGGCTGAGGATGTGGCTCCTCAGTGTTTAAGCACCCCTGGGTTCAATTCCTGGTACCAAAAAAAAAAAGAAAGAAAGAAAGAAAAAAAGATGTTGGTGCAGGGAATTTACTCATTAAACATCAGAGTTCAGGAAATAAGTCATTAGTGCCACTGATTATTAAGTAATTTTTTATTTTGGTGGGGGGAGCAGTATCAGTGATTGAACCCAAGGCCTTACACACACCAGGCAAGTGCTCTACCTCTAAGTCACATGCTCAGCCCTTTGTACTTTATTTTGAGGCAGGAACTTGCTAAGTTGTCCGGGCTGGTCTTGAACTTGCAAACTTCCTGCTTCAACCTCCAAGTAGCTGGGAATACTGCCGCTACTTCACTACTAAGTGCTGTTTGGAAACCCAGCACTGTGGTGATTTATAGGCACACTGAAGCAACATCACCACACCATGAAGTAGACAGCTGCTTTCCAGCTATTACGTAGGAGGGAAATGTGGCATACAGAAAAGAAGTCATTTGTCCAAAGTACACAGCTGTAACTGAGTTCAAGCAGAAGTGATATCACCAGATGTGATATCAAAACCTGAGCTAGACAATAATCAAAGTCTGTGCAATCACTCAAAATATGAAGTATCTGGGGGACCTGAAGGGGTAACAACAAGGTACCCAAAGTAAAAGTTTAAAAGTATAATAACACAGAACAGAATCTTAGCAACACCTCCGAGCAGGTACAGGTAAAGCATATAATGCTCGTTTATAAACTGATGATGAGTTGAAGAGTATAAAGAATGTAATTAAAAGGTCCACCCAAGAAATGTTATTTTTTTAAAGATTTTTTTTTTAAGTTGCAGATAGACACACAATACTTTTATTTCATTTATTTTTCGTGGTGCTGAGGATCGAACCCAGTGACTCACACATGCTCCACCACTGAGCCACAATCCCAGCCCTCCAAGAAGCATTATTGATAAGTTTAAGCGATGAACATAGGAATTCAATCAAGATAATTCAAGACAATAGTATCAATACCCAGAAAGTTATCACAGAGCTTTAAAAGAGGAAAGCTCAGACATCAGCTTGAGTCTTTCATGCTTGCACAGAAAATATTCTTTAAGCAGAGAGAGGGAATAGAGACTCATCCAACATTCTCAAATTTCCAAGAACACTTTTCCTGTATCTGTTGGTTGGTTGGGCTGCCAGCAACATTATCTTTCTTGGCAGTTCCCACAGACAAGGCAAAACCAGGTATCCAAGCCCACATCCAATATGACATGCATGAGACCTGCCTTACAGGAAACAGAGCTACTTTGCTTTCAGGAACCTTTAAACAAGGTCATGAAACACACCACAGAGATCCTCACAGGAAACATAAGTATAAAGTCATGTATTTCAAGTTCCAAGGTTCTGGATCTCAGGCTTCTAAATGAAGACAGCCACATACACGTGACTCTTCTTCCCCCAACCTGCAGGCCTACACAAACATGTACTCTACCTGGAAAACACAGGATGTCAGCACCAAAAAGAGAATGACGATGAAACTGTCTGTGGCCTTTATATTACATAAGGGGAGAAGCTGAAGACAATAATCACAGAACCAAAAAAGGGAAACGGAGTCAGATGATGTCCACCACCTCTTAATCCCCAATCACAGAAGAGGTAGATTTACAGATTCTCCAGGAAAAGAAGAACTAAAGAGTCAGACTCAAATGGCATTCCATTACAAACTCTGCAAATAAAAGGAGGGATCATTTTTATGGTAAGTATTAGGAACTAACAAGCTTTCATAACAAAGAACAGACAGTTATAAGAAAGGAAGTTTCCTGGAAGCACGATTAATTAGTAAATTAATGGAGATTTGGAAAGCTGGCAAGGACAGTAAGTTAAACACCATTTATCTGACACAGAGTCAGAGGCCGTAAAGCAGATGATTAAATAATGAACAGCATCAGTCCTCTAAAAGTGCAGATACATGGGCACAAACACTGAAGGTGTAATAATAAACAGAAAGCGAGGCAAGCTGGTAATCTACCAAGTGGGTCTGCAAGAGACAACTCAGAAAAAAGTTAACTTGAAAAACTAGAGAGAGAAAAAAAGTACTAATAAAAAAATCAAAAGAACAAAGAATACAAAATTGACATCAACATCCAAGACAACTTCAAACTTATTTAATGTATTCTAATCAAGGAGACCAAACAAGAGCATGTGCTTGGGCCTGGCATGCACATACCCCTGGAAACACTTAAAGCTGTCCTTAAGAGTCACATTCTGAAGCAAAGGAGGAAAGTTTCCAATAATGCTCAATGTTAACAATCATAGGAAATCTGTAAGAAAATGTGAGACCCACTCCAAAGTTTAAATCTGCTCATTATGCTAAAAGTGGGGGCAAGGACAAAGTGCAATGACAACGGGGTCTCTGGTGAGTCTCTCCACCTTCTAAAACCTGATCCAGACTCGACCGTGCAGAAGGAGGCAGTAAAGCAGAGGCTCCTGTAGGTGGGCTGAGGAATGGCGAGGGCAGGGTGGGAGAGAAGGGGTCTAGAAAATTAAGTTCCACATAAACCAGAAAACAGAGATTATCAGGTGTTCTCTTTTCTGAGATAAGGAAATATTTAAACAACATAAAAATGTACAAAGTAAGTATCCAGCTGAAAGAATGGAATGCTATTCCTTGCTACATTAAAAAAAAAAAAAAGTTAGAATAATGCATAGCAAGAAAAACAAAAGCTTCCTCCCACTCAGTCTCTCCTACTAGGAACGAACTGCTTCGTCCCCTGTCCTTCAGGAGCACCAGGCCTACCGTGTGGTAAGGTAATGTTTGCACCATCAATGATTGCTTGTGCCAGTTCATGATCGTTGCTCTCAAAAGCGTGTGCAGCAGCCTTCAAGGCATCCCAAATCTCTTTCCGGCCTTCAAAAGCTGGTGCAGTGTCCCAAAATTCATCCCTCTTGCTGCGCAGTTGTCCATCTGTCATAGGATAATCGCTTTTCCATTTTGGTTTCTCCTTTTTCAAAGGCTGGTTACGACCAAGAGCAACTGAAAGAAAAATAAAAAATTGACATCACAACCAAATCAGGGGCTGGTGGTATAACTCAATGGCAGGGGTTGAATCTCCAACACTGCTAAAAACCCAAAACCAATCAACCACACAAACAAAATTACAAAAGATACTGTTTTTCTACAAGAAAAGTGACCTGGTCATTCCTCTTCTGAATTCTTTCACCAAAAATCATAGTTAGGAATTTGCCTACTAGCTAATTTCTGTGCTCTGAAATTCCCCTAATTCATTTTAAAAGAAAACAGCAAATGGAAACAAGAGATAGCGCCACACAAAACTTGCAGTGATAAGTTAGAAGCCTTCCTCCACTTGGCGTGCCCTTCTTGAAGGATGATTAAAAGCATTACAAGTGGAACGAATGGACCACTCTAATGAGAGGGCTGGTAATGAAGCTCTCTCTGTATGTGCTAAGGCAGGGAAATATGGGAACTTGCTGTACCTTTTAATTCTGCTGTGAATTTAAACCTCCTCTAAAAAAATAAAAGCTGAACGTAGTGGTGCATGCCTATAATTGCAGCTAATCTAATCAGAAGGCAGAGGCAGAAAAAATCAAACATTCCATGCCAGTCTCAGCAACTTGGGGAGACCCCGTCTCAAAATATAAAATAAAAAGGGTTGAGGATGTGGCTCACTGGTTAAGCACTCCTGGGTTTAATCCCTGATGTAAAACAACAACAACAACAACAAAAAAAAAAAACAGGTTAGTCGGTTCATTTAAAAAAAAAATAATCCTGCCTAGATAATAAGTATTTCATTGACTATAATGACAGGCTATGAAAGACTCAAGGGATGTCATAACAGGGATACAAGATATGTAGGGAAAACTGAATGGCAAGTGGCTTGTATTTCAGAACCTTTGGCTATATAAAATCAGGAAGAAGGAACTGAGAAAATCCAAAGAGGCAAAAGACTATTTTTCAGTGTCCAAAGAAATGGCCTGACCAGCAGACCCAAGAAACAACTGATCAGAGGAACACTTCGCTAGCATTCTCCTCTCTGGACTCCAAAGAAGCGACTTTCTACTAAACTCAAGGAAGAGCTAATCTAGAAGGGGGGGCAGAGGTAGCATCAACACTTTCCTTTTTTGGGTGCAACTGTGAGTACAAAGGTGGTGTCCAACCACAGGAGCACGGGGGTCGCCAGGGGAGTCCGGACAGGCGCATCCGCTCCCTCGGCGTGAGCACCATGGGGGCAGCTTCTCACCCAGCGTGTGACCCATGCCCTGCTTTCCAGAGCCCATACGTTTCCACAGGCTCCTCTCACCTGGGGCTCTGCAGGCTTATACACTGCCAGCAGTAAACATCTGATAGATGGGAAAGATGTGAGGAGAAAATTGAAGCCTGGTGAAAGGTAGTGCTGGGGAAGAGTGGGTGGGAAGTAACTGACAGGGTGGGAAGGAGAGAGGGATGTGTCAAAATTCAATGTTCTACATTTAATTGTAGGAAGAACACCAATTTTAAAGAAATTACTCTCAAAATGGTTCTAAAGCATCCATGAAAGGAAGCACTCCCCCACTGGCCCAGGCCACCCCAAGGTATACGTAACAGAACATAAAAGGACTCCAGCTCCCAAACAGTCTCTCCACCCTACCCAGGTGCTATGCCCAGACGACAGGACCAACTAACAGGGCAGAGTGTTTGGTTTGATGCCTGGATCACACCAAGTCCTCCTCATCCAATCTGGTCACTCATCTCCAGGCAGAACACCATGTCAGGCTTCCTTTGTCACTTTGCCTCAGGGAGGCAGACCACCCCAACTGTTCCCAGCATTGACTCCCAATACCTTCTGGCCCTTTAACTTGTCTTAGTGCAATGAAAACAGGTGAGCTGTGAAGGGGTGTGGGGAGAGCCGGAACAGCACCCACAGAGCACAGAGCTGGAAACACTCTGTGCCTCCCTATTCAATCACAAGTGTGTGCTGAGTGACTACCACAGTGACACTACAGATGTGCCTGTTGGGATTGTTCAAATGTGAAACCACAAGCTATATTAATGACTGTCCCCTGCATTTCCAAATAACACTGACAAGGCAGACAGAGCAGAACTCTCTCCAAGAGGTGCCAAATACATCCAATAATTATCTCTCACCCACAATCCACCAAGGTGAAATGCAAAGGTAAAATTTCTTGTCTACTACATTATCCTTAGGATGAGTTACGAACAGTTCCTAGACAACACTATTAGCTATGCAGCAGGAAGTAGGAGAGAGGGCCCAGGAAGCAGGTACTCAGCCAACTATCTATCTGAACAAAGTTTCAGGTCCACCTGAGCAGTGTGGAGAACTACCTACCCTCATGTATCACAGGTACCACAGGCACAACTTAGAGTTTTTGTTGTTTTTGAGAGAATCTCAACGTAAAGGCAAACAACAACAACTCTACATCAAAGTACCTAAAATTCAAACAACTTAAAGAGGTCCCAAGCTGGGCACAGTTGCATGTGCCTGAAATCCAGCAAGAGGCCTCATTTAGAGAAACCCAACAGAAAATGACCTCATGAGAAAGGTAGAAAACACGTCAGAAGTAGAAGTACTTCCCTTCCAGATGGGAAGGAACTTTATTCCACCTCCCTGTCTGCACTGGGCTTAATAAGTCCATGAGAAGAACAGATGGTTCACTGATGCTACTCAGGACGGTCACCACTGCAAGTGCGCATGCACGTCCACACGCATCCAAAGCTCCCCACTCATTCTGCAAAAGAAAGACAACAGGTCCTTACAGAATCTGTGGAGTTCATTTTACTTCTGTCAAGGGTCCGGTATCATAAACGTAAGGACTACCTGCCTATAGAAGGTCTGTCATTAAAATGCTTACATCTTTGCAGTACAGGTTATTCTAGTGAAACACTAGTGGAGAATCTTCACTATATGGCTAAAAGCTCCACGTCTGGGTTGGGGATATAGCTCAGTTGGTAGAATGCTTGCCTTGCAAGCTTAAGGCCTTGGGTTCAATCCCCAGCACCGCAAAAAAAAAAAAAAAAAAAAAAAAAAAAAGTGCTCCACGTTTGTGTAAGTGAGTGCTCTGCCTGCACGGGCCTTGGGGCTGACACGCAGCAGGGGAGTTTCACACTGTACTAAATAAGTTACTAAGATAAGTACGTTTGCTGCATACTATACTTTTGTTAAACAATAACTGGAAAAAATATGCACTGAATTTCTTCTAAAACTGGAACAAGACAGGGATGCCCTCTTTCACCACTTCTATTCAACATACTCCTAGAAACTCTAGCCAAAGCAACTGGAATTAAAGGAATATGAATAAGAAAAGAAGAATTCAACTATCACTACTTGCCAACAACATGATTCTATATTTGGAAGACCCAAAAAACTCCACTAGAAAACTTAGAGAATTCATAGGAGCAGGATACAAAAATTAGCACCCATAAATCAATTGCATTCCTATACATCAGTAATGAATTTTACTGAAAGAGAAATCAGGAAAACTATCCCATTCACAATAGCCCCCCCAAAATTTTTTTAAAAATATTTGGGAATCAATTTAACAAGAGAGGTGAAAGACCTCTCCATTGAAAATTATAGAACGCTAAAGAAAAAAATGAAGACCTTAGAAGATGGAAAGATCTCCCACATTCTTAGATAGGCAGAATTAATATCGTCAAAACGGCCATACTACCAGAAGTGTTATACAGATTTAAAGCAATTCCTATTAAGGTTCCAATGACATTCTTCATAAAAATAGAAAAATCAGTCATGAAATTCACTTGGGAAAATAAAGAGGCCCAGAATAGCCAAAGCAATCCTCAGCAAGAAAAGTGAAGCAGGAGGCATCACAATACTAGACCTTAAATTATACTACCGAGCTAGAGAAAACAAAAACGGCATGGTATTGGCACCAAAACAGACGTGTAGATCAATGGTACATAACAGAAGACACAGAGGCGAACCCACAAAAATAGTTATCTCATACTAGACAAAGGTGCCATAAATATACATTGGAGAAAAGACAGTCTCTTCAACAAATGGTGCTGGGAAAACCAGAAATCCTTATGTAAGAAAAAGAAATTAGATCCCTATAACTTTCCCTGCACAAGACTCAACTCAAAGTGGATCAAGGACCTAGGCATTAGAACAGAGACCCTATGTCTTCTAGAAGAAAAAGGAGGCCCAAATCTCTATCATGTCGGCTTAGGAATCAAGTTCCTCAACAAGACTCCTGAAGCTCCAGAATTAAAATCAAGAACCAATAAATGGGATGTCATCAAACTAAAAAGTTTCTTCACAGCAAAGGAAACACTCAAGAACATGAAGAAAGAGCCTGTCAAATGGGAAAAAGTCTTTGCCACCTGCACCTCAGATAGACTGCTAATCTCCCAGATAGACTGCTAATCTCCAAGATACGCAAATAACTCAAAAAACTTAACACTAAAAAAAAAAATAATAATAATAATAATCCAATCAATAAATGGGCTAAGGAACATTACAGACACTTCACAGAAGAAGAAATACCATCAGTCAACAAATACATGAAAAAATATTCAACATCACTAGCAACTAGAGAAATGCAAGTCAAAACTACACTGAGAGGGGCTGGGGAGATAGCTCAGTCGGTAGAGTGCTTGCCTGGTAAGCACAAGGCCCTGGGTTCGATCCCCAGCACCCAAAAAAAAAAAACAAAAAAAAACCAAAAAAAAAAAAAAAAAAACTACACTGAGAGGGGCTGGGGCAGAGCCTTGCACATGTGCACATGTGGGGCACTGGGTTCAACCCTCAGCACCACCTAAAAAAATAAACAAAGATACTGTGTCCAGCTGCAACTAAAAACCATTTTAAAACAAAACTACACTGAGGGCTGGGGAAATAGCTCAGTTGGTAGAGTGCTTGTCTTGCAAGCACAAGGTCCTGGGTTCGATCCCCAGCATCGCAAAAAAAAAAAAAAAAAAAAACTACACTGAGATTTCATCTCCTTCCAGTCAGCATGGCAATTATCAAGAATACAGGTAACAATAGTTGTTGGCAAGGATGTGGGGGAAAAGGCACACTCATACATTGGTGGTGGGACTGCAAATTGGTGCAGCCACTCTGGGAAAGCAGTGTGGGGATTCCTCAGAAAACCTGTAATGGACCCACCATTTGACCTAGCTATCCCACTCCTTGGGATATATCCAAAGGACTTAAAATCAGCATACAACAGTGACACAGTCACATCAATGTTACAGCAGCTCAATTCACGATAGTTAAACTATGGAAGCAGCCTAGGTGCCCTTCAACAGATGAAGGGATGAAGAAAATGTGGCATATACACACAATGGAATATTATTCAAACATTAAGAAGAATGAAATTATGGCAATTGCAGGTAAATGGATGGAACTGGAGACCATCATGCTAAGTGAAATAAGCCAATCCCCAAAAAACAAAGGCTGAATGTTCTCTCTAATATGCAGATGCCAACTTGCAACAGGCAGGTGTGGGGAAGGGGGTGGGGGATGGGGAGGTTCACCAGACTGGACAGGGCAGAGTGGAGGGGAACAGAAGGGGGAAGGGAATAGAAAAGACAGTAGAATGAATTGGACATCACTTTCCTATGAATACACGACCAGCGTAACTCTCCATCATGTACAGCCACAAGAATGGGAAGTTATACTCCATGACATAAATGTGATATGTCAAATACATCCCGCTGTCATGTTCAACTAAAAAGAATACATTTTAAAATGTGCATTTAGCAAATGTATTTAAAGTATTCTCTCATTAAAAAATGAAGACTGAGTAAGTTAATATCTGTAAAGCACAGAATAATAAGTGGTAGATGATAACCACAAGTGTTCGTTGAGTACCTAAACAAGGGTTTGTTGGGTAACTAAAAATAAACTGGCAGGTACTGTTGAAATAAAAAAATCTTTTAACACTTTTGTAAAAATACGCAAGCTAAATATTTTTTTCTTTTCATACTTTCTGACAGAACCTGACATTCTAAGAATTTAGCACAAAGTCCCTTCCTTATTTAAAAAAGAACAATTCTATGACTGCCATTCACTTCCTGTGCATCTGAGAGCACGTTGTCTAGGAATCTGCTCACCAAATTCCATACTTTGATTTTAAAGAAAGGCAACATTCTTCCTTTATTCCTCAAATTGCTTTTAAGTTGTAGGAAACCAACTGAACTTGGTTTTCTTCCATGGTTAACACATGAGAAACAAAAGACTGATAAAGCAATCTAATTTTTTTAAAAAAGCACATGATCTTATTCCAGAAAATACCCTCTTTTCTCTACCACACCACCTTCACTACTTCTCAGAAACCTGCCTGAAACCACCTTCTTCTCAGGGTCCTTTTGGTCACACTCCTCTACTGTCTTCCCTTGTAAACCTGTAACACTTCTTCCACTCTGACAAATAGATTTTACATGGAAAAGTCAAGTAAGTCTTGCTTTTCAGATCTAAATAGCACATAACCTTAAGTATTTTTGCTACATAATTGAAAGCACTTCACCAAAAGCTCATTTTGACATTTACTTATTTATTTAGGGCACCAGGGATTGAACTCAGGGGCACTCTACAACTGAGTCACATCCCTGGCCCTATTTTTTATTTTACTTAGGGACAGGGTTTCACCGAGTTGCTTAGCGTCTTGATTTTGCCAAGGCCGGCTTTGAACTCCTGATCCTCCTGCCTCAGCCTTCCGAGTCGCTGGGATTACAGGTGTGTGCCACCGTGCCCAGCTATCATTTTGACATTCTGATAAGAAAAAATGATCTTCAAGATTGAGTGAGACTGTAACTGTTTTCTTCCTTTTGGTTCCTCTTTGAGAAACCGTGATTTAATTTTGGGTCTCATTCAGAGGGAGAAAGGAGGCTGGCGGTGCACAGATACAGCAAGGACATGAGGTTGGGACTCGGGCCACGACAGCTGGAAGGGGAAGCACCAGAGACCCTAGTACCACAGCCTGAGGGGGAACTGGAACATTTGCAGAGACCATGACGAAGGACAAATTTGTTTCAAACAATTCTGAAGACTAAAGCAGGGAGGAAGAGAACATGGGTAAAGCTCCGCCCCTGAGACTAGAGCGTGAAGACCACGAACACGAGGGGAGCTTCCCACCCCTCAGAGTTAAGGGGATTTCAGAACCTTCCCGACAGACGGTACCACCCTGGAAGGAGACACTCCTTGTCTTCATGTACAAAGAATGCGCTCTAAGATACACACACACACACACACACACACACACACACACACACACATTCCCTTAACCAGAAGCAATTAACTGCTAAAATAAAACAGGGATGTGGGGATTAAAATGCCATAACCGAGTTTTCTCTACCGTTAAGAGTTTAAGGGTAGAAGAGAACTTAAGAGTCTGCAATCGACCTTATTCGTAAGAGAAAGGCAAGCAAACCTGACTTTTTCTGCTCCGTGAGAGGTAAAACCCATGAGTCTGAGAAGACACCACTGGCTAGTTGTAGAGAAGCAACACGCCCACGGTGGCAGTGTCTCATGAAGCCACTTATCCAGTAACCTGAGTCCCAGCAAAGCCATTTTCAGGATTCTATCATCAAGACACACTTCTACAAATATGAAACTGAAAAGGTTATTTCCTACACCCTCACTTTTCCTTAGAAATAGCTAAATGTACTATGGTACATTCACCCAATGAAGAATAACACAACTCTAAAGTCATTTCCAGATACACAGCAAGTAGAGCAGGACAGGCACAGCAGGACCTTTTGTTTAAGAAACTAGGATAAATAAGGACACAGGCACTTGATTATTTAAAAACACAAAACCAGACACCTATACAATGGAAAGAAAACACAGAAACTAATGAAACGTGGTAGTCTACAGGAGCTATGGAGTAGAAGGGACAGCAAGACTTTTGAGTATATATATATATATATATATATTTTTTTTTTCCAGATTTGACTTGTGAAAAATGATCTTGCATATTCAAAACACAAAAGCAAACCAAAAAAGGGCAAGGGGGAAGCAAACCCTAAAATGAAACACAGAAATAAATCAAATAAACAAATCTACCTGTACAAGTGGATAATGTAACACAAAGTAATTATTTCAAGTTCATTTTGAACATAATACTCTGACTTTAGCACAATAAATTCTAAAGGAAAAAACCCTACAGAGTTATCTTAAACTTCACTCAGTAAGCTAAAATACTAAGAATTCACCTAGAATACAAATGATAATTCTGAAATACTTTTTTTATAATAAAACCAAATAAGGAATTATGTTACTAGGAAGCAAGATTTTTTAATGAAAGAGAAAAATATATAAACTGAAGGGGGACAATTCTTGTCAATCCTGAATTGAAAACCTCAGTATGAACTCATGACATAATGCAGCTCTTTGACTGAAAGGGCTAGAAGACAACCCAGTAACAATGAGCACACCGAGTGCACAGAACTCAGTTCTAAATACCACTCCAACTGAAGGAACCAGGCAGGACTGCGTGGAGAAATGCCTAGTTCCAAACATGGGCCAGAGAAATCAAAAGTGAGCCTGGGACACCTCAGCTATACGAGAAAGCAAGAAAGCACTCAAATACAAATTCACGAATCCTTACTAATTATACTAAAAAAGGGGATAATGCGGCTGGAGGTGCAGCTCAGTGGCAGAGCACTTGCCTAGCATGTGTGAGGCCTTGGGCTCGATCCCCAGCACCAGGAAAAGGGTGAGGGATAAAGGGAGAAGATGAAAAGGGAAGACTCTTACCCAGGAATAAAAGCATAAAAAAGGAAGAAAACGAGATTATTTTGAGAAATTACTCTTTTACTATCCTGTAACTGATTCAGATAAGGATCATCAGATTTGCTAAAGCCATGGGAAACAGTATTCAAAATGTTGAGATCACCCAAATATTCTGAATTGTCACAAAGAATCGCACTGTTGATATCAAGGTAATGACATTCATTACCATAACCGAGTGGCCAAACAGCATCCTCATGATTTGCAACATGAAACATACACAACATATGAAGCATTCCTACCCAAAATGCTTAACTTGCATCTAATAAAAAGTTTCCAAACCTAACTTACCACTTACAGGCAACACAAAGAATAAAGGAACAAGTTAAATTCTTCAGACACTGTCATATCCGATTCTGGAGAACAAAATTATTCCCAGCTGAAAACCATGAGGCCTATATCTAAATGAGGCAAAACACAAACCTCAACTAGAATTTGGAGTAAAGAAATTACAAAAGATAGTTGGGGACCACTGGATAAACCTCAATAAACAGATGACATTAACAAAAAACTTCTTAATTGGATTAGGTTTCCTAATGGTATTAGTAATAAGAGACAGTCTTATTCATAAAGGAGAAGCATGCTGGTGTTTTAAAGAGTCTGTAGCACAACCTTCAAATGGTTTAGCCAAACAGGCAGTGTGCATGTCTACATACATAAACACACACACACACGAGGGGAAATGGTGAGCACAGCACAATGTCAATGACTACTGAATTTACATGGGAAGAATATCAATGTTTAATGTGCTATTTTCAAGTCTGAATATTCACATTAAAAATATGGAGGGAAAAAAACCAAACTCCTGTAAAGCAGTTAAGACAGGAATATAACATTTAAGGTACTTCAGTTCTGAACAGTTATCACTTACCATATTATGTTTATATGACTGAGGTTACCCACTGGTAAGAACTGGCATATGTCAAAGTCTTACTACCCACTGTATGACACATGGCAGTAAGGTTTAAGGAGGTAATCAGATGACAGGAGCACGGCCCTCATGAATGGGATTAGTGCCCTCATGAGACAAGACACAGCCAGGAGCAGCTGCATGCACACAAGACAAAGGCCCTTGACAGGACCATATCGGCTGTCAATTTGGCAGTGAACATCCTGTTTTCAGAACTGTGAGAAACAAATTCCTGTTGTGTAAGTCACCCAGTGTACGCTTTTCTGTTACAGCAGCCTGAGCTGACTAAAGCAGATAGAGGCACCAGGAAGTAGGGTACTATGGTATCAAACTGCTACAAATGTGGAAAGGACAGCACAATGAGTAGAAGCTGCCGGCTTCGAGTCAGCTTAATGAAATACTTGAGATTATCAAGTTATAAGTGGAAAAGGTTTATTTTGGCTCATTTTGGAGGTTTCAGCCCATAACCAATAGGCCCAACTACTGTGGACTTGTGGCGAGGCAGCACATTACACCAGGGGTATGTGATGGAGCAAACCCACATATATCCTGAGTCAGAACAGAGAGAAGAAGGTGGCTGAGCTCCCACAATTGCCCTTCGAAGGTGCACCCCAAAGACCTAAAGGTCTCCCAGGTAGCACCACCCTTTAAAGACTCGGCTACCTCCCAATAGCACCACCTTGGGGTCAAGTGTGTATAACAGCTTGGTTCCTCCTGACTGATTACACTAATATACAAGAGGAAAGAAAGACAAAATTGTTAAGCAAAAAGGAATCAGAACCTAACAATCTGGAAAATCTGGAATCTCCCCATGTTGTGTGTGGGGGGCATTTGGAGAGAACACCGTACATGCGGCAGATGGACTCTGACAAGGAGATCAGGGTAGGAGTGAACATGGATCTTACCAGCCCCCTGCAGGCGTATTCCCAGTCTGAACTAAAGGGCATGGAAAAATGTCAAAAAGAAGGTTGTCAGACTTCACAGATTTAACCAGATGAGAACATCTAACTATTCAGCTGAGAATATGCATTCTTCTTCAAGACGAGGTAAGACTGCTCTGAAGGTGAACCAGAGGTCATCATGGCTGCTTGGTTTCAAAATGGGAAGCCATCAGCTCACCCTCCAACAGGCCAGAAGAGCCTCTGTCCAGGGGCTGGGACTGCAGAGCAATTGCCCAGCACGTGCAAGGCACCACATAAAAATAAACAAAATAAAGACATGCAGTCCATCTACAACTACATTTTTTTAAAAGCGCCTCTATCCAGTTTCTCCTATGAACAGATCTCAGGCCCAGGCCTCACCCTCCTACACAGTCTCGTGTTCACGGAGCACGGAAGCTGACCAGGCACATTAGCATCAGAACCCTACAGATGAAGGGGAAACCCTCCATGGGCTAGTGCTTACCCAGAACAAAAGCAAATAAACCAGCAACAATATTTTAAAAGAACACCAATTTCATTTAATAAAGTGATTCTTATCACTCTCCTCCCAGCTCTCAGTGTGAAAACGTCCTAGCACATGTGGCACAGGCCGGAATGTCCCAAGTCCACAAGTATCCATCTCCCTCAGTGCTAACAGCCAAACTTTTGACAAAACATACAAAGCGACTAACTGGGGGCTCCGGAAAAATTAAAAATGGGAGGAAGACAGGGAGGAGCCTAAACATGAGGAAGATCTCTTACTGAGGTGAGCTTCATGGGGGCGGAGCTTCTCTCTTTCCCTCTCATATTAGACCTGAGGGCAGCTCCAATACAGAAATACACAACGAAATGCACCGCAAAAACGTGAGAAAGGGCCTCATTTTTGATCAGAGTAACAGAAAAAGGATCTCTCAAAATCCAGAACTGAAGAAAATCCCTCTTCTGTATTATTTTTTTAATCTACTGGCAATAGTAAAGGTGGGACGGTCACAAAAATCCAGTGGTTTGAAAACTTGTTCTCCGAGACAAAGCAACCAGAAAAAGGTACTGCAATATAAAGAAAGTGGGGGTTCTTTTCTTCCCTCCCTTTTATCACTTTATCATCATCATGTTGTCCCAAAGACAGTCCCAGTTACATGGAAATACGTGGCAGTGTTGGCATCAAGAACTCTAAGAGGAATCTGTTTTGGTAGCCATAAAGCAGAAAAAATGGGCTCTTGGGAATAGAGATCACAGAGGGGAATTAAAAAGTGGAAACAGCTGGAGAAAAGAATACCCTAAAATTCTCTGTTTTAACCAACTCAACTCTCAGGTTCACCTCTGACCGGCACATTCACAGGGACATGGACTCCGACATGAAGCATCCTCCAGCCACACAGTTACTGGAGGAGTGCTGGCCTTAAACCTAACACAGGTTTTGAACAGGGCACTGACACCACTACAAACAACCGGAAGACAGAGCACGCGGCCTGAACCCACCAGGCTGATGGCATGCTAAAGCAAAACAAACTGGTAATCGTCAGCAGGTTGCGTAAGAATCCAGATTCTCGTATAATGTTCAAGATGTCCAGGAAACAGTCCAAAATTACTCAACATACAGAGAACCAAAAATACATGACCAGTTTTCAAGGGAAAAAATGATAAATGAATGGAAAACCTTGAGAAATCCAGATGTTATTAAAATCATGTTTCAGGAGATTTAAAAAACACAAACTCTTAAAACAAATGAAAAGAAGTTCTTAGCAGAGAAATGGGAACTGGAATCAAGAACCAAATACAAATTTTAGAAATAAAAGATACAGTATCTAAAACTTAAAAATTGACTGGATGATCTAAACAGCTAAACAGAGATGGCAGAGAAAAAGTTACTAAACTTGAGAGTTTACCAGAAATCATCCAATCTGAAGAATTTTAAGAAATGAGCAGAGCCTCAGGGACCACATTAAAAAATCAATATAAAAACAATATTAAAAAGACCAACATTTGTAACATTAGAGTCTCAGAGAAATGAGACTGGTACCAAAAAAATATGCTAAGATATAAAAACTGAAAACGTCCTAATCCATTCATAGATTCAAGAAGCTCAATGAAACACAAAAAGGAAAAATGGGAGTAAAATCACATCTACACATAAAAATGAAGAAACAACTCTCGAAAGCAGTCAGAGAAAAGCAAAACATTACATATAGGAAAATAATGATTCAAATATCAAAATTTCCTTTTAGAACCAAAGAGAATTTTATTGCCAGAAATCCTGCAAATAGAACCAAAAAACTGATAAAGGAAGTTCTGAAGACTTAAGGAAAATAATACTACCTAAACTGGGAACTTCAGGAGTAGCAAAAGCTAATTACAAGGCAAAATAGAGCACGAATTTTCTCCTCTTAAATTCCTTAAATTATGTGTGACTAGAAAATGCAAAAAAAAAAAAAAAAAAAATACTGTTTAGGCTGTAATTTGGATGTAGTTATGGCCCCCAAAGGTTCAAGTGTTGGAAGTTTGCCCCAGTGTGATATGGAGTTACGGGGATTTTTCAGAGGTGGGGCCTGGCAGGAAGTGGTTAGGTCACTGGGGGGTGCTCCTCTCAGAAGGAATTAATGCAGTTCTCATGGGATTACAGTGAGTTCCTGAGAGAGAGACTATCATAAAGAGAAAAGACAGTCCCCCGCCATGAGCCGCCTGGTTTCCGGTCTTGCCTTGTGATCTCTTCCCCGTGTACATACTCCCACCATTATGCCAACTGCTATGACCTGACACAGCCACAGGTCCATCACCACATCTGGAATTATGCTTCTGAGACTTTCAGCCTTCAAAACTATAAACTACGTTGCTTATAAGTTATCCAGTCTTGGATATTTTGTCATAGCAACAGAAAATGTACTCATTAGTAGACAATGCAGGATAGGATTTTTAATGCATATAAATGAAATGCAAATGACAACTATAACACAGAAGAAAAAGGGACCTACATATTTGTAAGGCTTCTAACATTTTACTGAGGCAGCCTGTGAAAACTAAAGTACTACATTGTAATCACCAAAGTAAACACTAAAATACAGAAATGTAGCAAAATATCTAACCAGCAAATTAAAAGGTGTATTAAAAACATTCAAACAATCCAAATGATGGCAGAAAATACAGAACAAGGAACAAAAAACAGAGGGAACGAGCATAAATTTTTAAAAATCAGGATTAAGTCCAACTATCTCTTATTATATTAAATGTAAATGGCCTAAACAAACCAGTTTAAAAAATAGACTGTGAAATGACATGTTTACAAATACTTACTTGCAAAAAGTAACAAAAAAAAAAAAAAAACACACAAGCAAAAAGACAACTTAAACTGGTATATTAATATGTGAAGTAGATTTCAGAACAAAGAACAGCTCTGGAGAGAAATGATGATGATAAAAGAAGCAACCCAGCAAGATATAGTAATCATCAGTATGCACCTAAAAGAAATGCTTATAAATACTCGAAGGAAAAGTTGGTAGAACTAAAAAAGAAACAAAACATCCCACAATTACTCTTGGATATCCGAGTATTTCTCTATCAGTAACAGAATAAGCAAACAGAAAATCAGCAAGAATAGAAGAGACCTGAATCTTATTAACCCACTCAACCTAACTGGCACTGCTAGGACATTCCATGTAACAAGAAGATACACGATGTTCTCATCAAAGAAACAGAATGCTATACACAACACACCACATACCCAGCCTAAGAGACCCTGAAAGAATAGAAATCATACAAGTATATTCTATGATGACAACAGAATTGAATTAGAAATTGATAACAAAAAGATAACTAGCAAATTTCCAAATAACTAGAAATTAATTTCTAATCTAAATAAATCATGGGTCAAAGGGAAATTAGGAAATACTTGGAATGAAAACAAATACAATACACCAGAATTTTAGGGATGCTGCTAGAAAACACTGCTTGGAATAAAATGATGCTTATATCACAAAAGTCTCAAAACAATAAAAAAGCTGGGTACAGTGGGACATGCCTCAGCAACCTGAGGCTGGGGTAGAAGGATCGCAAGTTTGAGGTCAGCCTCCATATAACTTAGCAAGACCCTGCCCCCCCCCCCCCACACACACACAAAAGAGCTGAGGAAACACCTCAGGGGAGAGTGACCCTGGGGTCAATCCCCCATACAAGGGAAAAAAGAAACGAGAACTAAAACCCGAATAATAGAGCTTAGCTCGTGGAACCAGCTCAGAGGTAAAGTGCTTGCCTCAAATGCATGGACTCTGGGTTCAGTCCACAGCACCACCAAGAACAAGAGTCAACAACAAACTCAACTCAAAGTGAGCTTAAAAAAGAAAACAATAACAAGCAGAATCAAAAAGAGTGTGTGCAGGGGGAGGGGGGAGAACAGAAAAACAACAGAGAAAAATCCTAAAACCAAAAGGCAATTCTTTGAAAATGTTTTTTAAAAATGGATAAACTTCTAGCTAAACTGAACAATAAGAAAAGGCAAATTACCAATACCAGGAATACTAGGAATGAAAGAGGTATATCACTACAGACCTGTAGAAATTAAATGATACTAAGAAAGTATTCATTAGAAAAGGATAGCCTGACTCTCTATTTACTAAAGATGTATTTATATTTATAAACTTCCTAACAAAGAAAACTCCAGGTCAGAATGGCTTAACTGCTAAATTCTCTACTGATAGTATTAAACATAATGATAGTTATATATTATAAATATTTATAGACATGTGAATAATTACACCTGCATTTATGTATATTTATCTCTATATAAGAAATTATACTAATTCCTCACAATCACTTTCAGAAAACAAAAGAAAAAGCAAAGTTCCAACTCAATTTAGGAGGCCAGCATTGCACTCACAACACAATAAGACAAATATATTACAAGAAAATTACAGCAGGGCATGGTGGCGCATGCCTGTTATCCCAGCAGCTTGGGAGGCTAAGGCAGGAGGATTGTGAGTTCAAAGCCAGCCTCAGCAACTTAGTGATATCTTAGTGATAAAAGTAAAATATAAAAAAGGGGGCTAGGAATCTAGCTCAATGGTAGAGCACCAGCCTAGCATGTGTGAGGCACTGGGTTCAATCCTCAGCACCGCATACAAATAAATAAAGGTATTATGTTCATTTACAACTAAAAAAATTTAAAAAAAAAAACAAAACCAAAAAACCCAAAAACTACAGACCATATGTCTTATAAACAGAGATACAAAGATGAAATAAAGACCTTGTCAGTCATACCAAAACAGAAAGAACTCGTCACCTGCAGACCTGCGCCACAGGAATCACTAAGCCCTTCAGGCATAAGGAAAACAACAGATGGACATCTGAAGCCACACAAAGGAATGCAGAGTATAAGGAATGGTTAACAACATGTGTAAATAAAAAAAGTCATTTAAAATTATTATCTAAATTTCCTGAAAGCAGGACTGAGTGACATCATCAGGAAAAACAAAGGACTTCCTGAAATCCTCTCCTCCATAAATGCGATTAGAACGCTGGCAAAAGCTGTCAAAATAATCTTCTTCGGTACTCTTGGGAATTAATAAAAGGCTTGCAATGCACAGAGCACTTATTGGTTCTTGTTCTGAGTCCTGGTAAACAGAGTGAGAGCTGTGGTGTTTTAACATGTCCTGGACTCGGCTCCTCTCACCTGCTCCAGGGGCACCTGCGAACAGCAGTCAGCAATCACAGGAGGGGACAGGACAGGGCTGGAGCTCCTTCCTTCAAAGCCCCATTTTCAGAGAACTGCCATTATTTAGCCTATTTGGAAGTTCTACCGAAGAGTGCCTCTCATAGAGCTTATCTTTGTTTGACAGTTTTACTGAGACCTCTCCCAGTGTAAACAGACTTTTCCCTGGGGACAGTGTCAAAAATAATCAGCACTTGTTTAACACTGTACCTGTGTGAAGCAGTACAATATTTAAGTCAAAGAAGCAGTTGGTCAAAGAAGGGAATGTGATGCCCAAAAAATCTAACACACTCCTGGGCCTCTGAAAGCCAGACATACAGAAAGGATACCCACGTGGACATCCTCCTGTGGCTATCCAGGACTACGCAGGGTTCAGGAAAGACTGAGAAGGTTATGAGTGCTCATTCTGACTAACATGAAGACTCTAAGAAAGCAAGAACTGAAGGCCAATGTAGAGTTGTAACTGCCTGAATTTTGAAAGTGTCCCAATACCGAGAGCCACTGAGCAAATGGGAGATTTACTGGTTTCCAGGCTTCTAAAGAAATCTGTGTCCAATCATTGGCTGAACACCAGGCTAACCACGCACAGGTTTCAGTGGCCACACCCAGGAGTTGGCAGAATCAGCTCAGGGAAATAAGTAAACAGAAAACAGCAGCAGCAGCAAACTCTAAGGGAACAGGGAGAATCTGATTTTCAGAGCTGACAATAAACTATCTTAAATACCCAGTTTTCAACCAAAAGCTGACACAAAGAAAGGAGGTAGTATGGCCCACATATAGAGGAAAAAAGAATAAAAACCATCATTGAGGATGCCCAGACACTGGCCTTACCATACGGCTCTGTATATGTGTGTCTGTGTGTCTGTGTGTGTGTGTGTGTGTGTGTGTGTGTGTGTGTGTGTATTTTCCCCCACCACCCTTTGTGGTACTGGGGATTGAACCCAGGGCCTTGTGCTTACAGGGCAAGCACTGTACCAACTGAGCTATATCCCCAGCCCTTTAAATATATTTAAAGAACTAAAGAAAACCATGCGTAAAGAAGTAAAAGAATGAGACCCAAAAGTCTTAATAAAGGGACAGAAACTACTTTCTTAATTATAGAGTTGAAAAGTAAAACAAACGAAAAGTCCACTAAGAGGCTCAACAGCAGATAAGGACAGGTAGGACAGCGAGCGGCCTGAGGATGGGTGCTGGGGTCTAAGTAGGGTCTGTCCCCTTCTGAGTCACGCTGCAGTCTGACTGCCACTGTGGCAGTGCTGGTAGGAGGTGAAAGCTTTACCAAGTGAGCAGGCGATCAAGAAGGAAGGACGCCTTTCTTGTAGGAGGGAGTTCTTTACTCTAGCAGAACTGGACTAGTTACCTCCCTGCCTTTTTCATCTTCCATTGTTATGACACCCTACTTGGATGACCCCACCATGCTCTTGGACTTCCCAGCCTCCTGAACCCTGAGTCAAAATAAACTCCATTTTGTAAATTACTCAGGCTCAGATATTCTGTTACAGCAACAAAAATGGACTAGATCAAGGTCAACTGAACCAGTTCAGTGTGAGGAACAGTATGGGAAAAAGACCTGAGAAAATGAGCGTCTCGATGGTGAGAAGCCATCAAGCACGCCACTCCACATGATGGATGTTCTATAAAAAGAAAGAGGAGCACAGACAGAGAGCAGGGGCAGAAATGATGATGCCCAAAAGCTCATCAGATCTCATGAAAAACAAGCCACACATGCGAGAAGCTCGACAACACAGAGAGTTCCCCCAAACACATCAAGATCAAACCACCAAAAGACAGGATCTTGAAAGCAACGCAAAGCAAATTATCATAGAAGCCACCTTTAAAAAGATTGACAGCTGATTCCCCATGAGAAGTCCTAGAAGGCAGAAGGCAGTGGCATGTCACAATAACAGGAAGGGACTACTAACCGAGACTTCTATCTACAGATGTTCCTGAACTACAGGGGTTGTGTTTTAATAGACCAGCGTGAGCTAAAACCTGTGACAATGCATTCAAAACCCTGATCAACTCATCAGAAGGGTGAAAACTCCAAGTCAGATCATCCCAAGCCCAGATGCTCCCTGACTGACAATGGGGCTACATCCTCATAAACTTATTGTAAAGTCAAACATTTTTAGGTCAAACCATTTAAGTTATGAACCATCTGAAAAGCAACAAGCACCCTTTGAAAACTGGGGAGAATTTAAAATATGTCCAAATAAACAAAACCTGAGAACTTGCTGTGAGCAGAACAGCCCTACCAAAATACACTCAGGGAGAACCTCAGGTTGAAATAAAAGCATATTAGTAGACAGAAGCTCAAACACATATGGACAAATAAAGAACACCAGCAATGGTGACCACATAATATAAAAGACAGCAAGCACATACGTATTTTTCTTTTAACTTTATGCTCCTTCCTATTATATTTCAAAGAAAACTGGATAAAGGAATAATTGTAAATTTGTGTTTATAGGCATAGTGTATAAAGACATCATTTGTATGATAATAACAGCACTAAGGAGGTGGAAGTAGAAAGGAGCTACACAGCAAAAAAGCTTCTATATGCTGTTGAAATTAAGTTGGTTTCAGTAAGAACTCTAAAGTAAGATGTTAAGTATAATCCCAAGGGCAACCACCTAGAGATTCAAACAAACTAACAAGAATGACAAGGGAATTAAAGGCATAGTAGAAAATATGTTTAATATTAAAAAGTACTAATGAAGGAACAGGGAACAGAAACAGTACATATAGCAAAAACAATCACATGGCAGGTGTAAATCATCCCTTATTAGTGAAGACATGGAATACAAGCATTAACACTCCCCAGTGTAGATGATGGAAGGCTAAACAAAACCCATAAGCTAACTATGTATCGTGAGGATGCATACTTCATATTTTTTAAAGCACAAGAATGAAAAAAATAAATAATGCAAGCAGTAACCAAAGGACAGATGAAGTAATTATTTATAACAGTCAAAACAGACTTAAGGACAAAAGTTTTTACTGAAGACAAAAAAGAACATTTGGGATAAAGGGACAATTCATAGGAGGACGGAAGAAACACATGCACATCCCAAAACAACCCAAAATATAGTAAGGAAAAGCTAACAGACTTGAAGAAACAGGTCCACAGTAAGGCTTCAGTCCCCCCATCAATAATGGATAGAACCTGCAGACAAACCATCAGTGAAGACAGAGAACCAGAACAACATGATAAACTGAGGACCTGAGAGGCACACACAGCACGACTCCGGCACAACAGCAGAACAGACCTTCTGCTAGACCACATGCTGAGATTCTCCAGGGTGGATTCCATGTTGAACCCAAAGCAAATTTCAAAAAACTTTAAGTATATGGAACAAAGTCAGAAATCAATAACAGAAGGAAAACTGAAAAATTCATCCAAGTCTAGAAACAACTTTTTTTCTTTTTTTTCTTTGTAATGTTTGTAGTTGTAGGTGGAGAAGATATCTTTATTTATATTGTATGTGGTGCTGAGAATCGAACCCAGTGCCTCACACATGCTAAGTGAGCACTCTACCACTGAGCCACAATCCCAGCCCCTTTCTTTCTCTCTCTTACTCCCCCCCCCCCCCCCCCGCGGTGCTGGGGACAAAACCCAGGGCCTTGTGCTTGCAAGGCAAGTACTCTATCAACTAAGCTGTATCCCCAGCCCAACATACTCTTATATGATTGTATTAATCTGGCTTTTGTTAATATAACAACAATACCTGAGGAAATAAACTTTATAAAGAGGTTTTACATAGCTCCTTTCTGGAGCTTCAAAGGCACAGCTCAGCTCTGGCAAGGATCTCACAGCCAACCCTGTTAGAACCAGCAGGAAAGCAAGTGAGAGGAAAGACCCCATTACAAAACTGAAAGCTAGAAAGCAATTCCAGGCTCAGCTTGTGGGTGTTTTGTTTTTGTTTTGGGGGGCTTTCTGGTGGTGCCAAGGGCTGAAGCATACCAGGCAAGCACTCTACCACTGAGCTGCATTCCCAGCCCCTAGGCTCAGGACTATATAACTCAGTCTTGAGAAAATGTGCTCAGGAAATCTGTATTCCCGTTGGAGGGTCAGGTATCCAATGACCTCCTACTATGCCCATCTCAGCACTGCCACATTAGGGACCATACTTCCAACACACGAGCCCTTGGCATGGGCACTCAAACCACATCCAAACCATAGCAACAACCAATAAGTCAAATAAGAAGTTACAGGAAAAATGATAAAGTAAGTTTGAGATGTATGGAAGCAGACAGTAACAATAAAAACACAAAAACAATAGTGAACAGATTCTACTCCACAGATGAAACAAAAATCTTGAATTCACAACAAAGAAAGATGGGAGACAAGAGAACTCTTTCTTACATTAAAATGCCAATTAACTGTAGAAGAAATGATGGAAACTCACCATTTGGCTACCACCATAACTACTGTTTTGGGCGAGAATAATCGGTGTACGCTTGAACTACTACCTGTTTGATAAGAAAGTAAGATATTTACATAGATTCGAATCTTTCTATGAGATACTTAACAATTTACACATGGAAGAACAGTAACTTTACAGTGAAGAGACGTGGCAGGAATCTGACCTGCTCAAAGCTGACACCACCAGTCAGGAAAGTGACATGGCACCTCCTGGCACTGGCAGCGAGGACACACAGCCTTTTCACAGTTCTGCGGCATTTCTGTGCTGCAGCATCAAAAGTTCAAGCTGAGAGTGCTCTGCAAACCAACTGACCTGTGTTTCTTAAAATGCCAAGGTTATGGAAAGACAAAAAATCTCAGGAGCTGCTCTAGATTAAAGAGGACTAAAGATGGCACAACCAAGCACAGGCATGATCCTGGTAATTTTCCTCAAGGACTACTGGAGACAGGGCTGAAATCGGAATCAGGTCTGTAAATACGAGTACTCTATCAACACTGCCTTGCTGATTCTGAGAACAGTATTGTGTTGTGTGAGTGTCCTTGTTCTTAGGAAACACACATTACAGTATTTAAGGATAAACATTTAATACTTGTTAGGAACTTTATCAAATGGTCTGACAAAATATGTAGTTACACACATGAAAGTATATATACAAAATGATAAAGCAATGTGATAAAATGTTAATATTTGGGAGAAATCTGGGTGAAGAATATATGGAGCATTTTTGTACTATTTTTGCAATTTTTCCTGGAAGTCTAACTTTGTTAAATATTTTTATTTTTTTAAAAAGTTCTTTTACCTTTTTGCATACATTTAACATAAATTTCTACATACATATCGTAATGAGTTTTGACATATACTCGCATGATACTATACCCAATGGAGATAGTCACACATATCACCTCCAGTGTTCTTTTATGCCCTTTCAAAAGCTGACAGATAAAATAGTATGTACTTAGCAAGTATATGATGCTTTGAAGGCAACGTATAGGAATGACTACACCTGGCTCATTAACAATACATGCTCCCTGATTACTCTGTGGTGAGAACACCTCAGACCCACTGCTGGCATTTTCCAGAAATACAACATTATCAGATGCCATGTTAGGACAACAGAGCTCTTGAACTCCTTCTTCCTGACCGCAACCCCTTGACCTTGCAACTCATTCCCCCTGACTGCAATACCTTGACCGGGGTCTCTCCGGTCTCCCCACTTGGCATATAACCACCACCATCCCACTCTGCTTTTCTGAGCTTGGTGTTTTTAAGACTTTGAACACAAGTGAGATCACATGGTACTTGTCTTTGTGTGTCTGGCTTACCTCACCTAACTAATGTCCTGTAGGCTTATCCATATTGTCATAAATGACCAAGTTCCTTCTTTTGTGTGGCTAAGTAATATCCCATGTGTATAGATACTGTACTTTCTCTACCCATTCATCCACTGAAAGGGGCGATTCCATATCTTGGCTATTGTGAAGAAAGCTGCAATCAACACGGAAGTACAAATACCTCTTTGACCTACTGACGTCATTTCCTTTGAACATACACCTAGAAGGATTCCTGGATTATACAGCAGTTAGGAATATTTTTGAGAAGCCTTTGTGCTGTTTTCTATGATGGTATATGCTAAAGTACACTCCTGCCATCAGAGGGCAAGGGATTCCTTTTCCCTATATCCTTGGCCAATATTTGTTATTTTGTCCCTTTGAAAACAGCCTTTCTAACAGGTGTGATATATTATCTCACTGTGGTTATTTGAATTTCTCTGATTAGTGATGTAGAGCATTTTGCATTTAACTGTCAGCAATTTGTGTTTTTGGGAAAAAAATGTCTGTTCAGCTCCTCTGCCCACTTCTTAACCAGGTTACTTTTTTGTTCCTGGAGTTGTTCTTTACACATTTGGGGTATTAACCCCTTATCAGATATGCACTTTGCCAACATTCTCTCCATTCCTGCAGGCTGTCTCTTGACGGTGTTGGCTGCTTCCTTGGCTGCACAGAAGTGTTTTAGCTTGGTGCAATCCCATTCAGCTATTCTTGCTTTTGTTATCTGTGCTTCTGAGGTCATGTCATTGTTAATGTCCTGTAGCATTTCCCATTTTCTTCTAGTAATTTTGTAGTTTGGGGTCCTGAGTTGATTTTGTATGTGATAGAAGATAAAGGTCTAATTTCATACTTCACGTACGAATATAGGTTTCCTGACACTATTTATTGTACAGAACATTCTTTATTTTTGGTACTGGGATTTGAACCAAGGGGTGCTCTATCACTGAGCTACATCTCCAGACTATTTTTATTTTGCAACAGGGTCTTGCCAAGTTGCCCAGGCTGGCCTTGAACTTGGGACTCTCCTACCTCAGTCTCCCAGAAAGCTGGGATTATAGGACTGTACCACCATACACAGCTTCCACTGTGTATTCTTGACACCTTTGTTGAAAGTCAGTTGGCTATAAATGCATGGATTTATTTCAGGGCTCTCTTTTCTGCTCCACTGGCAGTTTTTTAAGCTAGTACCATGCTGTTTTGATTCCTACAGCTTTACAGTATATTCTGAGGCCAAATAGTGCAATTTCTCTAGCTTTGTTATTTTTGTTCAATATTGCTTTGGCAATTCCAGGTCTTTTGCCACTCCATGATTTTTAGAATTTTTTTGTTTCTGTGAAAAACCATTATTAGCATTTTGATAGGGACTTCAGTGAATCTGTAGATCACTCTGAGTAAAATTAATCCTTCCAATCCATAAGTACATGATCTTTTCCTTTGTGTCATCTTCAATTTTCTCCCATCAATGTTTTTTATTTTTAGTGAGATGTTTCGCCTCCTTAATCAAATTTATCCTAAGTACTTTTTTGTAGCTATTATGAATGGAACTGACACCTTGATTTGTTTTTCAATAGTTTGCTAATGTGTAGCAATCATACCGATTTTTGTATGTTTATTTTGTGTCCTGTAACTTTACTGAAATTGCTTATTAGATTTTTTTTGGGGGGAATGAGTCCTTAATATGTAAGAATGTGTCAAAGACACCTTGCCCTTTTTTTTTTTTTTTTTTTCCTTTCAGTGCTGGTGATCAAACCCAGAGCTTGCTGCATGCCAGACAAATGCTTTACCACTGAGTAACATCCCCAGCCCAACAAGGACAATTTAACTTCTTCCTTCCAAATCTGGATGCCTTTTCTTTCTCTTGCCAAATGCTCTGGGTAGGATATCTAATACTATGTTGAAGAGCAGTGACGCAAGTAGGCACCATTTTTCTGTTCTGGATCTTGGATTGGAGGGTGAGCTTTCAACTTTCCTCAGTTGAGTATGTCAGCTATGAGTTTCTAATATGTGGCCTATTACTGCTGAAATATATTCCTTCTATATGTAATTTTTTTTTTTTTTTTTTTTTTTGGCGGTGCTGGGGATTGAACCCAGGGCCTTGTGCTTGCAAGGCAAGCACTCTACCAACTGAGCTATCTCCCCAGCCCTTGTAATTTTATTTTTAATCATGAAATGATGCTGAATTTTGTTAAATGCTTTTTTATACGTCTATTATAATGATCACACAGGTTTTGTCCTTCATTATGTTCATGTGGAGCAGCATTTTATTACGTCATACCATCCTTATATTACGGGGCTGAATCCCACCTGGTTATGGTGAACAATCTTTTTAGTTGCTGTGGAACTCAGATTGTTAATATTCTACTGAGGATTTCTGCATGTTTATCAGGGATACTGGTCTGTAGTTTTCTTTCTTGGTGGTGTCCTTGTCTGGCTTTGGTATCAGGGTAATGATGGCCTAAAATGAGCTGAGAAGTATTCTACACTCTTTAATTCTCTTTTAAGAGTTGGGAAAAACTGGTACTTGGTCTTCAGTGTTTTTAATAAAATTCTACAGTGAAGTCACCAGGTTCTTGGCTTTTCTTCAATGACAGACATTTTATTACCAATTCAATCTCCTTCTTCATTATTGATCTCCTCAGACTTTCTATTTATTCATTATTCAGTCTTGATAAGATTGTATCTGTCAAGAAATTTACCTACTTCTAGATTATCCAACTGGTTGGTACATAATCATGCATAATAGTCTCATATGATCCTTTGTATTTTTGTGGTATCAGTTATATCTCCCTTTTGATTTCTGGTTTTGAGTCTTCTACTTAAAGGTGTATTGATTTTAGTCTTTCAAAATCTAATTCTTTTTTGTTTGTTTAGTCTTTATTTCTGCTCTGACCTTTTTTTTCCTTCCTACTACAAATTTTGGACTTAGTTTGTTCTTAGTTTTCTAGTCCCTTGAGTTGCAAAGCTAGGTTGAGCTCTTTCTTCTGTTCTTGTTTTTAATTTTTTTGTTAGTTGCAGATGGACAGCATGCCTTTATAGTATCTGTTTATTTTTATGTGGTGCTAAGGACTGAACCCAGTGCCTCACACATGCTAGGTAAGCACTCTGCCACTGAGCTACAGCCCCAGCACCTTTTCTTCTATTTTGACATCGGTGGATATTGCTGTAAATGTCAGCCTTAGGACTGCATTTGCTGTATCCCATATATTTTGGTTTGTTGTGTTTTCATTTTCATTTGTTTCAAGAAATTTTTAAATGTTCTTTTTCACTGACCCACTGTAAGGAACATGCCATTTAACTTTCATATATTTGTGAATTCACCGAAGTTCCTTCTGTTATTAAATTTCCTATTTTATCCAGTGTGTCAGAAAAAATATTTCAATCTTAAATCTGTTAAGACTTGATTTGTGGGTTAACACATGGTCCATGCTGGAGAATGTCTATGTTCCATTGAGAATGTGTATCTTGCAACTGTTGGTTCTATTTGGTCAAGAGTATAGTTTTTAAGTCCAATGTTTCCTGATTATCTGTCCAGATGAACTGTCCATTTGCTGAAAGTGGACTGTCAAAGTCCCCTAATACCGAATTGCAGATAATCTCTCCCTTCAGATCTACTGATATTTGATTTATTTAGGTGTTCCAATGTTGAGTGCATATATATTCACAAAATCCTCTTGCTGAATTGACCTATCATTATATAATGACTGGGTCTCTTTTCACAATTTTTTACTTAAAAGTCCACTTTATCTGAAGTAGGTATAGCTACTACTCTCCTTTTGTGGTTTCCATTAGGATGAAACATCTTTTCCATCCCGTCACCTTCAGTCTGTGTGTCTCTAACAGTGAAGTACAGCTCTTGGAAGCAGCATGTAATTGAGTCCTGTTCCTTTAATCCACTTCATCGCTCTGTCCTTTGGACAATACATTTGCATTCAAGTATTGATAGATACAGACTTAACACTGTCATTTCAATATTTTATGCTTCATGCAGATCCTGTTTCTTCTTTCTTCTCTTGCCGTCTTTGTGGTTAAGTGGTTTTCTCTAGTGATCGGTTCTGATTCCTTGCTTTATATTTTTTATGTATCTGCTTTGAGATTTTGCTTTCTAGGCTTACGAAACACACAGTTATAAGAGGTCATTCTAAACTGATAAAAACTTTGATCACAAAAAACCTCCACGCTTTTACTCGCCCCCAATATCCTGAAGTGCGAGTTTTGCTGGGGATGGAAGCCATGGCCTCAGTGCATGCTAGGCAAGGGTTCTATCACTGAGCTACATCCCAGTCCCATGTTGAATATCTGACGCCATAATTTACATCTTATATTAATATCACCTAAAAATTATTGCAGCCATTATTTTGTCTTTTAATTTTCATACTGAAGACATAAGGGATTTATACAATGCCATTACAGTATTATTCTGAATTTGACCATGATCTTAGTTTCACCAGTGAGTTTTATGCTTTCAGATGTTTTCTTGTTAGTCATTAGTGTTCTTTTAATTCAGTTTATTAAGAACTCCCTTAGCATTTCTTATTAGACAAATGGATGATGACAAACTCTCAGCTTTTGTCTGGAAAAGCCCTTCTGAAGGATAGCTTCAGCTTGCTGGGTAGTATTCTTTGGCAGTTTTTTTGTTTTTGTTTTCCCTTTCCCTTTGCACTAGAGTATACCACCTAGCTCCCACCTGGCCAGCAAGACCTCTCCTAGGAAGTCTGCTGTTGGCCACCCTGGAACTCCCTTATGTTATCTGTCTTTCCTCTGGCTGCTTTTAGGATCCTCTGGGTTTGGACAATTTGCTTACATGTTTTGGAAAATCTTGTTTGTATTGAATCTGACTTCAGACGTTTGATCTTCCTGAATCTGGGTATCTACACCTTTCCCCAGGCTTACAAAGTTTTCTTTTACTATTTCTTTTCCACTCATTTATCTTTCTTGAAATTCTGTGACTCAAACATACACTTTTCATGTTGCCCCATAAATCCTATGAGCTTTCTTCATTCCTTTTCCTTTTATCATTCCCCCAGCCTGGCTATGTATTTTCAAATAGTCTGTCTTCAAGTTCAATTATTTCTCCTCCTTGGATTCTACTACTGATAGTCTCTATCACTTTTTTTTTACTTCATTTGTTACATTTTCCAGTTCCAGGATCTTATTATTTTAATTATTACATTTCTCACTCTGGTCATTTATTGCTTTCCTCATTTCACTGAATTTGTCCTCCAGATTTTCTTAAAAAGTTTGCAGAGCTTCCTGAAAACAGTTACTCTGAACCCTTAGGTAGTTCAAACATTTCCATTTCTTCAGGGTCCACATGGGCACATTTCCCTCTTTAGTCATGTCATGTTTCCCTGGTCATTCTTGATCTTGTATCATGTACTGATATCAGTGGTGGAGGCCTGATGTTATTAGGGTCCAGGGCAGAGTCCTGTGCTCACTTCCCTGTCTTCCTCCCAAGTGGATGGTATCTCTCTTCCTCCAAACCATGCTGTCTGGGTTCAGAGGAAGGGAGATGCAGGTAATAGAACACTGTACCTCAAAAGTCTTCCTGTGCAACAACTATGATCTCTTACCTGTTTTCCTTAGTCCTTGGTTAATTATTTTTCTACACGGACAGTGGTTTAAACTTGTGTTTCTGTGTGGGGAAAATTGCTAGAGAGCCTTGTCCACTATCTTGCTCTGCCCCTTGAAGTCTAACATAATTCTGTGAAGTTAACCCGAATCTCGCTTAATCCTAAAGACCCAGGACCTGTAAGAGTGCTGACTGCAACTAGGTAGAAACAGACCCTCTGAGGCTTTTCTTTATCAATTCAAAACTCTTGAGGAATGAACAGAAAAACCCCTGTAAGTATTTAGAATACCCTAAGGGAATGTTTCCACTGTCCCACTTGTTACATCATGGGCAAAGCAGGTAGAAGCTTGCCACAAAATGTTGATTTTCTCAGAAAAACAGCCAACAGAGAATGCTTACTGTACAGAGTGCTATTACTGTCCCAGTGAATCCCTACAATAATTTTAATCTCCATTTTAAAATGAGCAAACTCAAAAACTTTCATTATTATTGAGCTATGATTTACTTTGGAAACAAAGAGGTTAACATACTTGGGTGGGGTAGAGAAGAACATAAAGAGAGATGACAATATGTACTTTATAGAATTATTACAAATATTTAGTGGAGTAGATTTTCTTAAATAATTGGAATAGTTCCTGGTATATATGTATATATAAAGTCCAGTGTTCTTTTTTTTTTTTTTTTCGGGGGTGGGGGGGGAGGTAACCAGGGATTGAACCCAGAGGCACTTATCCACTGAGTCGTAGCCCCACGCCATTTCACTTTTCTATTTTGAGACAGCATCTAAGTCACTGAGGCTGACTTTGAACTTGCAATCCTCCTGCCTCAGCTTCCTGAGCCACTGGGATTATAGGCATGTGCCACCATGCTCAGCTAAATTTTTTAAAATTAAATAATTCTCAAAGACCATACAGCTAAATTGCACACACAGTAGGGATTCAAAGCCAGACCAAATGACTGCTACTTATTCTTATTATTAACTGGTAGTACTATTATGCCCCATGGCTATAAGAATTGCTTGAAAAAATGTTCACCATGGACCTGAACTTTCACCTATTCTCCTGAAGTGAACCTACATTATCAGTCCATCTGTAAGGTCTAAAGATTTTCACAAGGTTTCAAAGGTGTGAACCAGTGCTTAGTATGGCATGGTGAGTTGGCAATGATTAAACAAACTTTCCCAGACAGCAGACAGCAACTGCCAAAAGCATGTTGACGCCTGCCCTAAGCCCACTGCCAAAGGAAATCTAATTTTCCTAAGGAAGAAATCAGCAATCCATACATTTCTTGAATCTTTGAAAATTTCCTGTACTTGAGGAATCCTAATGTTTACTAAGAATCTAACAAAAATGAGGAAAATATACTTTACTTGAAGTTGTACTCACTTGCCCACCCTCCTTTAGTGGGTTTCTAGGTGCAGGCTCTTGCTTTGAAGAATGGTTAAGAATAAAAAAAGTGTTCAACAGAACCAGAGAACATACTGATATTTTGACTGGTCCAAGATTTTGCCACAAAATACATAAGGCAGAACTGGAACGCTAATATCAAATTCTCTTTCTACAAAGTTATAATGAAAATTACATTTGATGCAAACATTCAAAGCAACAACAACAAAAAAAACTTGTAGAAACTTGATTCATTAGATTCATAGGTAAAGAGGGAGAATGTCACAATCTGCTTAAACTGCATCTACGGCTATCACCATTATGAAGTCCTAAAATTTATTTTTAGCTTAATTAACTACACTATTTAGAAAGAAGTATTGTCAATAAAACTATATTCTCACAAACTGCCTGCAAAAAGCTTTAAGAAACCTGCCCATCATTAGTTGGATATTCCTTTTGCTCCAGTTTTCCTCAGATTAAGTCTTGGAATATGAACCTCACACATCATTGTGATGTCAATATCAACTCTCTTAATTCCTATCTTTTAAAACAGTTAGAGGGGCTGGGGCTGGGGCTCAGCGCTTGCCTGGGCATGTGTGAAGCACTGGAACCATCCTCAGCACTGCATAAAAAATAAATAATATGAAGATACTATGTCCCTCCTACAACTAAAAAAATATTTTTAAAAAACAGATACAAAGGTCAATTTTAGAAAATAGTCAACCCTTCCCAAAACAAAAAGCTAGCAACAATATTCCTATTACAATCCCAAAGTTGGAACATGAGGAAAGTCAAACCTTAGAAGCTGCAGCTCCACTGACCTCAATAGGCACTCTGAATCTCTTTGAACATCTCAGCCCATTTTTGTGTGTGAGCTCTTCCTCTCACACACATGGTGTGTGCACACACCCACACACTGCAAGTCTCAGAGGATGAACATCAAATTCCTTTGTTAGGTGGTAGGACAAATGTGGATTACTTTTTCTTAAATATACTTTTTGACATTTTTCTCTTTTTCCCAAAGGAGTCCAAAAGCTCTAAAAATAATGATAAAGGATTAGTCCTAAATAAGTCCTCATATGAAAGAGGGAAGAAAAAGAGACTGTGGAATAAAAGCTTTAAGTATTTTGTTACCAGAAGGCAAAAATGATCACACAAGTGCAGCAATCTGAACTCCTGACCAGTTATTGATCTAATTTAGCAATGTCAGAATAAATTTTTGGAGGTAGCAAGAGTAAATGCAAAGATATCACTAATCATTATTTTCCTATTCATTACATTTCAGTATTTTCCCTGAGATTTTGCTACAAAAATAACCTGCAAATAAATACATTTTACACTTTCTACTTATTATGAAATCAGAACTATTCCTCAGGAAAATCGAATTTTGTTCTTTGTTCTAATTTTCTTTCGTCTCCTTCAATGTGTTACCTGCACGTCTTTCCTCTCTCCTAGATAAATGTTGATGACCCCTAACCTGACACACAGCGTTCATCCTTGCCAGAAGCAGAAAACCCACCTCCACCTAGAAGTGGAAGTCGTGTCCCTTCATAGAACACTTAAGGATCATGTGTTAGAGAAAAAGTTTTCAGTCATTTGCTTGCCTTATGCAGGTTACGTCCTAAGTCCTCGTCAGTACATTTAGCGTTGGTATAGAAAACAAAAAAACACACACACATAACAACCTGTTTTCCACCCCAACAACATCTACATGATCCCATGTTGAAAGTCTCCTTCTGGTTTCAAAGACCATTACATTTAATTTCGTTCAATAACAGATAAGCAATTTTTCCCATTCTGAGCACCTGATACAGCTTAAGAGTCTTATTCAACCACTGAGTCATTCAGGAAGTCATCTATCTGTGCACTATGCAACCATCACAAACACAGGGTAGGGAAAACCAGGGTTCACAGTAGAGTTTGTTCAAAAGGCCTGTGTATTAATTTTTGGCAACATAACAATAACCAAACACCCAAATGTTTTCTTATCAACATTAAGCTGTGTAACTCCAGGGTAACTAACTGTCCAAAGGGGAAACCGATTGGTGACTGTCAGGGAAAAAAAAAAAAGCACAATCTAAGACAGAACTCTACATTAGGACCTCTGGGGGTCCCTGACTCTCCCACTTTCAAGTGCAACAGTCTAGGAAGCAAGAACGTCCTGTTCCTTCTGTGAGCTACAAACCAGGAGGTAGCCCCAAGGGTGCACGCACCAGCAGGATGGATGCAGAGCGAGTCTCATCAAGTCCCCTCCAGTCCATCCCTTGGGACAACCACCACTGTAAGAGAGAGATCCACTTTCCACTGCTCTGCTCTCATGACACTGCCTGCACACTAGACCAGGCTGTCCTTTCTTCTACCTTTAGGGCCTCAAGGAGACTTGTTTCCCCACATAGTTCAACTGCTAAGTTCAAGGTGAGCCTGATATACTGAGTTTGAAACCAAAAGCCTTGTGTCTGGGACAGGAGGCAGCGGTAACGATGGGAGTGGAACGGCAGGAGAGCAGGCAGGCAAGGTGAGCACTTCTTGTTTGGTTCGGTTAGATAATTAAGGCCTTAGCTCCAAATTTCCATCTGGAGAAACACAACATGATTTGTTAACCAGGACCAAAGACAAAAGCCTCCCTCATTTTTCAACCTGGTGTTTCCACTTTGGAAGATGAGCACAAGAGTCCTGAAGACCCACATTCTACGAACTCGGCTAACTGTTCGTGTGACCACGGCGCACAAACCACCTGCTGCTGCATGGAAAGTGGGCCCACGCGGAACCCCCGTGAAGGGAGCGGCTGGAGGCACCGGAGGGCAGGGCTTGCAGTGTGGGCTGCTGCTTTTATTCTTATTCAGATCAAAACTCTTCGCACCTCAGTTTTCTCCTCTGTAAAATGTCCACAGTAGTCTCAATCTTCCTCAAAGTCAAAGGGTCCTTTAAGAAAACAGCATGTGAAGATTCTTTAAAAATCAAAGTATGTCATACAATGCATCATTAACAACCTTGGTTCTTCTCATATATTTAATTACATCATGAACCTTAAATTGAAAGTCATCATTTTACTGACTTCTGTAACTTTCCAATTGTTCAACAAATATTTATTATGTGTGCCCATTATAAAGCACTCTGCTGGGATATTTATATTCAAGTCCATCGAGTTACTAAGTATATTCAATGTTATGCAAATACGAGTCAGGAAGGAAACACTTAATAAGGAAAGAACAAAATTTTGAAGTATATCCTTGTTACTAAATACCTCATAATACAACATGTGTTATAAAGTTAATGCATTATAATTTAAGGTTATATTTGCTTTCATAATGAATTTCCCCCAAAACATAATCCTCTAAATAATTATTCTATGAAGGAATATGGTTCATAATGAGAAGATAAAAGATGCAATAGTTCTTCCCCTGGAAGTGAAATTAGTCTTAATAAAGTATTCCAAATGACCAGTTCAAGCAGATAACCTATCCCCTGATTCTTGTCCTCCTCTGGGATCCCCCAAAATATCTACTAAAAATAAATAAATAAATAAAATTCAGACAATTCTTAAAAGATGTGTTCATTACTCCTATTTATAGTCAGTATAAGTTGCATATGAAACCTGAATTTCTACTTCACTCAATATCTGCACACAGAATCAGCCCAAGGGCAACCTAACCAAAATTCACTGGGCTAGTTGGGTGATAAATATGCATAACTTTCTGTACTTATCTGAAGTGCTAGGTTTGCTAAGAATGACAGAACAAAACAGTATACAACCAAATACAAAACAAGAAGGGAAACCTAAACAAGCTAATTAGATCATTGCCTCCTTTCATCAAATGGACAAATAAAATCTATCCCAGAGTTAATTATTTTGAGAACAGTATCTAAAACATAATGAGCTTTTTGCACAACTAAAGAACCAATTAATAAAAAAAAATTTCAAAAACCAAATGAAATAAATCCAAGTAGTAAACTTTTCATTCTCCAAATGATCACAACTATCCATTTATTATTTCACTTTATTTATTTATTCAGTCAGCAACTATTTATTGTAGCTGTACTAGGAACTATGCCAGATATCAGGGATATAATAAAGAACAAATCAGAAAAAGTTCCTGATCTCTCAGTGTGTAGAATACTCACTGCAGAAAGGCAGGAAATAAATAATTAATTTCTAAAAACAATTAAAAAAATAATACATTAAGGGGGCATGCTATTTTTAAGAACAGCAAAAAAAAAAAAGTGGCACACATCATTTAGATTCTAAGCAAAGGGAACAGGGCCCAGTCCTGAAATGGGAAAAAGCTCTGCCTTACTCTCCTGGTGCAACAACCTTCACTGAAATCCCTTGTTTCATTCTCAGTCTAATCCATTCTTCACAAGCAATGGTCAGTTTTAACAAATACAGCAGACACCAGACCTCACCGACCAGGTCCACCTCAGCAGTCCATCTGAGTTCCTCTTTTACATGCCACAGACATACCTGTCAACACACCTCACCCACCAGGTGCTTTCCTCGTACTTCCCCTCTGAACTTCCAAAGGTTAAATGTAATGTTAGTATGCCTCAATTATGCGCAAAGAGCTAAGTGTTTTATACCCAAGAGTGGAAGCAGAGACGTGAAGCCAGGTGGGAGGCAGGGAGAGCAGGCCGACAGTGCCAAGCTGCATTTCCAACTTCAAATGGGCTGAGAGGTAAGGCTCACATAAATAATGAAGCTACTTCACTTAGAGTGCATCATGAACCCGAGCTGCCCTGAAAGAGAAGACCATCGGAGGGCTTTCTCCGCATCCTTTCAATGGCTGGCAGATGAACTGGGGGGTGAAGAGCAGACTTCCAGACTCCAGAGCCACACCACAGTGCGTGGTACACCCAGTCTCCATTTCACTCACCTCTGCCATCTTTAAAGTTTTATCGGTCCCTTGTTGGCTCTTAAGTAGTTTTCTTAGCATTAAAATTAATTTGGGTAACATTTTGCATCTCTAAGTTGTGTGAACGTCTTAATATAGTGCTATTCTTTAATTTTGTGAAACTGCAAATAAATAACAAAATGCCCAACAAAGTACTATCCTCAAAGTAGAGAAAAACTGAAATTAAGCGTAAAAGATTTTTTCCTAGGATTTTATTGCATGATTCTAAAAACCGGCTACAAAGAAGCCTGCTTCAGAGTTGCACAGATATGATTCAGATTACTTTTTAAGATATACTTTTGCTATTTTTAAGAACTGTAACATAAAAGTTCCACAAATTGTTAAATTTCCAACATAAAGACTATCAGGAGACATGTTAGCTTACACTGCTGGGTCAAAACGATCATGAAGATACTGGAATGAAGCTTCTCTTGTCATCTGCAAGTATAACAGGAGACTTCGGGAACTTTCTGCAAACATGTTACTGTCTGGGAAAACAGTTCTGCATGGTGCTATTTGTTATAGCCACAGAAACCTGCACAAGTGAGTGTACTAACACAGTGCATAATGGCAGAGCTCCATTAAATGCCACGGCAAGCTCAGAGGCATCTGCTCAATGCATGCTCTCCACATCACAAAGCTCATGAACAACGCTCAGGGAAGACAGCGTAAGTCATGATGTTGTGGGATGTTATTTTCACATTTTAACTCTGGAGTACATCTGATAGTGTTGGTCATTCAAACAAAAAAAAATCATACAGAACTTTATGAGACTAAATAAATTCTTTTTCTTTTTTTGTGAACCAGGACTTTACTCGGTGAAACCAAAATAAAATAAAAGGAAATCAAATGCTGAGACTGGTATGAGATACCTCAATGTAGCAAATGGGAGATACTCCCAAACAGCTAAAAAGATTAAGTCCACTGATCACATGCAACACGCTACAAAACCAAGAAGCTGGGAAATCAAGTGATTTCAAGGTCACAGAAAAGAGAGGTAGAGGTAGGTGTAACTAGCACTCAAGGGTTCTGACTCTCAGATCTCTTCATGATGCTATACAGCCCTATTTAACAAAGCTCCTATTCTAGAGTCAAGTAAGGAAATATTTGTTTTGCTCCAACATTATTATATAGTCAAGATCTGCTCCACATAAACGTTAACTGAGCCTTAAAGCATTAAGAGAGAACTGAAGTCTCTGTCTGGGGCGGTTTATATCTAAAGTAATACACAAAAATAACCATGATACTCGACTGTTTTAAAAAATAGAAGCAGAAGGAGGGAAGTTTTATCAAAATAGTACAATGGAAGTTCAGAGGGTAACGGATTATTTCTGGGTAGAAAAATGAGAAATTTTCAGGCTTGGTCAATAATGAAAGATTATACAATATTATCCCAATGTTGGCAGATAGCAGGAAAAAAGGAACAGACATCCACTATAGCCAGGAAAACAGTTAAATAATCACCTGTTAGAATTAAATCTACCAAATTTTCAGCTTAAGGAAAAATACAAAGTCTGAAGCACTCATTAAATGAAACCACAGAGCACACTCAGACAAATGCAGACTGAAAGACTCTAAGAGACTTCAAAACATCAATGTCATAGGAAAGAAAAGGGGTGAAGAGTTTTTCTAGATTTAAAAAGATCTGCAATGTGTAAACACTGACAAATCTAATTTTGAAAACAAAGCTATAGATTCTAAAAGTTTTACTGCAAACAGCAAAATTACAGCTTTAAAACACCCAATGTATACTCAGCAATATTTAACCTCAGCTCAATATATGGATATATTTAAAAAAAAAAAAACAATCTTGATTCTTGCTGACTTCAAGTCAAAGTAGCTGATGCAAAAATACATGCTGACTGTTCTTGGCCACAAACATGCATCTTAAGTACATATGCATTAGTAAAGCCTCCACCTACGGTCCTTGAACTACCAGTGATCATGAGGAGCTTGCTGGTAGCCTAGTTCTGCCTGATAAGCTGAAGGCTGGGAGGGATGGTGAGGGCAGAGGGAAGAATCAGATGCAGCTGTCCACCAAAGGAAGATAAACCACACAGGTGGTCCAGAGTAAGGAAAATGAGAACCACTTAGTTCAGCAATCCATCATCATACAATTAGTTTGATCATGATGCTTAACCTAAATCAACCTAATTCTGTTTTCTTGAAACAAGATCATTTTTGACCCAAAGCCACACAAAAAATAAATAAATAACCAATTTGGTAACAAGCAAAAATTTGTTTTTAATGGTTATTAACACTCAATTTTTTTCATTAGAAGACTCATCATTGAATAAAGTAATACTAGCCAAGTGCTGCAAAATTTCTGCATTTACAGATTAAAAAAAAAAATCGAGTTTAAAGTCCATCTATTAAAACCTGTCCAAAAGACAGGTGTTTGAACTAGGACTATCAAAGGTCAGAGAAATGATGTTCCTATCATTTCTAAGAGATTAATACTTCTGTCAATAGTACATAACGCTAATTCCTGATTCTTAGAGATTAGGAAACAGCCTAATTTAATATTCACAGCAAAAACCTTTCTTTAAAATGCCTTCCAACAAAAAATCCAAAATCATCTTGACTGGGACTTAACCTTTTATTGGTAGAAAACTGAAAGGGGGACTAGCCCAAAGGACGTTAAAGGGTTAAGCAGCAGACACAAAGGTCCCTGACAGTCTTTAATGCAAACTCCAAGGTGCAATCTTCCCAAAGAAGACCTGGCTTCCCCACATCCAATTCTTTCAAGAGACATATCTAGTTCCACCTCTGTAGGCCTGCCCACCCAGAGTATCACTGTGTTCCCACCTACACCTTCTCACCTCCCGTCTTCCTTCAGTCTTCTGCCCCCAACTCCACTCCCAGTAAAGCTGGCTACCCTCTGCTTTACATCAAGGAAATGCTTCCTACTTCAGGTACAAATCTCTTTCCAAAGTGATACAAAATTTTATGCATCCCTTTCATAAAGCCCTTTGAGTTCACCAACCAAGAAACTTTGTGGAGGATTTTTACCTCCACTGTTACACTAAGGATAAAAGGAGAAAACGAAATCTTTAGTCTGCATGCTAAATTGATTCATTATTATAGGCACAATGGAAAGAAGAGAAGCATAAACAATTTTGATGAAACAACCTAGTTAGATGATGTGTAGGCTACTGAAAATATACAAGGAAGAGCTGGGCATGATATTCTTCATAAAGAAAGTCCTATAAACAATGTGTCCTGAATCACACCAACCTCTGAAGGACTACTGGTATGTTATAGGGTCTATCTTGTTTTCGGATGTCAGTAACAAACTTTGGCTAGAATTTCTGCAAACATAAATGAGAAACTACTGAACCAAATTATTTCCTTAAGTTATAAGAATCATCTGATCAAAACAATCAAATTACCGGTTTCATAAGCAGACATACCTGTTCTCCAATAAGTCAACAAAATGTAGTACAACAGGTACCTACTACATGTCAGGTCCTGATTAAGGTGATTGCTCTCATTTCTCAAACTTCTGTGAAGGTCTCACAACTCAGTTCTCGTATTTGCTGCCTCTCCCCCTTGCTGCTAGCAGCGTTCACTGTGAGGTCTCAGGCAGCCTCCCTTGGCCAATTCCAAGGTCCACACTGGTGAGCCTGCACTGCTTTCTCTTTCTGTCAAGTCATCAATATTCCTGGTCGCCAAGGTTCACAAACATGGTATTATTTTTCTCTTCTATATCCCTACATCCAATAAATCACCAACCACACCACTTTCCCTGTGGGTTCTCTTTCTATGGGCGCCCATTTCAAGCAATCCTACACCAGTACTTCCCGAATCTTTTTTATGGTGGAGGAGTGTGTGTGTGACAGGGATTGAACCCAGGGGTGCTCAACCACTGAGCCACATCCCCACCCCTTTTTAATTTTCATTTTGAAACAGGGTCTCAGTAAGTTGCTTAGGGCCCTGATAAATTGCTGAGGCTGGCTTTGAACTTGTGATATTCCTGCCTCAGCCTCCCAAGTCACTGGGATTATAGGTATGTGCCACCACTACCGGCTAGTGACTGCCTAGGAACCACCTGAGAATCTTGTTAAAATGCAGATTCTTGTTGAGTAGATCTGGGGTGGAGCCTGAGGTCGTGCATTTCTAACATGCTCCCAGGTGAAAAGGCTGCTGGAGCAGCAAAGTGCTAGAATGTAAACCCTTCGGGGGACAGACTACCCTCCCCGGCACCATACTCCCGCAGGGTGACAGGTTCCATGAGTACTCAGTGAACGAATACACAGCAGTCAGGACACAGAGCCAGAGAACTCCAGGAGTCCATGTCCAGTCTCTCCCGCCACTCTGACTAACCCAGCCACCTGACTAGCTACCACCCGAAGCATGTGCTATTTACAACACTTTCAAGACTCAGCTCCTAACTATTCTTTCATCTGGTACGTTCTCTGTACCAGTCTAGAAAGAGCATGTCTTTAAACCAGCTTATCCCGACCACTTTCACACAGCTTCCTCGCCAACCCCACGCCACTGAGAGCACTTTACCCTACCGTGTCGTCTGTTCAGACGGACCTTTAGCTGCTTCATGTGTGCACATTGTGCTTTCTTAAAAGATCTTGAATGCTGAAGAGAATGGATTATGATTCCTTTCTTTTGATCAGTACAACACTGAGCATTCTGTGGGTATTCAAAGCTTGACAACTATAAATCAATTCCCCAGAAAACACAGCCAACATCTCTAGATTAAAAAGTTGAAGTGTTTATGTATTACCTTCATCAACTTTACAAAACCACTTTATTACTAATTAACCTTTCTGCAGATGAGGAAGAAGAAATAAACTTAGAAGTTTTCTGTTCACAGTTGAGAAAGCAAAGGTTAGTTGTTAAGATATATGAATTACTGGTTATAGATCTATTCTCTACCCATCAGTGAAGGATTAAAATAAACATATATTAATATAATGTATATGTAAAACAAACTAAAAGCATAGGCAACAAAAGATAAACTGACTCTAGTAAAATTACAAACTTTGTATAGAAGGACACCATCAAGAGGGCAAGACAATCCACAAAATGGGAGAAAATATTTGCAAATCATGTATCTGATAAGGATTTAATATATTAAGAATTCCTACAACTAAACAAAAATCCAAACACCCCATTAAAAATGGACAGAGCTAGGGTTGTGGCTCAGTGGTAAAGCACTTGCTTAGCATGTGTCAGGCCCTGGGTTCGATCCTCAGCAACGCATATAAATAAATGAATAAAATAAAGGTCCTTCAACAACTAAAAAATATACATATAAAAATGTTTAAATAAATAAATGAAAATGGGCAAAGAACTTGAATAGACATTTTTCTGAAGATAAGTGGCTACCAAAGACATGAAAAGATGCTTAACACCAGTACATATTAAAGAAATGCAAATCAAACCAAAACACTACTTCACAACCACTAGTGTTGCTATGATTTTAAAAATGGAAAATAACAAATGTTGGTGAAGATGTGGAAAAATTAGAACCCTTATACATTACTGTGGAAAACAGTCTGGTAGGCCCTCAAAAGAGAAACACAGAACTACTGTATGACCCAACAATTTCACTCCTAGGTATGTAGGCAAAAGAACAAAACAGACTCAAAACATAACCAAACACCAAAGTTCATATCTGCATTATTCATATGAAAATGCAGAAGCAACCCAATGCATGCCAATAGATGAATGGGTAAACAAAATGAGGTACGTACATCCGATGGAACATTATTCAATCATGAAAAGGATTAAGCCAGATGCAATGGCACACATTTGTAATCCCAGCAACTACAGGGGCCAAGGCAGGAGGACCCAAGTTCCAGGTCAGCCTCAGCAACTTGGCAAGACCCTGTCTCAAAACAAAAAATTTTTAAAAAGGGTTAGGGATGGAGCTCAGTGGTAGAGCACCCCTGGGTTCAATTCCTAGTACTGCAAAAAGATAATAAATGAATAAATATAAAATAAATAAAATTTTAAAAAAAACTGACACGTGCTACTACAGGATGAACCTGGGAGATCTCCATCAAGATAAAGTTGAAATAAACCACAAACAAAAGGACAAATACTATGAGATTCCAATTAATATAATACATCTAGAGTTGGAAAAATCCATAGCATCAGAAAGTAGAAAGGAGAGGGAACAGAGAGAGATTGCTTAATGGATTTGATTTGTTTGGAGTGATAAAAATTTTTGGAAGTGGATAGTGGTAATGGCTGTATAATACTAGAAAATAAGACCACTGAATCGTAATCTTAAAATGTTTAGAATGGCAAATTTTATGTTCTATCATAATTTTAAAAATACTATAAAAGGACAAAAGGAAGGACGGGAGAAAAATAAGGATATAGCACTCTTTACTATAGCCCTGGGTTTAAGTTCTGACTGCCACGTATAAGCCATATGATTTTGAGCAAGTTACTGAATTTCTCTGGGTTTCGATCACTCCACCTATAAAACAGAGATAATACTCACCTCACAAGTTGTTGAGAACTCAATGAAAGAACTTCTCAATCCCTTAGCACAAGACTTGTTATATAATAAATACCAGATAAATGGTAGATGTTATTATTCAAAAACCATTGTTACTCATCCAGTAGGTGTCTGCTATAAATGGATATCTAAAAGAACTTCATGATGTTCCCAAGACATTCTGGAATAAAGACTATAGTGAAGAGTGTCCAGCATCAGGTTATCCTACTGGAAACCTGGACACTGGGGACCACAGGGCTGGCTCTCTTGGGAGGCCAGTGAAATATACAGAATGACACCTACACAAAGGGACCTTACTGTACACAGCGCCACCTTTAAAAAAAGGTACATGGGGCTGGGGAGATAGCTCAGTCGGTAGAGTGCTTGCCTTGTAAGCACAAGGCTCTGGGTTCGATCCCCAGCACCAAAAAAAAAAAAAAAAAAAAAAAAAAAAAAAAAAGGTACATGAAGAAAATAAGCTTGTTGGCCATCTTCAACTAATTCTATTGGCTTTTTTTCCTCGCACAATTACTTTAGAAGAAAGATCATAAGGGACTTAATTCCTTAGCAAAATGCCACAGGTGCCGCTTTGCCTAGAGGTCCTAGGTGCAACCCCAGCACTGCGATGCCATCATAATAGAGCAGAGTAAGTTGTCTAAAAATGTCAAAGATGGGAAATTCTAGGGGCATGAAAGCTCGAGAACCCTGCTAAATAATCTTGCATAACTTCTACAACACCTGCCTTAATTAAAATTAGATATTTTTTAAAAACAGTCTAAGTAACTTAATGCAGATTCGAATTCTAGGCAAGGTATGCTAGAGAAAGACATGACAAATGATTCCAAATAGATAACACAAATCTTAAGCCATTTCCATATTCTAAGATCGCTTGCAAAAAGTTACAAAATTCCTTCCGAGAAGTAATCCACCTAAGGAGGTTTTTATTGATACACACAATTAACCTACACATGTAAGAGACTTGGATTCAAAAGGAAAATGAAAGTACCTCAAATGGCCAAAAAGATATAAAATTTTAAGCTATTTTTAAATAAGGCTGGTTGTATTTGAAAAGGCTCAAGGCATCCTAAACTGGTGATGTTTGCACAACACTGGGAATGTAATTAAACCTGTCATGAAAAGAGCCTGAAGAATACTCCATATTGATATTTCTCACAACCCAACATATCCAGATTAAAAGTATTAACCACCACTGTAGGTTTGAAAAGCTAAGATCTGGGAGTGCTATTGGTCATATCATCCTGTTACAATGTGTGCAAGTGTGAACAAATATTTAACAACAAATTCCATGGATATGTACAACTGTAATGCACCAATAAAAAAATGTGGAAAAAAAGCGCATGTGCCAACACCCTCAGGAAAAAGTCTTTCCCTTCCCAACAACAAACCTACTTAAAAACAAGAACTCCTTTAACATGTTGACCTGAAACACACACCTGAACTACCTTCATTAAACCACAATCAGTTCTCAACTATCATAACAAATAATGGAGAATAAAAGCTTCCACAAATTCTAGAAGGAATCCTTTTATCCCCCAGACCCTAGCAATCCTAGCAGAGTTACATCAGGGCCATGCCCTTTCACCAGAAGAAAATAAAGAAGACTGGCAATTGGTACTCCTTTTCCTAAACTTTTCTTTGAAAGGCATAGAGCAGAGTTATGGTCCAGAGAACCTAGTCCTCAAAGAAACTGATAGGATAGCTTTGCAACCGGATGCTACCGGTAATAAATTACCCAAAGCTAGGATGTCCTGCTTTTAAAAGCTCATACTAGTAATGCCTGGTTGGTCATTAAGTCACACCACCATAAAGCTTAAATAAGTTGGTTCAAGTTTATTACAGTGAAAAGTATTTCTTATAATTTTAACGTGTAAAAAAATTAAAACACTATAAGTACTTCAGTACCATTAATAATCGCCTCGTTTAGAGGAAGAATCACTTTGACCACCAATTTGACCTTAACCTAAGACTGTTTTAAATCATGCCCTTTTTATCTGCCTGCTTTGTTGTCACTGAGGATTTCCATGTGCCACCGATTATGCTGTGACATGAAATTCACTACAAAGTAGCATTTTCAGACTAGTTTTTCAAGACCACCTTTACTACTGAGCTCTCAAATCACTTGTCCACGATTTCGTCACACAGGACACCCGCGGATTTTCATCAAGTGGCATGGCTAAACATTATGTAAGCCAGGAAACCCATCAGCCAAAAGTTAGGGACATATGGTTCGAGGGCAGAGCTTTCGCACAGGGGCAGGCGACTTGTCTAAATGTCAGCATGTGGAGTAAAGTGGTGAACCCTACCATCCCCGAGCAATTCAGGGCAGGAACTTACAAACATGCACCCACTTGGAAGCAGCCAAAACCAGGACCACATCAAACCAGCACCGTCCTCTGCTGTTCCTAGAAGCTGGAACAGTCTGAGCTCTGCACATTCTGCATTGGGGACTGGGCCAGTTTAAGGTCACCTGGGGGGGCTTGCATTGCGCTCTGCTACGTTACAACCGCTGACCAGACTCGAACCCCTCTCTCCGCGGTGCTGGGCGCCGGGGCAGAAGCGCCTTCCGTGTTGGCAAACTTCTCCGGCAGCGACCCTGGGCGGCGGGTCCCACCCGCGCGCTCAGCGCGGCGCCCTCCACGTAGACGGGCGGCTCCGGGCCACCCGGACGGCCGGCGGCCGGCCCCGCACGCGGCGGCCAAGAGCCACGTCGGACTCGGCGGCCGCGCCGCCTCCCGACGCTCGGGCGCGCCCGGCCGGGCCCCGCAAACTCCAGGTTTAAATGGCCCGAGGGAACCCGCGGGCGGCGGTCGTCGGACACTCGAGAGAGCGAGCCGGCCGCCCGCGCCCGCCCGCGCCCGCCCGCCCCCGAGCCCGCGCCGCGCCCGAGCGCCGCGCCCGCCGGCCGCCCGCTTCCCCCGCTTCCCCCGCGCGCGGCGGGCAGGGCGGCCGGAAGCGGGGCGCGGGATGACGCGGGGCGGGCATGACAAAGGGGCGCGGGCCGGGCGCGCGGCCGCGGGGGTCGGGACAGGTGGCCGGGCCCGGCGGGAACAATGGGGCCGCGGCCGCCCCCTGGCGCTCACCTACCTCCGGTGCCCTCCGAGTTCTCGTTGAGGCTGCCCGAGGAGTCGTGCTGGGCGCCCACGCACCCGCCCATGGGGCCCCCGGCCTCGTCCGCCACCGCCGCGCTCGTCCGGCCCGCCGCCGCTCGGCCTCCTCGGGCGCCGCCGCCGCCGCGCTCCGGACAGGCGCGCCGCCCGCTCGCCGCCGGCCCAGCCTCCGCCCCCTGGCCGCCCCACCCACCGCCTTGGCTCGGCCCCTTCCTCCGCGCCCGCCTCAGCCCCCGGGCCGCCAGCCCGGCAGGCCCGGCCCGCGCGCCGCGCTCGCCTCCGCCTCGGCCCCGCCGGGCCGGGCTTGGCCCATGCCGGGCGGGCCGCCGCGCCCGCCTTGCCCTCCCTCACAGCCGCGCACAGCCGCGTCCGGGCGAGCCCCGCGCCGCCGCCGCCGCCCGTCCGCCAGGCCCCATCGGCCCCCGCCCGCGGCGCCGCCCTCCGCACCCGCGCGGCCCTGGCTCGGCCCGGCCCGCCCGGAACCGCCGGGAGGGCGGGGCCGCGGGACGCCGCGCTCTGATTGGCTGCGGCGGGCGCGAGCGGCGGGGGCGGGGCGCGAGCGGAGTCGCGGGTCTGCGGCGGAGCGGGCGGGGGCCGCGCGGGGAAGAAAGGAGGGAGTCGCGGGGGCGGGAGGAGCGGGGCGAGGGGCGAGTCGAGTTTCGGGCCAGCCGGCGGCCGTCTGCCTTCCTGGGGCGCGGGCGGGGCGGGGACTCGGAGAAGTAGTCAGGGAGGGCGGGCCGGTGGGCCCGGATAGCGGGTCCGGCGCGGGTGCTGGAGGTGGCGGCCCCGCTCCTCCGGAGTTGGAGCGCGGCTCCCGGGCTGGTACCGCGCCTCGGGTCTTGCCTGGCTGCACCCGCCCCGGGCCCCGAAAACCCGGGGGCATCACTCTGGTTGCTCCCTGGTCTCAGACCACGGGGCGAGGCGGCGGTGCGGCCGAGAGGAGCGCTGAGCGGGCCTCGCACCCGTGTCACCTCGCGGGACGGAAAATTCAGACAACACTACTTCTCAGGGTCCTGCCAGCCGGCGTCTTAAGTCGTCTTTCGATCAAAGTGAGGTGTAAATCAGTGAAAATCCTGCCTTCTCTGAACTTGGTTCGTTGACCGCGCCCAGCATTCTTGGCAGTGACCGCCCTCATCTGAGCCAAATTGTTAATGGTCCCTTTAGATTTGTGCGTCTCGCTATGACGCCTTGAAATTTTTATCATCCTGCTTAGGCCTTTCTGAAGCTTATTTTTGCCGAAGAACTGTTTTAACTATCTGCTCCACTTTTATACCAGACTTTCTTTTTTTAACATCCTGGGTCAGCTTTTGCTTAGCGTTAAAAAAAATAAAAAAGAAATTTAAAAGTGAAATACCTAAGAAAGAGATGCTCTGCAGTTTGGGATTTGCATTTAAATGTATTCTCATACACTGCTGGTGGGAGTGTAAAGTGGTTCAGTCTCTGCAAAGCAATTCAACAGTACGGATCAAGAACCTTAAAAATGTTCATACCCTTTGACTCCGGATTACTACATATCTGGAAATCTAGGTCTCACAAACAGTTCAAATTTCAGAGACTTAGGTTCTTTGTGTTCATTTCACAATCAGACAAAAATGAAGGTTAAACAGTAAACAAAACCCAGAACTCATGTGAAAACAAATGTCTTACGAGAAATAGAAGTCTGCGGTGTTGAACTTACACTGAAGAATTCGCTTTGTCCTCAGCTGTGGTCCCGAACTTTCAAAAAGAGCTATTACGATCAATATTCTTATGAGTGTTCAGAGGTGGCTGAGATCAGGAGCTGTGTAACAAAGCCCATCTGATCTTTCTCATGTTGGCAGACAGACATTGCTTCATTTCCCGGAGAGAAGCTGTATGCTGAATATTTGCAAAGAAATTGCTTTGTCCTGAATTTCGCTCTAGAAATTGCAGAAACCAAGACTTCTACAATGTCTATTAAACAGATGGTAGGCACCCAAATGAGGAGGGCTTTCTGCTGAGCCGTGAGGAGCTGGCACTAACAAGAGACAGCAATCTCCCAGAAAGCATCTCAGCAATGGTTATTCTCCACCCGCCTTCATCTCAGAGCAGAGACATACTTTACCAGGAGCAGAATCGCATAGCAGTAAGGGACCCAGCTCTGCTATTAACTTCCTGGGTTGGAATCTGGTTTCCAACTTGTACTAGCTATGGACCTTAAATTTCTGTAGCACTCAGTTTCTTTGCTTATAAAAGCGGACCAATAAGATGCCGGAAGCTTCATGGGGACTCTACCTCATCTCTTCATACCTAACCTAAACTTCCTGCACAGCCCAGCCTATTTAATACCTTCCATAGGAATAGTGCATGCGGGTGTGTCTGGGTGCCTGTGTGTTTGTGTACCTGTGCTTTAAAAAAAACTTTCTCCCAGTACGGGGGTTAAACACAGGGCACCCTACCACTGAGCTACATCCTCAGCCCTTTTTAAATTTTTATTTTAGGACAGGGTCTCACAAAGTTGCCCAGCCAACTTAAACTTAAAATTCCTCGAATGGGATCCTCCTGTCTCAGCCTCCCAGGCATGCACTACCACACCCAGCAAAAATTTTTAAATAATATCTTTGTGAATATATTATTCATATACCATGAATTCCATCAATTTAAATTGTGCAATCCATTGCTTTAGTATTTTCACAGTCCACCAATGTTAGAATATTTTTATCACCCCAAAAAGAAACCCCGTACGATCAGCAGTCACTCCCCAATTTCTTCCAATCTCCCCAGCCAGCCCTTGACAAACCACAGATCTACTTTCTGTCCCTTTAGATTTATCTTTTCTGGATCAGATGAATGCAATCAAAAAATAGGTAGCATTTTGTCACTGGTTTCTTTCACGTAGCATGTTTTTAAGGTTCATTATGGTATAACATGTAACAGAGTTCACTCCTTTTTTTAACTTATTTATTTTTAGGTGGTGCTGAGGATCGAACCCAGTGCCTCACACAGGCTAAGCGGGTGCTCCACTACTGAGCCACAACCCCAGCCCATGTTCACTCCTTTTGTGGCTAAATATTCCGTTGTATGGTTAGACATATATTTACCTTTCCATCTGTTGATGGACATTCAAGTTATTTCCATTTGGGGGCTATTACAAATAAAGCTGCTGTGAATGTTTGTGTACAGGTTTTTGTTTGCACATGTTGTTGATGGTTTGGGGTATGTTCCTAGGGGTGGAATTGCTTGCTCTGTTGAAACTATGTTTAACCCTCTGAAGAATTAACAAACTTCTCCAAAGCTGATGCCTCGTTTTACAGTTCCACCAGTAGTAGATGATAGTTCCAATTTCTCGGCATTTTTTTCAACAATATTATTGTCCGTCTTCAGTGGTAAGATACCCTGGTAGATACATAGGATAGTTCACTGTGGTTTTGGCTTGTATCTCCCTAATGGCTACTAACGTTGAACAACTTTTTATGTATTTCAGGCTGCTTATGCATCAGTTTTTGGAAAAATGTCTACCCAGAAAATGTCTACTCCCCACCCCCCCCTTTTGTTTTTTGCAGTGCTTGGTATTAAACCTGGCCATGCTTACCACTTAGCTACATGCCCATCCCTTTTTACTTTTATTTTGGGAAGGGTCTCTCTTAATAGCCTGGACTGGTCTTAAACTTATGAATCTCCTGCCTCAGCCTCCCCATAGCTGGAATTATAGGTGTGTCATCCTGCCCAGCTCCTTAACCCTTTTTAAGTTGAATTATCCATCTCTTTATATTGGATTGTAAGGGTTCTTAATGTATTCTAGATACAAGCCCCTTAGCAGATATGTGAGTGGTAAATATTTTCTCCCACTATAGATTGTCTTTTAACTTTCTCATTAGTGTCTTTTGAAGCACAAACGTTTTTAATTTTAATGAAATCCACTTTACCTAATTTTTCTTTGGCTGCTCGGGCTTTGGGGCTCCATTATAAAGACATCTTCTAACCCACGGTCCTGAAGATTTGTACCTGTGTTTTCCTCTGAGTTTTGTAGTTTGGACTGTTGCATTTAGGTCTTTGATCCACTGTGAGGTTTTTTAATTTTCAAATTGTAGTAAAACACATACAAAATGACTTAATTTTTGTATGTGGGATGGAGTAGGAGTCCAGCTTCATTCTTCTGCATGTGGTTTCCAATGTCCCAGCATCTTTTGTTGAAAAGTCTGCTTTTCCTCCACCAAATTATCTTGGCACTCTCGAAAATAAGTTGATCATAAATGTTAGTTTATTTCTGGACTCTCATTTTATCTCACTGATCTTTATGTCCTGATTACGTAAGTGCCACACAGTCTTGTTACTTCTACGATAAGTTTTGAAGCTGGGGAGTGTGAGTCCTTTCTTTTGACCTGGGGTCTGGCTATGCCACCCAGGCTGGCCTCGAACTTCTGACTCGGGACTCCTTCCTCAGTTGTGCACCCCATGCGCAGATTGCTCTCCACTTTAAAAGTTGTTTTGGCTCTTCTGGGCTCCTCAATTTCTGTTTGAATTTTAGGATCAGCTTGTCCTTTTCTGCAGAAAGAGTTGCTGGGGTCTCCATGGGAAACACATTGAGTTCCAGAGTGTTACCTTAAGCCTTCCAGGTCAGGGGTGTGGGCTTTTCCCACATCCTTGGGTCTTAAATTCATGATTTTGTAGTTTTCAGTGCACAAGACTTAGCATTTCCTGTGTTAAATTTATTCATAAATTTCATTCTTTTCCATGCTGTTGTAGATGGGACTATCTTCCTCTTCAGATCGTTCAGCGTGAGTGATGATCTACATCAATTCCGTAGCCTGCCACTCTGCTGAATTCACTTATTAGTTCCAACTGTTTCTGCCTCACGTGTGCGGGGCTCCTACGTGGTGAGGTGTTGGGATTGTTATATCCCCCATGCCGCCTTTACTCAGCTAGTTCTTCATGGAGAATTGGCAAAGGGGATAGGGAGGAAGGTGAAGGAATGGAAGGAAGAAAAAAGGGAAGGAAGAATGTGGCCCAGCGGTCATCAGAGTGAGTGTGGGCGCTTGTTAATATCAGAGTTTTCCTGGAGATTCTAAATCGGTGGGTCTGGAGCGGATCCCAGGAATCGGCATCTTTCAGTCACACATCAGGCACTCCCTGATGGAACTCGGTTCCAGAACAAAGTTCAGTCCCCGCCATCCCTACAAGTCTTATCCTCTGCCTCAATCTGCCCAGTTGCATAAGCACCAGGAGTTGTGGGTCACTTCTGAATTGTCCTCACCTCCCACAGCCCGGCAGTGACCAACTTCCCTTTACTCTTTCCAGGAAATTTATGCTGTGCAATTCACACCTGTTCTCTCCCAGTGGCTGCCGCAGCCCCAGCCAGCCGGAATAGGCTCCCTGCACCTCTCCTGCCTCCTCCCAAGACAAGTGCCGTCTTAGCACCAGCATGACTTAAAATAACTCTTACTACGACACTGAACACACAGCACACAATTTATGATTTTGATGTTCGTGTACATCTTTGAAACCATCAAGTTAATGAATCAATATTATCAATGAAGATAACGAAGTCAAGATAAGGAACGGCTGTCGCCCTGTTTTCCTAAGTCGTAAACCTCCCGTCTCCAGTGCTCTCCAGTTGCCTGTCTCCAGGGAACCACGACTGGTCACCTACAAAATGATCAGACCGTGTGTACTTTTTTGGTTCCTCTCATTCAAATAATTGAGATTCATCCATTTAGGTTACTGAGTAGTTTTCTATTTTATTAATAAACCAGTTTTCCTAATTATTTGTCATTGGACATGATTTCCTTTCTCCTGGACAAATGCCTCATAATCTAGTAACGGAATGGATAGTTCACAGGTAGGTGTTTGGTTGTTACCGTCATCATTACTGTTATTATTTTGCAGTCTGGGCATTGAACGCCCGCGTGTGTGCCCTACCACTGGACTTCAGCCCGAGCACGCCCCTTTTTTCTATTGTTGACACAGAGTCTAAGTTGCCCAGACTGACTTCAAACTTGAGGTCCTTCTGCCTCCCAAGTTGCTGGGAATGATAGGCACCGTTTGGTGGTGTTTTGTTTTTGTTTTTTTTAAGCTGCCCGACTTTCCCAGAGGGGTTTTTAGCTTTCCATTCCCACCAGTAGTTCATGGAAACTATATTTCTTCAACTTCACCAATACTCAGTGTGGATCAGGTTGGGTGTTTTGTTTTTTAGGGGTTTTAAATTTTTTTTTTTGGTTGCAGATGGACACAATACCTTTCATTTTATTTATTTTTATGGGATCGAACCCAGTGCCTCTCACGTGCTAGGCAAGCTCTATCACTGAGCCACAACCCAGTCCAGGTTGGGTTTTGTGGTGGTGCTAGGACTCAGACCCAGGGCCTCACATATGTCAGGCAAGCACCTACCATGGAGCTGTGTCCCCAGCCCTGGCTCAGGTTTTAATGGTAGTGATCTAATGGCAGTGGAGTGGGCCTCCAGTTGTAGTTGTGTTCATTTCCCTAATGACTGTTGACATCGATCATCTTTCTATTTCCTTATTTGCCTTTCATATACTTGTTTGGATTATACGTGTAGATTTAAATAAATTTTTTTAGTTGTGATGGACACATACCTTTCATCTTATTTACTTATTTTTATGCGGTGCTGAGGATTGAACCCAGTGCCTCACGTGTGCGAGGTGAGCACTCTACCACTGAGCCACAGCCCTAGCCGGTGTGTGTAGATCTTTTGCTCATTTTAAAATTCAGTTGTTTGTTTTACTATTACTGAGAAATTATTTTTTAAAATCAGGAATAGATTGGAATTGTTGAACAATGCTTGCTTTACATCTATTGAAACGGGGACACAGTTTATCCTTTAAATTTTGTTATGTTAAGCTACACCTATTGATGTGCCAGTGTTGAACCAATCTCGAATCTATTGCATAAACCCAACTTGATCATATTGGTTTCAGTTTGCCAGAAATTTTTGGTCTTATTTTTTGCTTCTCTGTTGACAAGGAATATTTGTCTACCTTTTCTTCTTTAAAAGTCTTTGTCTAGTCTTGGCATTGGGTATCATTTTGACTATGTGGAAGAGAAATGGAAACTTAGAGAGCAGAGTACGGCAAATAAGAAGCAGCAGCCCCTGCTCCTGCCTGGGACAGTGCTGACCAAGGAGACCCTGGACCTCACTGGCGAGAACATGGCTGTGGCCTGGTGGGGCGGAGAAGTTCCTGGCCTGCCACGCCAGTGGAGGCTGCGGTTGCTGGAACCGGCCTCTCCAGCACCTGCTGGGGCTCTGCCCTGGGCACTGCTGTCCAGCTATTTTCTGGAAGTTGTTTGCCAGGGCCCTGCTGGGAAACCCCCTGAAGCTGCTGGTGACTGGGTGGTGCTGCCCCTGTGTGTTGCAGGAGCCGCCACTGAGGCTGAGCAGCCATATCTGCTGCAACAGAGCCATGCTGGAGAGGCTATCCTGCCACACAGTAGACGCTGGAGCAGCTGCGCACATCACAGGCACCAGGGACTGGAGAGCCACCCACACCAAGGCCTGGGGCATGTGCACAGGGGACTCCTCCTGCAGGGTCTCTCCAGTGCCCTCTGCTGTCCAGGCTCAACAGTGTGCCCGTGGGCCCAGGAGCCCTGGAAAGGCCGGTGCCCAGCTTCACAAAGCAGGCAATGAAGAGTGGATTTGAATCCAGGGGCAATACTTTGATAACTAGTGTGATTTTTTTTTTTTTAACCTGAAAATGTTAAGACCTTATACTTCACAACTGACTGGTACAGGAAATTACAGAAATCACAGCATTGCTATGTATTGGAATCTATAGAATGTATGTGAAGCACATATCCCGAGGGAATTCATGTCCTAGGAAACTTATAGCCCTAAAACCTGTATCAAGAAAAATTAAACAAGGAATTCAGTTAAAATTAATTAAATTCTCGAACTAGAGAACAAAAGAAATAATAAAGATAAAAGAAGTAATAAAGTAGAGAACTGAAAAACAGCAAATCAAAATAAATCAAAATTCTGGGGGCTGGGGTTGTGGCTCAGTGGTGGAGCGCTTGCCTGGCACGTGTGAGGCACTGGGTTCGATTCTCAGCACTACATATATATAAATAAGTGAATAAAATAAAGGTCCATCAACATCTAAAAAATATTTTTTTTTAAAATTCTGATTCTTCCAATAAATTTAGAAAATAGAACAGTAACTAATTTTGTTTTAAAAGTACACAGGGAAGAGAAGGGACAATATGAAGTGCCCAGGAGGAAGTCCAGGCCTCATGGCACACACGCCTGGTCTCAGGCCTCCTGGGCTGCCATGACAAAATGCCATAGACAGGGTAGCTCATGAACATCAGAACGGAACCTCTCACAGTTCCGGATCTGGAGTTGGGTCAGGGCCCACTTTTTGGTTCATAGATGGTTCCAGTAGCTGCAGCCTCACTCACGGAAGGGACAAGACCCGTCTCCAAGGGCACCAGCCGTACTCATGACATCTTGACTGGCATGAGCTGGTCACCTCTCCCAAAGGCCCACCTCCTGGGAGTGTCACCTCGGGTTCAGGATTTCAACATACAGCTGGTGGGGGTGGGGCACACACCTAGACCACAGCTCACCTCCATGCAAAAAAGAAGTCTGACGAAGTGAATGACGTCTCGGGAAAACAGCCGACCCAAACTGACCTCACTGAAGATAAAAAGGCAAACCAATTCCAAAGAAGAAATATGGAACTGTGTCCAGGGCATCCCACATCAGAACACCAAGCTCAGCCGGTTTCACAAGAGAATTCTATCAAAATTTTGAAAAAAAAAAAAAAAAAAAAAAAGTTCTATTGCTACACAGATTGATCCAGAATAGAGAAAATAAGGATGAATTACAAATTTGACCTTGATACCTCAAATTGATGAAGGTAGTACATAAAAGAAGATAAAATAATAAAAGATCAATATCATAAATATCAATAAAATCTTAAATAAAAAAATAGCAGATTAAAAAACCACATTAAGTAAATGATAAGCCATGACCAAATCATGGAGTTTATAATAGGAATGCAAGAATGGGCCAATGCTGGGAAATCTATTAATATAATTTAACATATTTATTCATCAAGGAAGAAAAATCATGATTATCCCTATATATGTTACAAAAGCTTTGATAAAAATAAACACCCCCAAATAAATAAACAAAAACTCTTTAAAAAATTTTTTTTAGTTGTCAATAGACCTTTATTTTATTTATTTATAAATGGTGCTGAGAATCCAACCCGGTGCCTCACGCATGCTAGGCAAGTGCTCCACCCCTGAGCTATAGCCCCAGTCCCACAAAAACTCTTAAGGAAATATGAATGGATGGACATTCCCTTAACATGATAAAAATAAATATACCTTAGTCTAGAACCAGTGTCTTACCTATGGGGCAAGGAATTCCACTAACTCCGTTACCATTTAGCATCATCCCAGAAGAATAAACTAATGCAATTAGGCAAGAAAAATTAAACTAGGCATAAGAATTGGAAAATGCATAACTATTTCTCTTTGCCTGATAAAATCCTACAGATTCAATGATAATACTGACTCAGATAGCAAAAGAAATCTGCACTGGTCAGTATACAAAATTAGCACGCAAAGCTTAATAACTTCCATACAAACAGAATTAGAAGGTAATATGGGAAAAATCATTTATAATAATAATAAGGAAAATAAAATATTTAGGGTAACTTTAACAAGAAACGTGCAAAAACTCTATGAGGAAAACTTTGAAACTCTTCTGAAAGAGGCAGAGGTAGACTTGAATGAAGGGAGAAGTATCTGTGTTCTTTTTTTTTATTTTTATTTTTTTTATTTTATTGTAAACAAATGGGATACATGTTGTTTCTCTGTCTGTACATGGCGTAAAGGCATACCATTTGTGTAATCATAAATTTACATAGGGTAATGTTGTTTGATTCATTCTGCCATTTTTCCCTTCCCCCCCTCCCCTCCTACCCTTCCCCTCCATCTATACAGTCCTTCCTTCCTCCATTCCTGCCCCCCTCCCTAAACCCAACTCCGACCCCAACACTAACCCTTCCCACCCCCCATTATGTGTCATCATCCACTTATTAGCGATATCATTCTTAGTATCTGGGTTCTTTAATGATCGACTCAGCTTTCTCCCCAAATTAATTTATAAATTTAACCTAGTCTAAATATGAATATCAACACACGTTTTAAAAATGTACTGAACAAGTTGGTACTAAACTTCATGGGAAAAGATGGAGATGTTCCCCCATGCTGGGGTGGATCCCAGAACCCTGAGCGTGCAAATCAAGTACTCTACCACTGGGTTACCTCCCGGCCCCCAAATGGAATTTTTAATAAATAATGTTGGCACAACTGGAAGGCCATTTGGAAAAATGATAAAATTAGATTCACTCCTAACCCCACGCACAAGGATAAATTCCAAACGGATCAGGATTTTAAATAGCAAACATGAAACAGGATGATCAAGGACAAGATGAAAACATGGTCAACTTCTATAACCTGAGGCAGGGAAAAGCTCCCAAGCTATGCCTCGGGGTCCAGACGAGGTGCAAGAAAAATGGATCCATTTGGTTCCATGAAAATGAAAGCTTATAACCAAAACACCAGAAGTAAAACCAGAAGATGAATGGCCAGCAGGAGGAGATCAGTGACAGTTTGCATCATGGATAAAAGTTATCCATCCCCAGTTCCTCCAAAAGAAACACAAAAAACAATCTGGGGGAACCAGGTATGGTTGCACCTGCCTGTAATCCCAGCAACTCAGGAGGCTGAGACAGGAGGCTGGTAAGTTTGAGGCCAGCCTCAACAACTTAGCAAGGCCCTGTCTCAAAAATAAAAAAGGATTGGGGGTGCATCTCAGTTCAGTAGTAGAGCACCCTTGGGCTCAATCTCCAGGAACAGGAAAAAAAAAAAAAATCTGAGGTGGGGGGAAATTTTTAAAAGAATCCTATTGAACATGTGGCAAAAGACACAACTAGACAACTCACATGTAATACAATCAAATAACCCTTAAACATATGATCAGTGTTCAATAGCTTTAATAAAACAAATACAAGTTAGAGCCATGCTGAGACCTGAGTGCCAAGAAAGACACTTTTATAAAAAAATTTTGTAGTTGTAAATGGTCAGAATGCCTTTAATTTTATTTGTTTATTTTTACCTGGTGCTAAGGATCGAACCCAATGCCTCACACATGCCAGGCAAGTGCTCTGCCACTAAGCTACAGAACCAGCCCCAAAAGAAACGTTTTTTTATTTATGGCGTCTGGATTTTCCATAAAGGACCAAGATAGGTCTATGGGGTCAATGACATTGTTTTCAACCAGTGATGGGGACAATTTGACTTCCCATGCAGAGAAAGGCAGTGGGGTCCCTGTCCCACCTCATCCAAAAAAAACAGCTCAGAGTGAATACAGACCCGTAAGAGCAAGTTAGAACTACAGGATGCTTGGAAGAAAACAGGGGCAAATCTTTACAACCTGGGCTAGGAAATGATTTCTTAGACACGGCACATAACACCCCAATCCAGGGATGTGAGTCCATCCCTAGGACCACAAAAAGAAAGAAGAGAAGAGAAGAGAAGAGAAGAGAAGAGAAGAGAAGAGAAGGAAAGGAAGGAAGGAAGGAAGGAAGGAAGGAAGGAAGGAAGGAAGGAAGGAAGGAAGGAAGGAAGAAACTTGGTAAATTAGACCTTGACACCATCAAAATTACAAATGTTTGTGCTGAAAACGAAACACAAAGTCAAAAGACAACCGAATGCAGAGAACATCCCATAAACCCTCCACAGTAAGAGTTTGATATCCAGAACATAGGGAGGGTTTGCATAACTAAGAACAAGACCACCCATTTAACTTTCTTACTTGTTCTGCGTAGTCGTACATGACAGTAGGAGGCATTTATACGTTTTGACAGATCATACAGAGTGTAGGCTCTCGTTTTTCTGGTTGTACGTGTTGCAGGACCACACGGGTCCTGCAGTCACACGTACCTGAGGTGATAATGTCTGTTCACCCTGCTCTCCTTCCTACCCCATCCCCTCCCCTCCCTTCACCCCGCTACCTAATGTAAGTAACTCTGTCCTTCCCTACCCGCCCCTTATCGTGAATTAGCATCCGCATTTCAGAGAGAGCGTTCCGCCTTTGGTTTTGGGCTCGACTTGTTTCGCTTGGCATTATTTCTCCAGCTCCATCCATTTCCCTGGGTCTACTGTGCAGGGGGAGGTGGTGGGAAGACAGGAGGCGGTTCCCCAGGCAGGAAGGCTCCTGCTGGCCGGCTAAGGAACTCACTCCTCCATGAAGAATCAGTCAGTGAATGGTTTAGGAAAGACAAGAAAACCTCCAGAGTAGTTCTCAGGTTCGGACCTGAACCCCCACCAAGAAAGACTCTCTCTTCCCAGCTCCGAACTCGTATTCCTACTTCACTTTTCTGCAAGCTGCCCTCAGAGAGCCGCTGCCGCCAGATCTGCTCCTCCCCGCTTATGGATTAGCCTCTGTAATCTGCTGCCCTTGGGACCTTAGTGAAACTTCCGGAGAGGTCGGCAGTGACTGCCTGTGGACAAACCCAGGTGTTTCTTGGTGCCTATTTTCCTGGATTTCTCTGGGCATTTGAAGGTCCAGCCCACTCTTTCCTTTGAGCATATTCCCCGTCCCCTGCCTTCTGTGTGCTCCTGATTCTATTTTGTATCTCAGATCGTCCATTCTTAGTCTTCTTCTCTACATTTTTCTTCCTCTGTCCTCTTAAAAGAAAAACTTTCAGCAGTTGTTCTTTTTCTGTTTCGTTTTTAAAAATTCAAAACCCTGACGATTCATTCTGTTGGCAGAGTCGTGTGCAAACAAGCACTCTCATGTTATCAGTGTGAATGCAAAATGGTATGGACACTGGAAAGAGAGCTGTTGCTGTTGGTACTATAACTAAATTCCCGAGTCAGGCAAACTTTATAAAGAGAAAAGGTTTATTTAGTTCACAGTTCTACAGGTTCAAGGGCTTGCGTCTCAGGTTGGCTTTCTTGCTGGCAGAGTCCTGAGGAGGCACAGACCATCACATGGCAAGAGACAGGGGTCATTCCTGTGTCTTTGTCTGTCTTCTGGCCTCTCTCCCTCTCTTTATGAAGTCACCAGGTTTCAGGCACCCACCTGAGTGTCCTTATCCAATCCTAATGACCTCACAAAGGCCCCACCTCTAAACGCATAGATTAAATTTCTACCCTATTAATACTTAGTGGGAGTCACATTTCAGCACGAGTTCAGGGGACAAACCAAACTGAAACCATGGCAGGGGCTCCTGGCAGAGCCTTCGAAAACCAGGGCGTGCACCGAGCCTTCGGCTCAGCACCCACTACTTAGTGATCTGCCTGAAGACTCGCCTCCAACAGCAGAAACACAGATGCAGACGACTCTTCACGGTTGTGAAATACTGGAAGGGACCTCGGCGTCTGGACAGAGAAGCAGGTCAAGAGAAGCACGGTGACCGGACGCAGTCCCCGCAGCTGCAAGGAGAACGGGAACGCACTGAATCAGCAGAGGGCTGAGCCAGGAGCAGGGCAGGGTGTGTGGCCCGAGGGTGGAAACTGGGACATGCGGGGACGGTCGCGCAGCGTGCTGGGCCTGGCAGCAGGAAAGAGCGGGAACGCGAGCGACCTTCCCCGAGGACTTTGGTGTGCAGCTTTCTCCTGGAAACCCGCTGACGTCCTATGGCTCCAGAAATAGGCCAGGCCAGGTGGAACCTCAGGGCTCAGGAGGCTGAGGCAGGAGGGTGGCGAGTTCCAAGCCAGCCTAGCGAGGCCCTAAGCAACTCAGAGAGACCCTGTCTCTAACCAATAAAAAAGGGCTGGGGACAGGGCTCCGCGGTTAAGCGCCCCCGGGTTCAATCCCTGGAAGAAGAACAAAAACCCCCACAGACCGAATTGACAAGAAGGAGGAGCCCCAGACACCTGAGGCGCAAAGTGAACGGGCGCCAGCATTCCAATGACGGAGGCACAGTGCTAGTCTGAGTGACCACTGAGCACACTCTGTGTTTGTCCTCGGGCGTGCTGGGTGCTGGGCTGGAGGGACGAGCAGCAAACAAACCTGGATCCTCTCGGCCTGGACCTTCTGTTTTTTGCTGCTGGGGCTGGAACCCGGGGCCTCTCTCAGGCGGGCGGGAGTGCCACCGCCCAGCTGAGTGACTCTTAGCTGTGAGGCCAGGTCTCGCCAGGTGCCAGGCTGCCACCTACATGCCGTCCTCCTGCCTGAGCCTCTGGGGTCACTGGGGTCACAGGCTGCGCCACCGCGCTGGCCAGACTGGATTTGGTCCTGAAGCGAGGGAGACATTCGGAAGGCGTGTCGGGCATGCTGCAGAAGGGAGCTGGGCACACCCGGGACGGCTGTGTCCATGCCACAGGCAGCAGGGGCAGCGGGGGCCAGGGTGACACCACGACCCTCAGACACGCACGAGATCGTGCATGCGTGTGCGTTATATTCACACATGTGCGTGGAGCCTCGCTGGCATTTATGTTGACACGCGTGTTTTCACGGACACACATGTGCGTGTGAGGACGTGCCTTAGTGGGAAACAGCGATGCCCGCCTGGCGCCTGGCACTTGGGCTGATACCACCCACAACGAGGAGCTGGACTCCTCCCAGACGGCAGCGTGCAGGGCCGGAGAAGGCAGGGCTCACGGTGGGCCTGGAACGCCCTGCCACGCCGTGAAACCAGGAAGGACTGGAGCATGGGTCGGGCGCAAGCCACGCGGACTCAGGAGCCAGCAGGAAGGGGCTCCCGTCGGCCCACAGGGACCATCCGGCCCAGAGTGATCAGGGACAATGACGAATCACAATGAGTGGAAACGACAGGAATCCACAGGTCCACAGGTGGACAGTACGCGTCCAGAGGAGGGCTCCGCTGACCGGGCGCACAGGGAGGCCCTGGGCTGGAACATCATCGCGTCTCCACCCTGGTGGAAGATGGGGTCAGACCGAAACCCTCAGGGGTGCCGACTGTGTGAGACTCCCAGGTGGAGCGAGTTACGTCGTCCTAAAATAGCTCCCGCAGATCACTCGTCACGAGAGAAAAAATAGTAACTGTACCAAAGAAAAAAGTGGACACTATGTCTGCCAAGTGGTCCAAGTTAACACAGAGCCTCTGAGTTAACCTCCAGAGCCTCCTAGCGGGTCCCGGGTGGGCAGGATGCCGCGTGGTGACTGGCGAGACACCGTGGGACCACGCAGGAGCCGGGCTGGCCAATCCGGATGGGGGACCTTCAGCAACAAGGAGCCGGAAGGGTCTGTATTTATAAAAATACCAACGTCATCGTTAAGATCAAAGAGAAGACACTGCCCCAGGCGACAGGAGGTGAGAGAGAAATGACCCCACGATGGCTATCGGCAGGTCACCTGATGAAAACAGAATGTCAGTGGTAGAGGAGAGAAATCAACGGTACCAAGGGGACATTTCTAAGGACTGCTCTGTGGCTTTGAAAGAGGATGTCCTCACACCCAGGCACAGCAGGCCAGCGTGCTTCGGGGTAACAGGCCTGGTTCACGTGACTCCCCGAGTGTTTCCTTCGCAGTGACCACGGAGGACAGCAAGCTGGGCCGACGGGACAGGGAGATCCAGATGGAGGTGCTCTTTGGATCATCACGTTGGTAATTATTTCCAGAATGTGTGCCCTGAGTGTCTCCAGGTCCCTGGGTGACTGACAGCAGTTGGGGTTGACAGACGTGGCCCCAGGCCCAGGGTGCAGTCCAGGCTGCCTCGGTGTCTCTCAGCTCCTCGGTCCAGCGGACCAGAGGGACATGTTCTCACACAGGTGAGGCGCTGGCACCAGGCGGCACAGCCAGCCGCGTCCAGCAACATCGGTTGACCAGGGCAAGTGACCTGGCCAAGCCCCAAGTCAAGGGATGGGGAAGAGCCTCCATCCTCGGTGGGAGAAAGGGTGGAGCCCCAGGCAAAGGCTGCGGACAGAGCGGGAACACGGGACCAGGGCTGCTCACCCTCCCACGGTGGCCCACACAGACACAGAAGGCTTGTACATCAGAGCAGGAAGCCACGTAGGCACAGCCGACCGGCCCCTGCTGCCTGCGGACGGAGGCACTTCCCCTCCCTGAGGAGCCGGGCAAGGAGGCTTTCCAGGTTCAAGTATCCGTTCATCTTTCACCAGGGGAGCAAGCGCGGGGCCACAGGGCGCAGGGTGTCAATGCGCTGGATGGCGGGCCACACTGCTCGTTACCGCACGGGGCTGAACCACACAGGACTGGTCACTGCAGCCAGAGTCGCCCTCCTGACGTGGCGACTGGGACGTTTCAAAAGACCCAACGACAGTTCAGAAAGTTGCCGGTTAAGCAAATAATCGGAACGGACAGCGTTGGATCCCCCAGGAGACGCTGTGTTGCCTTGTGGCCTTTCTCTCTGGTCTGCAAGGGGCAGCCTTGTCTCTGGATAAGCAGAAGCAAACCTGAAAACCAGAGTATTCTGCCGGGACTCCACGCAGAACCTGCACTGTGATCGGACAGAGGGCCTGCTGCAGCCGCGGATGGAGCGTAGATTTTAGCAGGGTGTCCCGTGTGCCTGCCCACTCGGTAGTGGTCCCCTGAGGCCCCTGGGAAGACCTATTTCTTCCCACCCAGGAATCTTAGTTGCGTGGGGCTGGCGGAACCCTCCCTCCCTCTCCAGGACAGGCCTGAGACCCAGACTCGAGCTCACTCAAACCCACTGCTTTAGGCTGGGTGTGTGGCCCGAGGTGGCCAGTAAGAGACAGACCTAGGACTTCTTTTTTTAAACAACAATTTAAAAGAAAGAGTCTCCTCTCTCCTCTGCTCACGAATTTGGGAGGAAGTAAACTAGGACCTGCTTGGAGGCCCCATCAGGGGAAAAATAAGGGTGACTTTCCACCAGGTGAATCTACTTGAGAGGAAAGTCAACAGGAAAATACAGCTGAGACAGAGGAAGAACTCAAGCCCTGAAATCCAGGGCTGGATCCAGCTATGTCTGACTCACCACCTGGGATTTTCGGTTTCATGTCAGTTGATTTTAATTGTATTGCCAGGGAGTCTGTGTGAGTTGAGGTTCCCCTGATTGTGGGTAGGAGTGGTCTCCACAGCACCCAGGAACAGTGCTGGTGGGCTTGTGCCAACCCCTGATGTGGCAGGTGAAGGGTCAAGGCACGGCCCAGGCGAGGGACAGGGATGTGAAGCGATTCTCGGATCAGCCCTGGTGGGAAAGGCTGGGAGTCTCTGCAAAGTGACCACAGACCCTCGCGCCAGCCTGACATCTCCCATCTCCCACGGCTGAATGGAGCACAGCTGAGTTCCATGCCCCTCTACAGGGACCCAGGGGAGGGACTCAGTTCCCTCCAGGGCTCCCGCTCACTGTGCCTGGGCCAAGCGTGGAAGGAGACGTCAAGGTGACCGCGGACCGGTCTGTAGTAACGACGCTTCGTCCTGCACCAGGATCTCAGGTGGTCATTAAAGGATTGCATTGCATCCTGGTGGAGCGGAATCCTGTGGACAGAACCCAGGCCACAGCACACTGGCAGATGCAAATCATCCTACCGCAAAGCACCCCCCATCTCCAGAGTCCCGCGGCGGACCTGGTCTTCCTCTGGCCCCATTCCACTGAGTCAGTCTCTCGATGACAGCGTGTATTACAACATGCCAGCAAAGCAGAGTTACTTTGTACTCCCTTCCAGAAGTGAGCCTCGAGGGTCTCATGTGAGACGTGGCTTGGTTGGGCTGGCTCACTCCTTGTGCCAAGCATGAGCACGTGACCTAGACCTGGCCAATCAGCGCGGCCCAATCTCCTGGCTATGCAGGGGGCTCAGTTCTGGGCTCAGGACCCAGGCCAAGCCAATGGGTATGCTTTCCCCAGATCTCCCATGATGCCCTTAGAGTTCAGCTATCGAAATGAATTGGTAAACTCAGAATCTCTAAGTAGGTCCAGTCCAAACAGACGATTGAAGGCAGTGTGTGCTCTGAGCCCCTGTTTATCAGGACTCCTCTGTGACCATCAGTAGCCACTTAATGTAAACTGACTTATGGAAAACACTCACTGATCCCCTGATCCACCTTCAGGCACAGCTAGATCTAGTCTCAAACAGTGTCACCTAGATTCTCCGGTTCTGGTTCTGTCTTCCTTTCCCACTGGGCTTTGCTCTCAGGCAAGCTCTGCCCTTGAGATGACAGATGATGGTCACCAGCATGTACTGGCCAGATTCAGCTAGTTCTGCAGACCCAGCAGGAAAGAGCATTTCTTCCTGAAAATCTCCAGCAAAGACCCTGGGATCACGTCCGTTGACTTGGTCTGGGTTCTGAACCTGTGACTGAGCTGTAGCCTAGAGACTGGGCTGCACTGACTGGCCAGGTCTGGGTCATGAGCCCATGCTGGGCACGAGGAGTGAGCCAGCCCTGTCCAAATCACATGGATGAACACTGAGAGAAAGTCGGTCCCCAAAGGAAAGCAGGGGATTTCCCGAAGAAAAGAAAATAGACTGTGGGTAGCTAAAACTACACTGTCCAGCACACGAGAACATCTGACAGTGTGCGTGTGTGCGTGCGTGTGTGCATGCAGGTTCAGCACCTCTAATCTGAAAAATTAACTTCAGAATCTGAAATGCTCCAAATCATCAATGTTTTGAGTGTCCACATGATGCCACCGATGGAAAATTCCACACTGTGAAACTGTTCTGTGTACAAGACTATTAAGAATATTTAAAACCACCATCAGGCTGTGTGTACAAAGTGTGTGTGAGACAACGACTTTCATGTTCAGACGTGGGCTCCCTCACCAAGACCCGGCCTTGTGGAGATGCAAAGAGTCCAAAATGTGAAAAAAACCTCAACTCCAAAACACTCTGTTCCCAAGCTTTTTGGACAAGGGACCCTCAAACTGCATATGTAACATATGGAATTGTAGGGTGATTGGATTCAAGCTAATTTCATTAAATATACCACCAACAGGGCAGGGGATATAGCTCAGTTGGTAGAGTGCTTGCCTTGCGTGCACAAGGCTCTGGGTTCGATATCCAGCACACACACACACATACACACACAACATATATATATATCTCAGTCACCAATAGCAATAATAATGAGGGCGACGGTCAACGAGTGTTCCTGGCTGGCCCTGTCCCGTGGAAATCGTTACCCCTGCGTAGCTCACCGGCTGCTCTGACCCTGTTACGGTAGCTACTTCTCCACAGCTTTTCAGGATACATCTCAAGTGTGTCTGAATTCATTGGAACTCCAGGGTTACATGGCCTCACATTTAGGAAGCACAGACAGAAGCACACGGAGGGCATCTGACGTCTTCCTTTCTCTGCCAGCATCCTGCTGGGGCCATTCACGAAGCGCGGCCCCGTGCCCTGCAGCGTGCTGCCTCTTCCCAGATCCTCGGGAGACAAAAGTAACGGGGTGGGAGGTAGCTCGGTGGCAGGGTGCGTGCCTCGCAAGCAGGAAGCCCCGAGCGCGATCACAGTACTGCAAACATGAAAAAGAAAGGACTGAAGTCCACCTCCTAGAAATTGCGCAGTCCTGGGCACACGGGGACCAGCTGTCCTCTCTCCGGGCCCTTCGTTCACTCGTGCTGTAAATAAGTGTCATGCTCTGCTGCTCTGGAGACACACTCTGCTACAGAAGCATCGGGGGTCCTCAGTGAACAGAACCCAAGGATGCCCAACGTCCATGATGGTCCTTCCAGAGGAGGGGTATCGTGGCAAATCGTCTGCCTTCCTTCCTTCCTTCCTCCCTCCCTCCCTCCCTCTCTTCCTCTCTCCTTCCCTCTCTTCCTCTCTCCTTCCCTCTCTTCCTCCCTCCTTCCTCCCTCCCTCCCTCCTCCCTCCCTCTCTTCCTTCCTTCCTTCCTTCCTTCCTTCCTTCCTTCCTTCCTTCCTCCCTCCCTCCCTCCTCCCTCCCTCTCTTCCTTCCTTCCTTCCTTCCTTCCTCCCTCCCTCCCTCCCTCCCTCCCTCCCTCCTCCCTCCCTCTCTTCCTTCCTTCCTTCCTTCCTTCCTTCCTTCCTCCCTCCCTCCCTCCCTCCCTCCCTTCCTTCCTTCCCTCTTTCCTTCTGTTTTTTTGGCTGAAGCCTCCATGTGATCAGTTGACCAGTGACAAGAAGTCGTACCAGGAGCAGGGAGAGTGGTGGTCTGGGTCCGAATTTAGATGCCAAGAAAGGCATGTGGGCCCCAGGATTTTGCAGGAGTTCCTGAGACACCCCGAAGAGAGGGAAGAGCTTTGTGGCCCGCAGTACTGAATGGCGGGAAATGCACTTTCACGATGACCAAGAGCGGGCTCAGAAGAGCCGAGGACATGACCCGGCCACCAGGGACGTGGGGCTGCTGAAAGCGGCCTCCTGATGGCAACCCGCGGGGAGAGCCTGCTGGGAAGAGGACGAGCTTGGTCGAGGCAGAACAAGCTCCTGGCTCCCGTCCCCTGTGCACCAGCACAGTCCCCAGGGGAGCCGAGCACCCGCTGAAACCTGGGCACACCTGGGTTCCAGGGGAAGTTTCTGTCTGCAACTCACAAGCAACATAACTTCCAGGTTCCATTACATCGCTGAGGCTGACCTTGAGTCTGTGATCCTCCTGCCTGGGCCTCCTGTGGGACACACCTGGCCTTAGCAATTTGGATGTCCCCAACACAAACGAATGACAAAAGTCTGAAGTGACAGACAAGCTGATTACCCTGACTTGATCTGTGCATGTTTCGTGCATGTATTAAAATGTCACAATGTCCCCCTGAAATAAGTATGACTACTGTGTGTCAATCAAAAAAAATATTTTTTATAAAGTAAAAAAAAAAAAAAAGAAGAAAGAAAGAAAAGTGACAAGAGTCCCCTGCCCGGAGGCTTCCCGGTCAGGTGGGGGCCTCAGACGCTGGAATGGGTGCGGGTGTCGAAAGCCTGGTCCCGTACAGCAGCGTCCCTGTTGTCTCCTTTCACAGAAAGGCTTTGAAGAACCTGTCCCGGTGGCGTGGTGTCATGAACAAGATCAAGAGATGTCAGTTAAACCAAGGCGGTTTCTACCAGGACCTCCCGAGCAGCTCCAGGTCCAGCGAAGGTGGCCCAGGGGGGCAGCCTTGGGCTCCTGTCACCTGCAGGGATGACAGGGACACAAAGCTCCCAGCTGCCAACCGCTGAGCACCACATCCCTCCATCACTCACATTTTCCATCACCTCTGGGGGCTGCTGAATTGTCCTGGGGCCCTGAGACCCAGAGACATCATTCGGATGGATCTGGACTTTTCCAAAGCTCGGGAGAGGTGACCGGTGAAGAGACTCTCCAAGGCGTGACGGACCCGAGTTTCAGTGTGCACGTGGTCACCGTCCCCAGGGCTTCTGCTGCACTGTCCTGAGTGCCTGAGCCGGCCGACCTCTGAGGCCACTCGCTCTACCTGGCTGGAACTCGGTGTCCCGTGTCCCTTTCATGCATTTACTTTTAGAGCTGCCTTCTATTTATGGACGATTCTACAGCGTTTTCCAAGTATCATCACAGAGGTGACCAGGTTTGAGGAAGCACGGCGTCCAGTAAAGCCCGCACAGGGACTGCAGGGCATGGTGTGCTGGAGCTGCTCAGAGGGGCCAGGTCGTGGAACCTCACCCGAGTGTTTGCCTCCCGGCGGCTCCTGGCAGCCCTCAGCGCAGCAGGTTTTCCTCTCCTGCTCTGCGCCCTCCAGACGTTTTCGTAGATTCCCTAGGAGCCTCCCGGTCACCTGTGGTGATCTGCAGGCAGGCTTCCTGGCCACAGCTGCGGTCTTCCCAGCAGCACACCTGGCCTGGAGTCGGCTCCAGGAGTGAGGCAGCGGCTCCCGAGCTCCCCGCATGAAGGCAGAGGTTTCAGGTGTCCCCCAGGCTCTGGGAGGGATGTCTGTCATGGTCCTGCTGGGTCACACTGCCCTCCCTGCACCATGGGCAGAAGCTGCCAGTCTTCAGGGGAATGCCCACACTCTGCCCGCTGCCGATGAAGCGGCTCGTGTCCTGTGCCCCCGGAGGGAAGGATGCTTGAGCTGGTGTTGGACCTCATCTTGAGAGGATCGTGAGGGCGCACGCTGGCCACGGGTGCCTGTGGCCTGGCCCTCACCTGCCTGAGCTGAGCGCCTTCCCAGAGCATTTAGAGGGTGACGTCAGCCACACGTGCCAAGTCCTGACAGGCCTGGGACACAGTCAGTGCTTACAGAAGTGATGGCGTTGACATCTGTCTGTCTGTCTGTCTGTCTGGAGCAGAGGTGGGGCCCTGCCCAATTCCTTGGGCTTGTGTAAGGGTGTCCGGGGAGGGACAGGGAGGGGACCACCGTCCCTGAACGCTGAACCTCAGCCTTGTAGCTCCCCAGTCCTGATTCTGAATATTTGAGCTTCACCTTGGAAATCCAGACACTCTCAGGCTGGCTTCCTGCTTTGCGTTCCTTAAAGGCGTGACCAGAGACAGCCCTGCAGAGCGGGGCTCCTCTGCCAAGCAGCCTTGAACGCATCTGCCTCTCCCCTTTGCTGTGAGGGTTGTTCCCTCCCAGAGCCCCTGGGGCACCAGACTTGGAGGGCGGAGCCTCAGGCAGAGTGACAAGTGCTACCTGTCCACAGTTCCTCCTCAGGTTCAGCAACCCGCTGACGCCAACATTTCTTTTGTCTCAAGTTTTATCTTAAAAATTCAGGCCAGGTTTGTATCCCACTGCATAATGTGTTCCTGCTCATTTTAATATGAACATAGGTAAAAATCACAACGGCCAAAGTACTCAAATCTCCACTTCACACAGTTTTTCCCATTGCTAATTTTGGTATAAAAATGAAGTTCCAGGAGTTGCTTTGGATGTCTCCAAACACGGCCCTGCGTGTGACTGGACTCCAGCGACCCTGGCAGTTCCTGACATCCTTCCAGAAGATCCAGGGAGCTGTGGTGCTCTCCTCTG